>NC_037337.1:36818756-37118756 GCF_002263795.3 Bos taurus
AGGGAAAAAAATATGTCTAGCCTTTTAACATAAGTGACTTATAGGTATGGTTTCCATTGCACAGACCACTGGTCAGAGTGCAGTGTCCTGTAAAAGTATATTTTACACTGGATGTCATTTTAAGTTTGGACATTATGCTAACCACAGGTGCCTTAAAGTGGTCTGTTTGGAGTTTCACCAGAGCCTAACATATAACCTGTCCTTTTGTAGGGAGGAGCAACGAAAGAAACATGAGCGGGAGCGAAAGGAGAAGAAAGAAAAGGTCCTGGGAGTTCGAAGGGGCCTCATTATAGCTGAACGTTCATAATTTAATATCCTGTAAATATTTCTTTCCTCTTAACCCTTTTTTGTAAATATTTTTATACTGTCCTCTTTTTTAGTCAAAAGACCTTTTTCTGCTCTTAACTTTGTTCATATACTATATGTAGTGCCTGTGGCTTCTTCACATGCTATATCCCTGAAAATACATTACCTTTAAAACTCACAAACTCTTCTGAAATACTTTTTACCTAAGCCCCTATACAACTAGCTCAGTTTTCTACAAAAGACCCATCATAGATTCTTGACCTAGATTTTTAAAGTCAAGTGCCCTCTGTTGGCTCTAGTAACAGAACTTCAGTCCTCTTCTAGGCAAAAGCATTTATGGTAGCCAATTATAACACATACTTTAGTAGAAATTGAACAATAACAAGTTATGGATAGGGTAAGCTGTGAAAGGCCACCTCTTCATCCTCTAGAGAATCTAGTAATCTTACTGAAACTAGGCCATTTGGGTTGATAAGACATCAGTATTTTACCTATGTGAAATGTTTCATTTAAGCTTTTGTGTATTTCATGTAATTGTCAATTACATATCTCTGTATTCTTAAAACTATAGCTCATTCTAGCCTGGCTTATTTAGAAATACACAGGACCATATTGAAAGTTGGGGATTGCGGCTTTAAGGATTATTGTGCTCTGTCAAACTGGTATCTTACTCCATTTATGGAAAAGACTAGAGTTGCTTAGTATCATATTCATATTTGTTGTACCTGAGTGGAGTGTCTGTGTTTTGTACGGCTTGAGATTTTCATGAATAAAATTTTTTCTCACGGTGGTAAGATTCATTCTTTGTAAATGTAATTGGTTTCCAAAATTTACTTGACCAGCCAAGACTAATAAGAGTTGACTTGTACTCTTTGTGCATCCTTTCTTGACCTCCTACTCCTAGAAGAAATGATTATGCCTTTCTTCTGTATTTTCACAGCACCTGTCAGATTCTATTAAACTTATTTTTATACACATATGAGCCCAGAGAACATGGCACAGAATATGGCATACTCCTGGGTGCTCAATAAACTCAGATTTTGCTATCAAGAAGCAGAGACCAGATCAATCAAGAAATGTCTGTCAACTACCCTGCTACTGTGAAGGGAAAATGATACAACTATTTTGGAAAACAGCTTTCTAGTTTCGTTAAAAATTTAAATATACACCTATCAGATGACCCAGAAATTCTCCTAAGAAATGAAAACATATGTCAACACCAAAACGTGCAGATATTTATAGCACTTTTATTCACAGTAGCCAAAAAGTAGAGAAAAATCCAACTATCAATGGATGGATTTTAAAAAGCACTAAAAAATGAAACACTGATAAACAATGCAACGTGGATGAACATCAAAGACGTTATGTGAAATGAAAAGCCAGACACAAACTTACACAGAAAGTAGATCAGTGATTATGGGGCTGAGATGGGAATGAAGAGTTTAGGTGTTTTAGTCACTAAGTCGTGTCTGACTCTTGAGACCCCATGGAGTATAGCCTGCCAGGCTCTTCTGTCCATGGGATTTCCCAGGCAAGAATACTGGAACGGGTTGCCATTTCCATCTCCAAGAGATCTTCCTGACCCAGGGATCGAACCCATGTCTCCTACGTTGCAGGCAGATTCTTTACCACCTGAGCCACCAGGGAAGCTGAAATTTCCTAAAATTAGCTGCATAAAGACTGTACAGTTCTGGAGGTCCAATGGTGAAGACATCGTGCTTTCACTGCTGTGGCCCCAGCTTCAACCCCTGATTGGGGAACTATGATCCTGCAAGCTGCATAGTATGGCCCCCCAAAAAAATCACTGAATTTATACACTTAGAACAGATGAACTTTGTTATGTAAATTATACCTCCATAAAGCTGATAAAGACAAATAATTACATGAAAATATTTTAGGCCAACATGATGGAAAAGCTGTCAGCCTTGTGTATTCTTATCTTAAACTTGGCTCTTATAGGATACTCTGGCTATATCATATAGTTTCCTGTCTCCTCTAACAGGACAAGAATTGATCAGTTTAAACTTAATCAGGGTTTTGTTTCTGGCACACGCAATCTCTAATACTTAAAATGACTGGGGAAGCAGCCAAAGATCATGCATCTTCGGAGCACCAGCAATGTAGATGTTAGGGACTGCATGTTTGTGGCCACCACTCCCTCCCAATTCATATGTCAAAAATCCTAATTCCCAATGTGACTTGGTACTTGGAGGTGCACTTGGAGGCCTTTGGGAGGTAATCAGGTCATATGGGTGGAGCCCTCATGATAGGATTAATGCTATTATATGAAGAGAAAAGACTAGAACCTGTTCTTTCCATGTAAGGATACAGTAAGAAGGCAGCTGTCTACAAGCCAGGAAGCACTCAACAGACACCAGGTAGGCAGGTACCTTGATACTGGACTTCTCCGCCTCCAGAAAACTGGGAGAAATACACATGTGTTTCGTTTAAGCCACCTAGTCTACGGTGATTTGTTACAGCAGCCCCGGCAGAATAAAACAGGTATTTTTTTCCCAGTGAATTCTATACCATCTTTATCTTAATGTCTTCTACAGCAGTCTCCTCTGATAGCTAGATTCGAAAACAGAAGAAACATATACAGAACAGAATGGTAGGCCATCAGCAGTCATTTCAGAGCCTCCCTGTTTTGGGAACCATCTATTAGTATAGGAACTGTTCCTAACAGGAATCATTCTAATCCAAAACAGTTGTTTACATAGTAACTCTGCATCAGTACTTGCATTCTTTAAGTTAAGGTATCGCTTAAATCCTGGTTCCTCTCAACAGCAGCATTTAGCTATGTCTTAGGGAAGACATACAAGCCACTGTTGGGACGCCATTAAAAAAAATATTTTTGTGTCACTGTGGATTCTACTACCCTCAGCAATACAGAAATACCACATGATCACTATTTAAAAAGTCTTGGATTAAGCTCTGGAGAATTCTCATAGGCAAATTCTTCTGTGTGGGCGGGATCTGTAAATACTCCAATAAAATCTATTTCCAAGAAGAATGGACCATCCACTTTATCAGCCAGGGTGAATCCAATAGATGAAATCTAAATTTAAAACAGAGAAATTGATCAAAATCTTGTATGCTGATGTTATAACTGGAGTTTTAAAATTCTGTAATTACTATAGCTTCGTGTACATACTATCAGCCCTTAACATGTATACCATAGCACTCAAGTGCTGTAGCAAATTATAAGAAGCACATGACTGCTTTTCTTTCCACATTCTACTTCTCTCTTTAAAACAGTGCCACTTAAGACTAATAAGTAAAAATGGATGTCTAATAGAGGTTCCTTGAAGCTCCCCTGAACTCTATTTTAAAGCTAAAGTAAAATGTAGGCATGCTGAAAAGATGACCACACAAATTTCTCCAAGCAAGGGGTTTGGTTCACAGGACAGTTCTGAGTCAGGTATAACAGGAGTATACTTAAATAGGAATTTTCATCTTTCATTTTCCAGCCTTCAAAAATGAACTGAACTAATCCTCACAGTTCTATTTCACTAAAGGTAATAAACAGTCTTTCCCTGATGCTGAGAAAGATTGAAGGTAGGAGAAGGGGACGGCCAAGGATGGACGACAGAGATGGTTGGATGGCATCACCAACTCAATGGATATGAGTCTGAGCAAGCTCCAGGAATTGGTGATGGACAGGGAAGCCTGGCGTGCTGCAGTTCACAGGGTCTCAAAGAGTCAGACACGACCGAGCAACTGAACTGAACTGAATATATATGGTCTTCCCAGGTGGCGCTAGTGGTAAGGAACTCACCTGCCAACGCAGTCGACACAAGAGACTCAGGTTTCAACACTGCGTTGGGAAGACTCCCTGGAGAAGGTAATGGCAACCCACTCCAGCATTCTTGCCTGGGAAATCCCATGGACAGAGGAGCCTGGTGGGCTACAGACCGTGGGGCCCCAAAGAATCAGACACAACTGAACACACATGCAATACAGTCCTGAGTGAAAATACAGAAAAACGTTACCTTGTCGAGCAGAAGCTGGTACTGGGCATCCCGGATTCTTCCTTGATTAGAGAAGAAAAATTTGGAGAAAGGAATCTGAAAGAAAAAAACCATTGGCTTCAACGCTGAAATGTAAGCAACTGAGGCATTTGTATAGAACTGCAATGATAAAATAATAATGCTTTAAATTTAATTCTAAAATTATCTAATGTGAAGTTATAACAAGTGGCTTAGTTGCTTGGATCACAGATGGAAAAAAATTTAATGAAATAATCTAAGTATTGCAAGAAAACAACTGTAAACCTTTGCAAGCCAGAAGTCCCAAAAGAAAAAATAAAAGAGTACAATTACAACTTTCTGATGGCAAAAAAAAAAAAGTATCCTAAACACAAAACTTTTACAGATAACTAAGAAAAAGATCAAACAACCCAACAGAAAAATGGAGATGGGAGAAACAGGCACATCTGTACACTGTTAGGAGGACTGCAAATTAGTCCAACTCTTAGAGAACAGCTGACAGTTGTGGCGCACAGGATTCCAAGATGACCCCCAGATTTCCACCTCTCGGTGCACACACACCTTCTGCCAGGTATTCAGACACTAATCTCAGCGCTGCTGTGAAGGGACGCCACAGAAGTCGGGTCCCAAATCAGCTGACCTTAACATAGGGAAGATGATCCTCTGCAGGTGTGCAATCACTTGAGCTCATAAAAATGCCTGGTGAAGGAGGTTAGAAGCATGAGAGGGACTCAAAGGGGGAAGTGAGGGAGATTCTCCACTGCTGGCTTTGAAGACAGAGGAGCTCAATGGCAAGGAGTGTGGGCTGCTTACAGGACCTGAGAGTGGCTTCCGGCTGACAACCAGTAAAGAGACAAGGATATCATTACAACCACAGGAACTCAATCAGGCCAACAATCAGAATGAGCTTGGAAGTGGATTCTTCCCCAGAGCCTCCAAGAAGAATACAGCCCAGCTGACACCTTGTGATATCAGCCTTAGAAGGCCCTCAACACTGAACCTGGCCATAGGTTGTCTAATCTGTGGCTTACAGAACATGAGCTAACAAATATGTTGTTTGAAGCTGTGAAGTCTGCGGTATTTTTAACACAGCAATAGGAAACTAACAGCAATACCTAACAAAATTTGAAATGCTATAATTTGACCTGCCAATTTCACTTTTAGAAATCTGTATTACAGATAAGCTCTGACAAACACATAAAGATGCAGCTTTTTCTAATAACAATGAGAAAAAAAGGAAACATAGAGGAATAGTTGAATAAATTATGGTGCAATCATATAACTAAATACTATTTAGTTATATGATTTCAAAAATGCAGTATTAACAGATCTATACCTGATGCTGTGGGAAGATGTCCACAATATATTATTAGTAAAAAGGAAGATATAGACAAAATCTACAGTGTAAATATCATTTGTGTTATAAAAAACAAAATTTTTTTTTGGCCATGCCGTGCAGCTTGTGGGATCTTAGCTCTCTGACCAGGGACTGAACCCGAGCCCTGGTAGTGAAAGCCAAGTCCTAACCACTGCACTGCCAGAGAGTTTCCCTAAAAAGAAATTTTTGAAATGCCTCCAAAAAAACTAATAAATTTACTGTAGCAACTGGGAACAACCCAAGTGTCTATCAATAAAGGGCTATTTCAATCAACTATTGGATACCCACATACAGAAAATACCAAACAAAATAACAAAGAATAATTACATGTAGTGATATGGAATCTTTACAGGATCTAAATTTTAAAAATATAAACCTGTACAGAAGGTGCATAAAGCATACTACTATTTTTAGTAAAAAAAAAAAAAAAAGAAGTATATGTGCATATATATTTGCTTATTAAAAAAAACTGTAAACCTATGCAAGAAACTAATAAACACAGTTACCTATAGAGGGTGGGGGGGAAGGGTAGAAGGGAACTGAATGGGAGTGAGAATTCTTTGTACATATATCTATATTATTTTGATTTTTGAATTAAAAAAAAAAGTGAATTAAAAAACAAAATGTCAGGTTATTAATTACCCAAAACACTTGTTGACATAAAGTGAAAGTGAAGGTCGCTTAGTCGTGTCCAAATTTTTGTGACCCCATGGACTATACAGTCCATGGAATTCTCCAGGCCAGAATGCTGGAGTGGATAGCTTTTCCCTTCTCCAGGGGATCTTCCCAACCCAGGGATTGAACCCAGGTCTCCCACCTTGCAGGTGGTTTCTTTACCAGCTGAGCCACAAGGGAAGCCCAAGAATACTGGAGTGGGTAGTCTATTCCTTCTCCAGCAGATCTTCCTGACCAGGAATCAAACTGGGGTCTCCTGCATTGCAGGTGGATTCTTTACCAACTGAGCTATGAGGGAAGCAAACAAACTCAATTCAAAGTTCATTTAATAAATCACCATTGCATAAGACCATGTAATTCAGAAAGCAAATTCAAGTGCAGTCACATCCTCATTTCACCTGTTCCCTTCATTTCTGTTAAACAAACCTGGAAGGGACACCCCCATCCCCACCCCAGTTTCTCATTTTGCATCCTGGTTTGGCACTTCAACTGCCTCATTATTCAAAATGTATTCAAGGAGCATATGTCACCCACCCCCCCAGCCTTTTGTCTTTCTGTCACATAATTTGACAAGATCACTGTCCACACTAAGGGAATTTTTTAGCCTGAAAAAAAATGCAGCTAAGAAGGAGCATTAAATCTGTACGATTTGCTTAAAAAAAAAGGATAAACAATTGTTTTCTCTCTACAAATGACACTAGCGTGCATAATTTTTCCATCACTTTCCTCTGTTTTCTTTCTATAATCAGTGTAAATATTTGCACATCTCACTTCCATTTACTAAGGGAGAATTATTTATGAAGAAGTAAACAGCAATTAATAACATTTAATTTTTAAAAATCTCTTCCCCAACACTTTCCTTAATAATTTAAAGAAAGGTGTTGCAAACAACTATTATTTCCAGCCAAAGATTAGAACATGTAACTTCAGGAAAGAAAGTAATTAGTAATTGCTAATGATTAAATGGTAATGATACTAGAGAATAATTTGGCAATGTGCATCAAAGCTCTTAAAAATGTATGTATCATTTTTTTCTAGGTATTTTATTTCCAGGAAAACATCTAATAAATAACTCAGGATGTTACCTCAGAGTTTGATGTAACAGTGAAAAACTCTGAACACAATCTAAATGTACAACAATAGAGGATGGATTAAATAAATTGTGTCTATTTATATTTGTGCAGATATTAAAACTGATATAGAAATATATTTCAACAGAAAATTGTTCATAAAATTCAGTTCAGTGAAAAATATATGTTATAAAATAGCACTGGCACAATATTATTTTAGTAAAAAAAGTGTAAATAGAAAAGTTTGAAGGTACATACTAAAATAAAAACAGTATTTTATTTCTGGGTAATGGGAACACAAAATTATTTTCCTTTTCTGCATTTTCTAGACTTTCTCTAATGAAACACTTGTTTTATTTAATAATTTGTTATATGCATTACTTGCATACAAGTGTTACATATGTAGTAATTTTGGGTTATATATCTATATTAGTGTATAGATACCTATCTGTGTGTGTGCATACTCAGTTGCTCAGTCAGCCTCCGACTCTTTGTGATCCCGTGGACTGTAGCCCACCAGGCTCCTCT
This sequence comes from Bos taurus, assembly GCF_002263795.3. NCBI lineage: Eukaryota > Metazoa > Chordata > Mammalia > Artiodactyla > Bovidae > Bos > Bos taurus. The sequence goes on from NC_037337.1 coordinate 36,826,703, forward strand.
GTCCATGGGTTTTCCCAGGCAGGAATACTGGAGTGGATTGCCATTTCCTCCTCCAGGGGATCCTCGCTACTCAAGGATCAAACCCGTCTCCTGAGTCTCCTGCATTGGCAGGTGGCTTCTTTACCACTGAGCCACGTGGGAAGCTCAGATATGTAAGTAATGCCTATTATATGCTAGGCACTGCACTGCTCTAGGTACAAGGGAAACAGCTGTGAACAATACAAAGTCCCTGCTCTCAGAATTTACAGAATTTATGTTCCAGAGGAGCAGAGTAGACTGTGACAATAAACAGACAACTGAATGAACAAATAATTGTACTTAATGGTTAGCTCTAAGGGAAAAAAACAGGATATTATTATTGTGTGAGAGGATGCAACTCTAGCTAGAGGGCAGGAAAGGCCTCTCTGAGGTGACTTTGGAGCTGAGAAGTGAATGATAAGAGAAAGCACATGAAGAGCATGCCCACAGGATATAGCATGCAACACAAAGGCTCTAACAGAAGTAAATCTGAGTCTGACACACACAAAAGGGGGCGTATGGAAGAGGGCAGGAGGAGGAGGAGAGACTGAAGATGAAGACAGGGTCTGCTACTATAGGCCCCACAGTCATGGTGAAGAGTTTGGACTGTATTCTAACAAGGAGAGATCGCTGGAGGGTTTTAAGCACGCAAGCGATGTAATCTGAACTATGCTTTAGAAAGATCACTCTGGCTGTTATGTGCACAGTGGACTTTAGGAGGTAAGAGGACAAAAGAAGCTCTTGCAGTAATTCCAAGGCCTGAACTAGGGTGAGAGTGGAAGAGATAGCTAGAAATAGACGTATTTTGGAAGGAGACGTGAAAGAAGTCGTTAACAGACTGGATGTGGGTTGCGGTGAAAGGAATCCAGGATGGCTGTTAGGTTTAAGTATGAGTAAAATGGAGACTTTCTTCTGGATTTATAGATTAAAAACCTTCATAGACAGAAGAAAAGAATGCACACTTGGTTTTGTCCTCATTCCCTGAATCTCCATTTATTTTCCTTCGCGTTAACATTTTTTACCTTCTAAAAGTTTCTTCTCCCTACAAAATATGACTGCCTTACAGTATCATGAAATAAATAGAATAAAAATGTTGATAACATAAAGTATGAAGTATTTATTCCCCTTAAGGGAGCCTTTCTACTCAACTAGGGACACTAGCGAGGTACAGTTGCCTGGAAGAGATGATATGGCAGGAACTTAAAAAGAATCACCTATAGTACCTGTGCACAGGGCGGAGATACACTTATGACGCTGCATGGACCTGGCCACACCCCTACCAAAAGTATTTACTGGAGGATTTCCCTGGTGGTATGGTGGATAGGAATCATCTACCAATACAGGAGACACGGGTTTGATCCCTGGTCTGGGAAGATTCCACATGCTGTGGAACAACTAAGCCCACGCGTCACAACTACTAAGCCCGAGAGCTACAAGTACTGAACCCGCACACTCTAAGGCATATGTTCTGCAACGAGAGAAGCTACCACAGTGAGAAGCCCATGCACTACAATGAAAAGTAGTCCTTGCTCAGTGCAGCTAGGGAAAGCCCACACAGCAACGAAGACTCAGCGCAACCAAAAATAAATAATTTTTTAAAACTATTTACTGATTAGTAAGCAAACATTTATATTAATGAAAGAAAAAAATAAATTATGTAAATCTTGCCTTTAGGTCCTCTTCCTTCTTTCCCTTCCCATAGTCCAAGAGGAATTAATAAGAAAACTACAATGTAACCATGACCAAAAGACCTCATTTTCATACAAGAAAAGACTTGTGCTGTTGTTACCTTGACCTCCTGCCAGTAGGGCCCCCCACGGGTGAACATGAAGTAACTGTACATCTGATCCTTCTTCTGGATTATATCTGTGTCCTCCCTGATATTCACCATCCAAGGTCGACCATCTCCACGGACACGGAGATACAGAGTGTTGAACTGGGACCAATCGTAAGATCTCTTCATTTCAAAAGGGCCCTAAGGTACAGAAAAGAATGTTAATTTCACCTCATTTCCCACTATTAGCAAAATGTGAGTCACCATCACCTTTTACAGCATCAAAGGGATCAACAAGCCATTTTTCTGCCTTTTTCTGCTTTCTACCACTTTATGAAGGCAGATAAATCTGATGATTCTTATTCTAGCACAAAATACTGACCTAGTTAAATGTTTCTAAGTTAATGTTCAAGGCATGATTTGCACAGGACAATGTTTACATGGGATAGACACTTGTGTCACTGAACAGAAATGAATCACTGCATGTATTTTCTTTCCCTGGGTCTACAGAGCAATGGCTTCTGAGTGGGCCATTTTACTGAAACTGCCTTCCCTTAAATCAGAAAACTATGAAACACCTCAAGTTGTGTTTTTGTTTTTGGCCACGTAGCATGAGGGATCTTAGTTCACTGACTAGGGATCGGAACCTGTGCCACTGCAGTAAAAGCACAGAGTCCTAATCACTGGACTGCCAGGGAATTCTAGACCTCAATTTTTAAAACCAATATTATTTTAACAGCTACCATCCATTGAAAATATACATTAACCATTTGGCATGCATAATTGGATCTTCACAATAGCCCTATGAGATAGGAACTATCATTGTTCTCCATTTTATAGATGAATAAACTGAGCACTCAACTCATAACGGGTAGGTCCAGTGCTGTTTAACTCCAAAATCTATGTTCTTAAAAACTACCTAAATGGTCTCTCTTTGAAAGCAGAATGTAGTATTAGTTTCCAAAGGTGTTTGTTACTTCAGAGCTCATCTGATTTCAATAATACCAATGCTCAGATATGAACTCTTACTTACTAGCCAAACAATTTTGGACAAACTACAGAATCTCCCCAAGCCTGTTTCCTCATCTGTAAAAGTGAGATGGCTATACCTTACTAACACTGATGTCGGGAATAAAAGGGATAATGTATATAAAGTAATCAGCACAAAAACTGGCAGGGTACACTTACCAATGTTATCAACTGTTTTCATTATTCCACAGCTTATCACAGAATTATTTTCTACTGTGGACTGACCAAATCCATTCCGTGGATTTTCAAGGCCTGAAATAAAATCTTCTATGCAACTTTGTTACTGCTGAAAGAACACTTTCCTTTCTTTTTCATGATTTATCTTGAGAGGGGGCCCAATACTATTCCCACCATTTGCTTTTCTCCTTAAAGCACCATAACCAAGCAAACAGCCAGTGGTTGTGGCCACTGCCAGGCACGGGAGCCTGGCCAGAGCAGCCCTGAAACAACAGCTCATCAGCAAATTGACAGAAAGCAATAGGCTGGTGGCGAGACAAAGGAGCCGACCTAAGCAGCTTTGGAAAAGGGTGTTCTGACTGGAAACCAGAAGGCTAAAGACAAAGAATACTATACATAAGCATTGTATGCTAGTTGGTGAAGATGATTCTCACAGGGTTATGGGTTATAAATTTTGAAATGGCTTTTCATGTAGGGTTGAATTAATAAGTAAATGTATGGTAAATGGTGGCAGACAGGTTTCACACCATTACAGATGGAAGTTATCAACACACAAGAGGGAGTAGGCTAGAGTAAATCATGCAGTACCGGATTAGAGTCAAAGCATCAGTATGAACTCATACTTAGCTTAGTATATATAAATAATTACAGACGTGTTTCCACAAGTTGATATGAAAATATATATTTCCTAGCTGTGTCCACCGAGAGGTCCTAAATATACTGTCAATACAGATCTTGGTTTCTAATACCAGTAAAAAAAAAAAAAAAAAAGTGAGGGCTTCTTTGAGAAATGGCTGATTCTAGGGTTGGAACAGAGAAAAATACAAAATGAGCTATGGTATCTTATAGTGCCAAAAAGTGCTCAAAAAAACAAAAGGGTGGTGGCAAGTCAAAGGGACAGGTATAATCTGAAAGAACTCCCAGTGGCCAAAGCTGGAACAATCTGAACAACAAAATAAATAACATGGTATTGGATCATAACCCAAAGTGTAAGTCCATTCTAAATGACTGAATAAATAAATAAATGTGGGAGAAGAAAAAAAACCTTCCTTTGTGAAAAACTGAAATCTCAAGTAATTTATGAAAATACTACCCCTTCCAGGATATAGAACTTAATCCCATACTCTACCCCATGCCTTGAATGTAGGGTACACTTAGTGACTTGTTTCCAAAGAACAGAATATGAAAAGAGGCGGGGCTGGGGGGGGTGAGTACTTAACAATGGAGTAACCTAGCAAACACTACCCTGACCAGGTGACCAACATTAACACATCAGTGATGAGTCAGGTTGCTAGCATATACCCCTGATATGATGGGAAGTGTACTTCAACTCTGTGCTGCTGCTAAGTCGCTTCAGTCGTGTCCGACTCTGTGCAACCCCATAGATGGCAGCCCACCAGGTTCCCCGTCCCTGGGATTCTCCAGGCAAGAACACTGGAGTGGGTTGCCATTTCCTTCTCCAATGCATGAAAGTGAAAAGTGAAAGTGAAGTCGCTCAGTCGTGTCCGACTCTTAGCCACCCCATGGACTGCAACCTACCAGGCTCCTCTGTCCATGGGATTCTCCAGGCAAGAGTACTGGAGTGGGGTGCCACTGCCTTCTCTAACTCTATGCTATTTTTCCTAAAACCTAGAACCTCAGTCTAACCAGGGGGTAAAAAAAATCAAAAAATCCCAAATTGAGGATCATTCTACAAAATACCTGACCAGTATTTCTCAAATCCTCAAGAAAAATAAGGAAAGACTAAGAAACTGTCACAGAAATAGTTTTCTTGAAAAAAAAATCCACAGGCTGGCCCTACTTCCCACTCTAAGGAACACCAAGCCATAAGAGGGTCTGTGGGCTATGTCAAAGGAGATGCAAACCTCCCTAGATTATCGTTTAAATGTCGACCCTCCTCAGGGCTCCTCAAACATAAGTATGCCTCATCCTGGCCGATAATGATGTCCAGAAACATGTAGCCTCTCTTCAGGAACCGCTTTCCCCTCGTGCTTATGAAACTACACTTGTGCCCAGTAGTTATTTAACCCCACACACAAGATGAGACGTCAGGTGTTTTCATTTACAGAAATAAAAGCTGTCTGCTACAGCTCGTGCTACAATGAAGTCCACCCCAGTTCACCAGAAAACCGCAGCACCTGAATTTCACGTACCCTTGGAATCTTGGATACCATAGCACAGTACCCACTTCGGCCACTTTCCCCATCCTGGGGCGCCTCGGAGCTCAGAGTTCCATACAGCAGCGCACTTTGGTTATTCTTGCCCATTTTCAGGAACACTTCACTTCTGCCACCAATCACTTTATCAGAAGTTACTGTCCACTTATCCAAATCTTCTTTGCTACGGAATTGCCAGACAACCTTGGCTTGTTCCATCAAGACCTCATGCAGAGGGCGGCCTTCAGGCCCTATCCAATATTTCACAATATCATCCTTCAAACGCCTAAAATGGTCCTTCATTTCTTCTTTAATTGCTTTATCAAAACTAATTTCAGGCTTGTCCTCAGGAGAAGTTATTTCCAAAGCAACTTCTCTCTGGTGATGTTCTTCCAAATTCCCTTTAGTCTTCCTCTGAGAAGAGGCTTTGCCAGGAGCAGCCACTGGTTTCTGAAAACTATTGGAACAATAGTCTGCAAAGCGAGTCCCCAAAAATGGAAAAGAGGCAACTCTTGGCTTCGGGCATTTTCTGAGAATATAAGTGCCATTCAACAATTTATGAACCAAAGCCATGATAAAAAAAAAATTAAAATGTAAATTTTTCCCAGGGCTACCAAGGAAAGAAGCTTCAGCAAATAGCCCAATTCCACCTGTAATAAAAGATACAGTGAAGAGTTACTAGTGTACCAATGAATACATCATAATTTCAAATTCAACATGGGTCTTGTACTGTGAAATTCATTAAGTTATTTTCTAATTCTATAAATATTTACTATGAGCAGAAAAAAGTTTACACTGTATATAATGTATCCCACTGCTTTGTGAAAATAGGCCAAGATGAACAGAAACACAACCTCCTTCATGGAGTTAATGATCATCCCCAAAATAATTCAAGAGTGTGCTTCAAAAGGTAGTGTCAACTTTAAAGTAAATTTTTATGCTACATTTTTAAATAAATAATTGGTTCCTAAAATAAAATATTCAACTAATTCACTCCAAGATTGAGGCTAACTGACATTTTAGCACTTCTTCTATAAAAAGAACAGATTACAGTTTGCATGTGGAGTCAGAAGACTGCACAGCTAGAACTGTTTACCCTCAAAGCAAAAACCCTCAAAGAAGCTGATCTTCCGAGGCCTTCATTTCCTTGGGGGAAAGGCTGGGATAACACCTCCCCTACCTACCTTAAGGGATTCTTCTGTTGCTCACATGGATTGATGGCTATAATAGGGTTCTCTTATCCAGTTAAGTCTGACAAGATCCCCAAGATTCTTCACGTCTAATAAGCTACTAGGTCCAAGACCCATACTTTGAGTAACAAGGTTTTGACTATCAGTCACTACTTGAGGTCCTCAAAGATAGAACCTAAACCATAGTAGCAATACCACCATTACATTTAAATGCCGTTCTTAATATTCTCAAACCACCCTGACAAATATTATCTCATTTAATCCACATAAGCCTCCTGTAAGACAGTCAGGTAGATATTTCCTTTCAGAAGGAAATAGACACCAACAGCTGAAGTAACCTGCCCAAGATTACAATGCTAATCAGTATGGAAGCAAGCACTAGAACCCTGGCCTTAAATGTTCCCATTTGACACTGCTGGCTCTCTGTATGTAAAACATTAGTAATATAACTTCTATGTCTGTGCTGAAGTAACAACTTTGCTCTTGCAAAAACATCTAATGATTGCTGGCAGGCAGTGCTGCAAGAACCAGGAAAGCTAAATAGGAAGGCTACCAATCCCCTCTCCTACTTATTCCAGCTACCCTGAAAATGAAATAAAATATGCAATGCTAATTTTGTCATCTTTCTCTCACCAGAGAGAAGAGACAAAAACAAAAAATCACCCACTAGTAAGAATACAGTACTGAGAAACAGGATGGAATGCTGAGAACTTTAGAAGCTTCAAAAATGCCCCAAATCCAACAACTCAGCTCACCTGCCTCAGTTGCTTAAGAGTCTACATCAAAATGGCACCCAGACCCCTCTATCTACAACACAGGACTGGTCATCTTTCTAGACTGCCCCTCCTCCCTCACTCCCTACATCAGGCGGCTCATGACCTCATGTCTCCTAAGTCACTGCATTCCAGACGTGCACCCCTACCTCCAATCTACTCCACTACTCTCAGCATCTACAGAGGGCCTAAAACACAAATTGATTTTTTATCTTCTCAGACTAACACTCTTTAGAGGCTCTCATGGTCTTCGGAATAAAACTCAACTTTCTCCACAGGGTCTGTGAGACTCCTCCAGATCTAGCCTCTGCTCATCTCTCCAATATTCCCTCTAACCACACCCTACTCTGCTCTAATCACAGAGAACACCTGTGTTCCAGAAACCGCCACCCAGCACTCCCTGTCTGGTCATCGTGTCTTAGCAGATTGCTGCTCCTAGGCCAGAAATGCCCTCTACTGATTTCTGCTGGCTAATTTATCCTTTGAGACTCAGCTCAGACATCCATTACCTTCTCAAAAAACCCTTAATTACTCAACTCCACCAAGACCTTTTGATGTGGTCTCACTACATACTAGGCTTAAGCTTTCCCCCCCGCTACCATTTATTGCCAGTTCCCTTCTCAGTCTCCCTGCCAGACTAGATCTTCACTGCAGTACTTTCAACTCCCAGGATGGTGCCAGACATGCGGCAGGCTTCTAATATTTGTCAAACAAATAATATGTCCGCATTTATCCACCAACACCGCCACTAGTGTCTTGGTTCAGGGTTTTAGTGATTCTTCCCAGAACTATTGAAATTCCCCTAACAAAGGGCTTCTTGGGCTTCCCTGGTGTTCCAGTGGTTAAGAACTCGCCTTGCAATGCAAAGCACACCAGTTCGATACCTGGTCCAGGAAGATCCCACATGCAGCAAGGCAGCTAAGCCCCTACACCACAACTACTGAGCCCACATGAGGCAACTACTGAAGCCCTCTTGCCTAGAGCTCATACTCTGCAACAGGAGAAGACACCACAATGAGAAGCCCACACACCACAACAAAGAGTAGCCCTGGCTCGCCACAACTAGAGAAAGCCCACACACAGCAACGAAGACCCACCACATCCAAAAAATAGATAAAAAATTTTTTAAAAAAAGGGGGGAGAGGCTTCTCAAACTTTAAAGTGCCTTGAATTTTATGGGAATTTTGTTAAAATGCAGATCCTGACTTAGTGGGCACAGGATGGGGCCTGATATTCTATATTTCTAACAAGTCCCCAGGTGATTGCTGGTGCAGAGAACGCCTTTTAGGATTTAGTAAAAGTCCTAACTCATCTCTCTGACTCTGACCTCCTCCTCCTCTCCCAATCCAACCTTTGACTGGCAACAAAGGGGATTTTTCTAAATATGATGGCACTCCCCTTATTCAGCAATTCTGTCCAGAAATTTAAACTCCTAAAATGGTACACAAGGCCCTTCAAAATGCACCCAATTCCTTGGTCTCACTTCTCACTTTCATGGGCAATACCCTCAGCTCTTAACTACAATCATGTCTGATGCACAAAAAACACATCGCTCAAAAATGACAAAAGTGACCAAACATTCTACTATCCTGGCTAATACAAGTGACTGCCATACCTGACCAGTCACAGCATTAGCCTCACTCTAGATACATAAGCTTCTTTCCTAATCATAGAATTACTTCCATCTCTCGACTACTTTCCCTCAAATCATATAACAGAAACTTAAGTCCAACAATAAGTCCCTTCTAACACCCTTTACATGAGATGCCCCATGGCTTTATGTATTCTCTTCCACTACAGTAAGCCCAACTTGTTCAGCTATAAACATGTTCCTGGTGGCTTCTGAATGGAGGGCACTGACATTGCTCTTCCTCCGCATTCTCTTGAGAACCTGTGCTTACATCTCACAGCCCTTACATACTGTTAGAATCTTGCTTTTATCTGTCTACCTAAATAGCCTGGCTTTAATCTTGGACTATGGCTTGAACATTAACTGATCCTCACATGTCTGCTAAAATAAATGAACATCTTGTAAATGGTATGTTTTCACATGGACAAAAAATACAAGGGAACCAGGAGAAATAACCACAGTTGATCTCACGTCCTGGAATCACAGGTAATATCTAAATTTCCCTGACTTCTTTGAATGATTTTTAACCTCTACATATACAGAAATTTGGGGAATAAATGATAAGCCTTTAAAATGGAATCTGTACAATCTTAAACATGAATTCTCATGAATACCATGTTTAGGTTACACTAGTGAGTGGCAAATGAGGAGTATATACAAAAAATGCATATACACTAACATTACAAGTATTAAAATGTATGGACAAAAAAGATTTAGGGGTGAAAAAGACTTAGAGTAGTGTTTACGACAATGGGACTATAAGTAATATTATTCACTATTTTCCAACCCATCAATAGTGTTACTACTTCTCTAATAATATAACTTTAATTGTAAGTGTGTTGTTTCATTCTATTACCGATAAACATAAAGTCAAAATCATTAACTGGATGATCTCCAGCCAAAGTTGCTGAGTTTTCCTGACAATGTAACCTAAGCGGCTAAAAGAGAGCAGTGTTAGTGAAGTTTGATACCCAAAGCTTACGATATGCCAGAAACCGTTCTGAGTGCATTGATATTTTCACAACAACGATGAGAAAGGAACTATTATTATTCCGATTGCAAAGACAAACAAATGGAGGTTCCAAAATTAAATCACCCGAGGTCATACAACTAGTAAGTGGCAAAACTAACCCCAGAGTCCCAGTGTTTAGTCGGGGAGCGATCGTGACCGTGCCACAGCCCCCTTACCCCTCACCTGCTAGGACCGTGTCACCCTCACAAGCTCCCCACACGCCAACTCCAAGCAGGCGCTCACTTGCCTCCCCAGTCGGCGCCTCAGCGTGACTTCCGCTCGACTCCCCGCTTTTCCAGACCGGGTACTCCACTTTTCCTGTGCGGGGCCATCTGTTTTTCCAGTCCGGAGTAAAACCAGGCCTGATGAGTCTAGAGTTCCGGTTGAGTGCAGATGGGAGGAAAGAGTAATAATCTCAGAGCTCTATAAACTGAGGGGGTTTTTTTGGTCGGCTAGATTCCCAAAGGCTTCCCCATCCCGATCCCCAACCGCCAGATTTTTTCTGCCTTGTGTGAGAAAGTGGGGAGAATTTAGAGAAGCTTTTCGCCTCTCCTTCCGGCATCCCACCTTCAGGCTGCAAACTTCATCCCGTATCTTTCAAATAGGACTCAGATATTGCCAACATCCTTCGCACCTAAGGATCCAGGGTTCACTCGCGCTCCATCCCCACAGCCGCCCAAGAGAGGTCCACGGCCTCAGAGGATTGGTTCTGTGAATTGCCCCCCGAAACCTTTGGAGACCCACCACAAACTTGGACAGCAAGCCATCCTACCCGCCCTTCCCCAATCTGGCCCCGTGGGGTCGCCCAATCTGCAGAGTTTCGATTGTATCCTGTGCACTTTCAAAACCGTATCTTAATTGTAATTATTCATTCACTTCTCATTTCCTCTGCCACGCTGTGAGCTCTCGGGTCCAGAAGATGTTCTTCCTGTTCTCAGCACCTAGCATAACGCTAGCAGGAATTAAGCACTCAGTCTGCCTGAATCTGAATGAAAAGTAGGGCACTTAAACACGTACTCCAGGGTCCAAGACCTCGCCAAGTACAACTGCCTTTTCAAAGTTTGCTCCATCTCTCTTTTTTCACACCATCACCTCTTCCTTCTTTAAATTCTGCTGACTTCTCTAGCCTCTGCACTTACCTGATTCTGGTTCTCCTACCTTCTTGAACCTTTTCTAGCTTCCTACTTTACTGACTCTTCTTTCTCCTCGCACAACCTTAAATGCAGGTTGTCTCCAAAACCTAGCCTTCGGCCTTCCTCTTTTCTTCTTCTTCTTTTTTTCCTCTCCTTCCTCTTTTCTAGCTTATATAAGTGTTATCTACAGACAATCGGATAATTTCTTCCCCTGAACACCAACATATATTTCCAATTTCTTGACAACAGTTTCAGCTGCAGGATATACCACTAGCATCTCAAATGTGATTTGTTTAAAACAGAAAATATCACACTTACCCATTTGAACTCCTCTTCTCATCCTTTCTGTTTCTGTAAATGCCCACATCCTTCTAAGCTGAAAATTCTTGGCTATCCTTGGCTTCTCTCCTTGAAACCTCTCAGATCAGTCGCTCAGTCGTGTCCAACTCTTTGCGACCCCATGAATCGCAGCACGCCAGGCCTCCCTGTCCATCACCAACTCCCAGAGTTCACTCAGACTCATGGCCATCGAGTCAGTGATGCCATCCAGCCATCTCATCCTCTGTCATCCCCTTCTTCTCTTGCCCCCAATCCCTCCCAGCATCAGAGTCTTTTCATATGAGTCAACTCTTCGCATGAGGTGGCCAAAGTACTGGAGTTTCAACTTTAGCATCATTCCTTCCAAAGAAATCCCAGGGCTGATCTCCTTCAGAATGGACTGGTTGGATCTCCTTGCAGTCCAAGGGACTCTCAAGAGTCTTCTCCAACACCACAGTTCAAAAGCATCAATTCTTTGGCACTCAGCTTCTTCTCACTGACTCTAAATCCTCTTTGTTTTGTTGCTTTCTTTTAATCTTTCACTTTTGTTTTCCAAATCCAGTGAAACCCCAATAGTTACTGCCCTGTGAAATTTACATTCAATCTGCTGATTGCCTTACTCTGAACACAATGGTTTGTCTAATTTCATTTAAAAATCACCCAGAGATAAACACAAAATTCCTGTGGCCTCCAAACATGCCACTCATCAATCCTAAACCCTTCATAATCTCCTACTCCATCTATACTACTCATACTTGTCCTCAATTTCTTATCTGTATGGTCAGGACATTCAAGATGGCTGTTTTGCTTTCTGTACAGTCCCATGGGCCACAAGTCCTTGATTCACTGACTTGACTATCCAGTCTCTTAATTATAGGATTAATTAGTCCCTCCGAACTGAGGAGATCACCTGATATCAACTCCCCCTTTTATAAACGGTAGCCTTTTTCTTCCCACCACCAAGTATGGAAGATTGCTATGTTCCGTCTGCAGCCCTCGGTAGGGTGTTGTTCCAGGACCTTTTGCTTCAGATCGCCTATCCAATAAATCCTTGATGTCTCTGTTCCTGTTTCCAGGCTCTTTCATGCGTTTGGAGGTTGGGCCTATGGGATGCAGCCCAACATCATCCCAGGTGTATCTACCTAAACCACACTCATTTCTCCTCATAAGAGAGTTCATACTTTCTCAGCTTGATGTTCCTCTCTTCCGCATCCCATTTATTTGATCTCAAGTATTTACACAACTTCCCCATTCCCACCTTCCCCCAAGTCCCCAACTTCAGCTGACTGATCTAGTGGTAGCAAGCTGGCCAGTACTGGGTCAATCAGTTAGTCCCAGGGACTTTCTGAACTAATGCTGGAAAAGAGACCTTCTGACCCCAGGTGATGCTGGTGCAGGAGCTCCTGAGTGACCTTCTAGTATTGTGAAGAAAACTGGTTTATGGAAACAGAAAATAATATCAAGATGCTAAGAGGGACAGAAATGGAAGGATAAAAGATGATCCAGTCAGCATTTACATTGATAGTTCTATTTGCTGAGACTGGGCTGCATGGCTTTTCCTTAACTTCCAAGTATAAACTCTTTTACCTAAATTTATCTGAGTTGGGTTTCTTGCAACCAATAGGTCTTAATTGATACATAGAATCTACCTACTAAGAACACACCTTAAGAAAAAAAGAACACACCTTAAGTTCCATTTTCTCCTTAAAAATTTGCCCTAGTGCCTCCAACTCATAATGACTGTTTTCCTTCTGACACCCTATAATATTTATTCTTTTTTCTGTGACACTGGCACTTACTTGTGTTCAAGTGAAAACTAGATTACAAACATGACTAAACTGCTTTTTCATTGCTTTATATATAAAAGACTTTTCAACAGAGGATAAAACCCTGGAAGGTAATGACTTTTGTCATATACTTTATTTTTTTTCATATACTTTAAAATAGATATATTCTACAGTAACCTGCACAAATTTAGATTGAGTTGGTACTGCCTCAAGAGGCCAAAAGACGAATTTTATAAAAACCTTTAAGAAGGGCTATAGTGACACAGGCAGAAGGATATTGTAATAGAGCAAATGGCAAATATTATTCAGCAATTTCACCTCTTGATTGAGTCCCTTCAGGGTTTAAGGAGGATCCAGGACATAATGATTTCAGAAAAGATTATCTTGTGGGAGTTTGAGGTCATGGTGTTGCTACAGATCCAGGGTTCATTCTTGGCTTTGCTAATTCAGGAACTTGAGTTTATCTGTTTCATGACAAGCAACTTCATGGAAGGAGAAATGACAAACCAAACTGTCCATCTGTTAATTGACAACAGAAAATGGGCATGGTTTGAAACCCAAGATCACCTACCCAGGACATTCCCTTCTAGTGGGAAATCCCACTTCCAGGCTGTGAGGAGGCTCACATAATTAGAAAGAACAGGCAGTGCCCAAGCAGATTGTTCAGTAAACATGTATTGTCTAATCTTCTTTGGGAGATATTTATATCTGTTGTGCTAAGACCAGATATTTTTATGATGCCACTTTAATAAATATATGAACAGAGACATGTTCTTTTTCAGTAGCTCTTGTCTTTTAAAAATTTTTTAATTTTGTTTTTGGCTGTGCTGGGTCTTCACTGCAACCCATGGGCTTTCTCTAGTTGCGGCACTTGAGCCTCTCTTGTTGTGGGGCACAGGCTCTCTAGTTGCAGCATGCAGGCTTAGTTGCCCCATGGCAAGTGGGATCTTAGTTCCCCAACTGGGGATAGAACCCTTGTCCCCTATGTTGAAAGGCAAATTCTTAATGTGTCTCTTGTCTTAGTTGACTCCAGGTAGGTAAACCCCAATCCACCCTCCACGAATATATAAGCAGCAACAATCCCTTCAGACTGAGGGGATTTTATCCTCCTTTACAATTGTAATCACAATTCAAGTGGCTCTGTCACAGTCCCTCCCTGATTTGGATTTGAGAAATACCTGCTCTGTCAGGCCACAATATTATATATCTTCTCAACCTGAGGAGAAAACAAATTTTTTTCACTTGCCAGGGTGCAAGACTTGGACAGATTTAATAGCTTTTGTTTCTGACTGGCATTTCCTAACTTGTCCTCTTTTCTGGTGCTGAGCCCTAAGAGGGAAACTACTCATTGTTTCCTGGTATTTGTTCTTCCTCTATTTCATTAAAGTTTATATTTCCCAGTCTCCTCTGCAGCTACCAGTGGAAGTAAAAATGTTGTTATAGCAGCTGAGAGCTTTCCTTAAAAAACAGTTGACAGGTGTCTTCTTCCTCCTTCCCCTTTGCTTTCATATTACTGCTTAGAACCTGTCATGACAGGACCCCATGCTGGACTGTGAGGGTGAGGGCCACCTCCCGCAGAAGTCAGAAGTAGTCTGGGACCTCGAGGACTCTGTGAATTAGAGTAGCCAAAACAGCCCCAGACTGCCTATACTTGTACTCTAACATGAAAAATAAGCTTCCCCTACCCCACCTATTTAACCCTGCTATTTAGGGTTTATCACCCAAGGTGACTCTAATCCTAAATAATATATCCCATTTTTTACCACTATCTGTAAGTGTATAGCTTGACCAGCTTTGGGTCACACGTCCTTCTTGGTAAAAATAACACATCCAGATAACTAATAAGGACCTACTGTATAGCATGGACAATTCTACTGAAATACTCTCTAATGGCCTATAATGGGAAAAGAATCTAAAAAGGAGTAGACATATATTTTGTATAACAGATTCACTTTGCTGTACACCTGAAACTAATGAAAAATGTAAATCAATTAAACCCCAATAAAATTTTTTTAAACACACACACATCCAGGTACACCCAACAGGAAAAACAGACACACAGGCAGAGACTTCCTAAACTCACTGAACTTCCCGCAATGTTGGAAATGTCCTCTATCAGCGCTTTCCAACATGGTAGCGCCTAACCAGATGTAGCTGTTAAATACTTGAAATGAGGGACTGAATTTTTAGTTTTATTTCTTTGAATTAAGTTTAAATAGTCGCACATGGCTAGTGGCTACCATAGTGGCCAGTGTAGTCCTAGATAATGGTGTAAGAACTCTGAATTACCCCTGAATCTGTCAGCATGTGAAAGCCAGAGGTTAACAAACATGAAATGGAAAATAACTGAAGTATAAATTTTGCCATAGATTAAAACCATCAGAAGAGTCAGGTAATACTGACTCAGATGGTTTCAACCAGTAGAGCATTATTCTGCGTTTCTTCTCCCATATCCCCTAAATGTGGGCTTCCTTAAGATTTAGGGTTTAAAGCTTTTGAGGTTTAAACCCTTTGAGGTTTCATCCACTCCTACTACTTCAGTGTAACCTCATTAAACAATCTGCTGTATATTCCCACTCAGGATTATTTCTTTCATTTTCAAATAAAGCCACCTGTTTCAGCATCACCTGCCTCCTAACGGTGTGAGAGGTGACGGTCTGGGTGCACACGCCTGTGTAAGAGTACCTGGAGGGAATTGTTTCCAAGCAGCACAAGTACGCTGAGGATCACCTGTTATGATAAGGGTCACCCAGTATGCAGGACTTGAAATCAGAATAACAAGTTTCCCTCATCAGAATTCAGGTACCTACTGGAACATGAGAATGTATTCCATCCAAGGAGTAGAACCCTGAGTCTTGAAAAGGCTGAGTGGGGAGGGCTTTGGGGGTAGAACACGAGTTCCCAGGACAAGAAGAAAAAATTCTAAAGATCTATTAAAAAAAAAAAAAAAAAGGCTCTGGCCTGAGCAAGGCCTCCACGGGAGTCTATGCATGCATGCATGCAAAGTCACTTCGGTTGTGTCATGAGCAGTACACCCTGCTGCATTCTTTTTAAATATCCCCTCATGCAACTAATGAATGAATAAGAAGAGTGTAGTCAGTACAAGATAATGTACTGACTACAATGTAAAATACACAATAATGTCCAAAGATCATAATATTAAAAAGGCTAGGGACTTCCCTGGTGGTCCAGTGGCTGGGACTCCGTGCTCCCAGTACAGGGAATCCAGGTTCAATCCCTGGTCAGGAAGCTAGCTCCCATAGGCCACAGCGAAAGATCCCATGTGCTGCAACTAAGACCAAGCACAGCCAAACAAATAAACATAAAATAAATCTTTTTTTTTTTTTTTTTAAAGGTTAAATGTGGCCATACACTGATGTTGGTCATAGTCTTTATGAGACCAGTATAAGCAGCTTGCACAGAATCTTCTTTTTCTTTTTTTAAAAAAATTGATATTATAGTTGATTTACAAAGTTGTACTAGTTTCCCATGTACAGCAAAGTGATTCCTTTATGCATATACATTTATCCATTCTTTTTCAGATTCTTTTCCCTTATGGGTTTTTGCAGAATATTGAGTAGAGTTTCCCTCTGCTGACCATCTTTTTAAAATATTTATCTATTTATTTATTGGCTTCCCTGGGTCTTTGTTGCTGCACTCAGGCTTTCTCTAGTTGCACCAAACAGGGGTCCCTCTCTAGACGGGGTGGGCAGGCTTTTCATTGCAGTAGCTTCTCTTCTTATGGAACATCGGCTCTAGGGAGCAGGAGCTTCAGTAGTTGCTGCACGTGAGCTCAGTACTGTGCCTCAGTGGCACACAGGCTTAGTTGCCACAGGCAGGTGGAATCTTCCTGGACCAGGGATTGAACAGTGTCCCTTGCATTGAAAAGCGGATTCTTCACTACTGGACCTCCAGAAAAGCCCTATCTATTGTATTCATAGTAAGAATCTTGATTTTAGAGCAGATAGGAGCAAATAGGGGAATTTTTAAAATTGCAAGTTTAGACAGAACATTGAATATTTTATTACAAGAGAGATGATATTAATTAACATTTATTGAGAATGTACTTTGTGCTGGCCACTTTTGTAAGTGTTGCACATGTGCTAAGCCATTTAATATTTAAAACAAGCCACAAGGCAGCTGCCATGATCATTAAACAGATGAGGGAACTGAGGCCCAGAAAAGCTCCAGAAATAGAACTGATTGGAACTGGGAGAAGTGATCAATCATAAAATCATACTATTCAAAAGGAGATTAGTAATCAGGTTAATGTTTGTTTGCTTGCTTTTTTATTGTGATAAAACATATACAAACTAAAATTGATCATTTTAACCATTTTTAAAGTATACAATTCAGTGGCACTAAGTACATTCACATTGTTGTATAACCCTCACCACCATCCATTTCCAAAACTTTTCCATCTTCCCAAACTGAAACTCTGTACCCATTAAGCACTAACTTCCTATTCATCATTCTCCCGAATCCCCAGGCAACCACCATTCTATTCAATACGTTCTGTCTCTATAAATCGAATAATCTAGATACTTCATTTATGTAGACTCATACAATATTTGCCCTTCTGTTTATGACTGATTTCACTTTTCATGAAATTTTCAAGATTTATCCATGTTGTAGCATGTTAGAATTTCCTCCCTTTTAAGGTTGAATAGTCCATTGTTTATGTAAAAGAATCAATTCACTGTATACCTGAATCATTACAAATCAACAGTAAAGTAATGCTTAAAATTCTCCAAGCCATGCTTCAGCAATATGTGAACCGTGAACTTCCTGATGTTCAAGCTGGTTTTAGAAAAGGCAGAGGAACCAGAGATCAAATTGCCAACATCCACTGGATCATGGAAAAGCAAGAGAGTTCCAGAAAAACATCTATTTCTGCTTTATTGACTATGCCAAAGCCTTTGACTGTGTGGATCACAATAAACTGTGGAAAATTCTGAAAGATATGGGAATACCAGACCACCTGATCTGCCTCTTGAGAAATCTGTATGTAGGTCAGGAAGCAACAGTTAGAACTGGATGTGGAACAACAGACTGGTTCCAAATAGGAAAAGGAGTTCGTCAAGGCTGTATATTGTCACCCTGTTTATTTAACTTATATGCAGAGTACATCATGAGAAACACTGGACTGGAAGAAACACAAGCTGGAATCAAGATTGCCGGGAGAAATATCAATAACCTCAGATATGCAGATGACACCACCCTTATGGCAGAAAGTGAAGAGGAACTCAAAAGCCTCTGGATGAAAGTAAAGTGGAGAGTGAAAAAGTTGGCTTAAAGCTCAACATTCAGAAAACGAAGATCATGGCATCGGGTCCCATCACTTCATGGGAAATAGATGGGGAAACAGTGGAAACAGTGCAGACTTTATTTTTCTGGGCTCCAAAATCACTTCGGATGGTGATTGCAGCCATGAAATTAAAAGACGCTTACTCCTTGGAAGAAAAGTTATGACCAACCTAGATAGCATATTCAAAAGCAGAAACATTACTTTGCCAACAAAGGTTCGTCTAGTCCAGGCTATGGTTTTTCCTGTGGTCATGTATGGATGTGAGAGCTGGACTGTGAAGAAGGCTGAGCGCCAAAGAATTGATGCTTTTGAACTGTGGTGTTGGAGAAGACTCTTGAGAGTCCCTTGGACTGCAAGGAGATCCAACCAGTCCATTCTGAAGGAGATTGGCCCTGGGATTTCTTTGGAAGGAATGATGCTAAAGCTGAAACTCCAGTACTTTGGCCACCTCATGCGAAGAGTTGACTCACTGGAAAAGACTCTGATGCTGGGAGGGATTGGGGGCAAGAGGAGAAGGGGACGACAGAGGATGAGATGGCTGGATGGCATCACTGACTAGATGGACGTGAGTCTGAGTGAACTCCGGGAGTTGGTGATGGACAGTGAGGCCTGGCGTGCTGCGATTCATGGGGTTGCAAAGAGTCGGACACGACTGAGCGACTGATCTGATCTGATCTGATACTTCAACAAAAATAAAAATTTTTTTTTTTAAATAGCCCATTGTATGTGTCATATTTTGTTTATCCACTCATTATTTACAGATACTTAGGGTTATTTTCGGAGAAGGCAATGGCGACCCACTCTAGTACTCTTGCCCGGAAAATCCCATGGGCGTAGGAGCCTGGTAGGCTGCAGTCCATGGGGTCGCTAAGAGTCGGACACGACTGACAGACTTCACTTTCACTCTTCACTTTCATGCATTGGAGAAGGAGATGGCAACCCACTCCAGTGTTCTTGCCTGGAGAATCCCAGGGAGCGAGGAGCCTGGTGGGCTGTCATCTATGGGGTCGCACAGAGTCGGACACGACTGAAGCGACTTAGCAGCAGCAGCAGCAGCAAGGTTATTTTCACCTTTTGACTACGACTCATAAATGCTGCTATTAACATGGATATTCAAATATCTGTTCAAGTCTCTGTTTCCACTTATTTGGATTAAACCCCAAAGTGGACTGGCTAGGTCATATGGTACTTCTATGTTAACAGTTTGAGGAATCACCATTGTATCTTCTACAGTGGCTGCACCATTTTACATTCCCACAAGCAATTCACAAGAGTTCCAATTTCTCCACATCTTTATCAACATTTGTTATTTTCTGTGTTATTTTTTAAGAACACCCATCCTAATGCATGTGAACTGATATTGTGTTATATTTTGTTTTCATTGAAGTATAGTTGATTTACGTTGTTAGTTTCTGACATACAGCAAAAATACATATATATTCTTCTTGTATTCTTTTTCTGTTATGGTTTATTATAGGGCATTGAATATAGTTTCCTGTGTTATGCAGTAGGATATTGTTGTTTATCTACTTTTTTATTTTGTTTTTTTTTTTTAATTTAATTTAATTTTATTTTTTAACTTTACAATATTGCATTGGTTTTGCCATATATCAAAATGAATCCGCCACAGGTATACATGTGTTCCCCATCCTGAACCCTCCTCCCACCTCTCTCCCCATACCATCCCTCTGGATCGTCCCAGTGCACCAGCCCCAAGCATCATCTACTTTATACATAGCAGTTTGTATCCGCTAATCCCAAACTCATAATTTATCCCTCCCTTTCCATTTTGGTAACCATAAATTTGTTTTCTATATCTGTGAGTATATTTCTGTTTGTAAATAAGTTCATTTTTGTCATATTGTGGCAGGGGGGTGGTGGTTGGACCCTGTACAGCATGCAGGATCTTAGTTCACTGTCCAGGGATTGAACCCGCACCCCCTGCATTGGAAGCACAGAGTATTCACCACTAGGCCACCAGGAAAATCTGTGTAATAGTGTAGATTCCACATATAAATAATATCGTATGGTATTTGTCTTTCTATTTCTGACTTAGTTCACTTAGTATGGTAATCTCTAGGTCCATCCATGTTACTGCAGTTCTCATTAGGGTTTTGATTTGTGTTTTCTTATATATTAGTTGTTTGATTTTTTTTTTAAGTGTGAGAAACCCCAGGAGTTTCCTGATGGTCTAGTGGTGAGAATTTGGTGCTGTCACTGCTGTGGCTTGGGTTTGATCTCTGGTTGGGGAACTGAGATCTTACAGGCTGTGTGATGCAGCAAAAATTTAAAAAAAAAAAAAAAGGAAAACCTATGTGTATTTATTATCCGTGGAAAAAGGGAAGCTGAAAGGAGGGAAATTGTTTAAATCAAGAAGGAAGGGCATGAGGGACTTCCCTGGCCATCCAGTATTTAAAGACTCTGAGCCTTCAATGTAGGGAGCACAGGTTCCATCCCTGGTTGGGGAACTAAGATCTCACATGCTGTGTGGCATGGCTGAAAAAATATTTTTTAAAAAAGAAGGAAGGGCATGGAAAGGCAGCCAGAGGAGGGTGGGAGCAGTATGTGAGGGAAATAAAGACAAAGGATTGGGGAAAAGATTATTTAGGTTAATCCAGTTAGTTTTGTATCTTCTTCTCCTTTGGCCTCCCAGGAGTTCCCCTCACCACAGCTTAACTGTATCCTCCTTCATAACAAAACTGAAACCCATCCAAATTAGAAATGGAGAGAGTATGTCCATTTGTGGATACTGGACAGCCAAATGTCCTAAAATGATAAAACAATGAAAGAAACAAAATGAGATAGATCAAGAGCAGGCCACTGCAAAGAAATGCACTGTTGCTCAAAATAAAATAAATACTAGAAGCATCACGTGGAAGCCTGGGACAGGAGGACATTAAAGCCATTGAGGATGGGACCTGAACCAGGCAATCCCTGCAGCCCCCAGTGATGAAGAGGGAAAAGAGGCAAAAGCATTGTCCAGTGCTGGCCAACCTTAGCAGGTAGCATGGCCTTTATGCAGTTTTCAATTAACAGTAAGTGGGATAATATATGCAAAGTGTTAGCGTAATTTTTGGAATTTTTTGTCTTCACAAAAAAGTAGCTAGCTATTATTGTTGAACTCTGGGACAGTGCTCAACAAGTCCACAGTCCAGTGCAGGACTTGGCACCAAATAAAAAATGCCAGCACAGTGTGAAAGGAATGAATAGAGGGACATACAAGGTACAGGGTGGCCCAAAGGTGTGATGGGCCTTTTCCGGCATTTTCTCTTTTAATCTTTGCAACCTGTGAAGTACCTATGAAGTAGGTGCTAATATTATGCCTATTTCACAGGTAAGGAAACTGAATCTTACTGATGTTAAGTAACTTACTAGTCACAGGCTTGTCATAGGTGGTAAAGCAGTGGATATGGGATTCAAACTATGTCTGTTGCCTTTCTCCAGGCTACTAGCTCATTATCTACTACTCTGTATCTTATCTGCTCACCTGCCTCAGGGAGTAGTTCCTAGAGGAAACTGAGATGAGTACTAAAGGATGAAGCATTTAACACAGGAGAGGGGAAAAGGCAATCCAGTGAGGCAGCATGCATGCCCCAAAGCGCAGAATTATGAAAGAGATCACGTATCTGAAGAAAAGAGTTCTGTTTGGCCGAATGGTGACGACTTCCATGGATTAAGTTCACAGCGTCAGGCCTAGGGCCAGTGTGTGTTGAGTTTTCTGTCACTGGCAGCCAAAGCATCTTAACTGATGAGGTTGTGAGAAAGAAATTAGAATACAACGATAGCAACAGGAGACACAAGGTCAAAGACTTTTTACTTTTCAGACAAAGAGATGTGTTAAAAGGAAGGATCCAGCAGAAAAAGAGAGCTTGAAGACACAGAAAAGGGCAATAATCAATAGAATAATGGTTCAGAGAAATAGAAGTAGCATGTAGGGCATCGGAGGAGGGTTTTTATTTGTTTGTTTTTTGGTGGTGGTGGTGGTGGTGGTGGTTTTGGTTTTTTGCATTTTTTGTTTTTTACTTTTTGGCTACACCCCATGACATGTGGGGTCTTGGTTCCCTGAGCAGGGTTCAAACCTGTGCTTCCTGCATTGGAAGGTGGAGTCTTAGCCATTGGATTGCTAGGGTAGTCCCCTTAAGAGGAGCTTTAGACAGAAGGGAATGCCCACCAGTACCTGGAACAGAGTAGGCACTCAATATTTATCAAGTGAGGGGGTTGATGATTTGGAATCTTCTGAAAACTCCTACATATTGACAGATAACTTGTTTAAAGAGGTCTGCATTCTTCTCCATTTCGGTCTTTCTGAGTCACTATCAGAGGGTCACTCTTAACTTTAGTACATGATAATATGCATGTGCTACTTATTTTAGGAAATATCAGGGATAGAAAAGAGTCCCTGATCTTGAACCTCTGATGTAATATTGGGGCTTCTCTGTGTCGAGACCAGTGTTTTTCAAAATGAGACCATCCCATACTCTTGAGGAAATCACCCAAGGGTGTGTTAAAAATGCAAATTCCTTGGTCTCACCTACTGAATCAGACTCTGCATTTTAATAAGCTCCTAGTTGATTCTCAGTTAACTCAAGAACTGCTAGCCTAGATTGGAGCAGGGATGGCGTCTAGTTCACCTTTGTTTCCTCAGTACCTGGTTCATGTGCTCAATTGAATGTTTTTGCTGTTGATGTTGTTTTTGGTGGCTTGTGGGGTCTTAGTTCCCTGACCAGGGATTGAACCCCAGCCTTTGGCAGTGAAATCTCAGAGTCCTAATTACTGAAATACCAGGGAATTCCCTCAATTGAAAGTTTGACACGTGAATGTAAATCTTGGAATATTGTGCTACTAAATAAGCCACAGATTTGACTTTTGATAAATATTTTAAGTTAAAGGATTTACTTATATTAGTGGTTCCATTGTGTTTTATATCTATTGTCATAGGGGTCTCAAGTAACAAGTAGTTAATCACACTAAAAGTCAGAGTTGACAAATAAATTAACTTATAAAAATTACTTTTCTTTTCTGGTTGTGCCACATGGGATTGAACCCATACCCCCTGCAGTGGAAGCTTGGAGTCCCAACCACTGAACCACCAGGGAAGCCCCTTCTAAAAATAATTTTAAAGACAAAAGTTATCCCAATGGTCACATCCTTTTCACTGCCTGGCATTTTGACATGCTTTTCTTGAGTGCTTTTTTGAGTACAGAGGACACTTCAGGGTATGTATGTATCAAGTATAGACAGCATCTGTTATGCGTGCTGAGGTAGGAAAAAGTTATGAACCATGCAGCTATATGGAGCAAGGCCAGAAAGAGGGCTGATTTTCAACATCCCAAGACCATTTCTCACTCACCAGAAAGGAACAATTAAATACAAGGAAGCCCAGGTTTCCCATTTAATAAGTATTCAACATGTACAGTACGTACAGCTTAGTTACACCTATAGTCATTTAATCTCTGACAAAGGAGGCAAGAATCAACAATGGAGAAAAGAGTTTCTTCAGCAAGTGGTGTTGGGGAAGCTGGACAGCCACATGCAAATCAGTGAAGTTATAACACTCCCTCATACTATATGCAAAAATTAACCCAAAATGGCTTAAAGACTTAAATATAAGACATGACACCATAAGACTCTCAGAAGAGAACATAGGCAAAACATTCTCTGAAATAAGTCTAACCAGAGTCTTCTTAGATCAGCCTCCCAAGGCAACAGAAACAAAATAAAAAATAAACAAACAGGACCTAAATTTACAATCTTTTGCAGAGCAAAGGAAACACAAAGTGAAAAACAACCTACAGACTGGGAGAAAATATTGGCAAATTATGCACCTGACAAGGGCTTAATTTCCAAAATATATAAACAGCACATATAAACTTGATAACAAAACCCAAATGACCCAATCAAAAAATGGACAGAAGACCTAAACAGACATTTTTCCAAAGAAGACATATAGATGGCCAACAGGCACATTAAAAGATGCTCACCACTGCTAATCATTACAGAAACGCAAATCAAGCTATCACCTCACACCAGTTAGAATCCTGTGTGCATACGTGCTCACTCGCTCAGTCGTGTCTGACTCTTTTGTGACCCTATGGACTGTAGTCTGCCAGATTTCTCTGTCCATGGGATTCTCCAGGCAGGAATACTGGAATGGGTTGTCATTTCCTCCTCCAGGGGATCTTCCCGACGTAGGGATTGAATCCATCTCTCCAGTACTAGCAGGCAGATTCTTTATCAAGGAGACACCCAGGAAGCCCCACCATTCAAAATAGCCATCATTAAAAAGTCTACAAATACCAGGGAATTCCCTGGTGATCCAGTGGTTGGGACTTGGTGCTCTCACTGCCAGGCCCCAGGTTTGATCCCTGGTCAGGGAACTAAGATCCCACAAGCCTCGTGGCGCAACCAAAATAATAATAATAAAATAAAATAACAAATAACAAATGCTAGAGAGGGTGTGGAGAAAAGGGTACCCTTCTATACTGTTAGTGAGAATCTAAGTTGCTGCAGTCACTATAGAGAACAGCACAGAGGTTTTTCAACAAAATAAAAATATTGCCACATACTGTAGCAATCCTACTCATAAGCATGCTGCTGCTGCTGTTAAGTCGCTTCAGTCGTGTCCGACTCTGGGCGACCCCATAGATGGCAGCCCACCAGGCTCCCCTATCCCTGGGATTCTCCAGGCAAGAACACTGGAGTGGGTTGCCATTTCCTTTTCCAATGCATGAAAGTGAAAAGTGAAAGTGAAGTCGCTCAGTCATATCCAACTCTTCGTGACTCCATGGACTGAAGCCTACCAGGCTCCTCCGTCCAGGGGATTCTCCAGGCAAGAGTACTGGAGTGGGGTGCCATTGCCTTCTCCAACTCCTAAGCAAACCTCCAGACAAAACTCTAATTTGAAAAGATATATGCACCCCTCTGTTCATAGCAGCACTATTCACAGTATCCAAGACATGGAAACAACCTAAATGTCCAACAAGAGATGAATGGATAACAAAACTGTGGGATGTGTATACAATGGAATATTACTCAGCCATAAAGAAGAATGAAAGAATGTCATTTGCAGCAACATGGATGGATCCAGAGATTATCACACTAAGCAAAGTCAGAAAGAGAAAGACACATACCATATGATATTGCTTATATGTGGAATCCAAAAAAATGACACAAATGAACTTACTTACAAAGTAGAAATAGACTCAGAGATATAGAAAACAAACTGAGAGTTACCAAAGGAGAAAGGAGAGAAGGAATAAATTAGGAATTTGGGATTAAAACATACACAGTACTATACATAAAATAGATAACCAACAAGGACCTACTGCATAACATAGGAAACTATACTTAATATCTTGTAACAACCTATAATGGAAGAGAATGTGAAAAAAGAATATATATTTATATACATGTATAAATGAATCACTTTGCTATACATCTGAAAGTAATACAACATTGTAAACCAACTATACTTCAGTAAAGATTTTTAAAAAGATAAGACTTCCCTGGTGGTCCAGTGGTTAAGACTCTGTGCTCCCAGATCTGGGAACTAAGATCCTACATGCCTCACGGTGCAACCAAAATTAAATCAACATTTAAAAAAAGAAAAAAGATACATGCGCCCCTAATGTTCATAGCAGCACTATTTACAATAGCCAAGACATAGAAGCAACATCCACTGACAGATAAATGGATAAAGAAGATGTATGTGTGTATACACACACACACACATATATACACACAATGGAATACTACTCGGCCATGAAAAAAGAATGAAATAATGCCACAGCAACACGGATGGACCTAGAGATTATGACACTAAGTGAAGTAAGTCAGAAAGAGAAAGACAAATACCATATGATATCACTTACATGTGCAATCTAAAATATGATACAGTTGAGCTTATTTACAAAACAGAAACAGACTCACAGACATAGGAAACAAACTTATGGTTATCAAAGAGAAAAGGGACGGGGGAAGGATAAATCAGGAGTTTACATTCTGCAGACACAAATGGATAGCACAGGGAACTATATTCAACATCCTGTTATAAATAAACCATAATGGAAAGAAAACCTCAATAACTGCTGTATATCAAAAACTAACACAACATTGTAAATCAATGATATTTCAAAAAATATATACTGGAGGCATAATAACTACAAGGATAGTGAAATTGGGTTCTGTTACTGAAAGCTAAATGTGAAATCCAGTTGTTCCTTAGTCACTAAGTCCTGCCTGATTCTTTTGTGACCCCATGGACTATAGCCCACCAGGCTTTTCTGTCCATGGAACTTCCCAGGCAAGAATACTGGAGTGGGTTGCCATTTCCTTCTCCAGGGGCTCTGCTCAGCCCAGGGACTGAACCTGCATCTCCTCATTGCAGGTGTATTCTTTACCACTGAGCCACCAGGGAAGCCTATGAAATCCAGAGGGCTTCCTTAACAGCACATAACAAGGGCTTAAACACCTGCAGTGGGGCAGCAGGGAAAGGTGAGGCCCAGGATTATCATCCGGAGAAGGCAATGGCACCCCACTCCAGTACTCTTGCCTGGAAAATCCCATGGGCGGTGGAGCCTGGTAGGCTGCAGTCCATGGGGTTGCTAAGAGTCGGACACGGCTGAGCGACTTCACTTTCACTTTTCACTTTCATGCACTGGAGAAGAAAACGGCAACCCACTCCAGGACTCTTGCCTGGAGAATCCCAGAGATGGGGGAGCCTGGTGGGCTTCCATCTATGGGATCGCACAGAGTCAGATATGACTGAAGCAACTTAGCAGCAGCAGCAGGATTATCATCAGAATAGTTTAAGCTTCAATAAGGTTAAACTTCCAAGTAATGCAGGTGAGCTAAGGGTCCTGGTTGGGAAATAATGGGATCACAACACATGGAATGAGGATATCTGATTGATGCTCCTGAAGATCTTGAATTTCCAGATTCTTCTGACCCCCCTGAACCTACAGAAATGGCCCACCATCCCACACCTCTTGCCTGTAGACAGTGCAGAAGCCAGTACCCTGCAACACTGCATGTACCCTCCTCAAAATTTGCTTGCATCTCCCTCCTGGATACTTGGCTGATAAATACGGTTGAAACACTATATATAATCCAGTACAGGACATATTGGGTCTGATAAACAAGGCACTATACTCCAAAGGAGCTGCAAGAACTAGCCCAGTATGTAATGGCAGGAACTGGGAGAGAAGCAAGGGACTGGAGTCGAGGATGCTTAATCAGGGCACCAGATTTTAAAATTGGACCCAGTTCAGTTCAGTCGCTCAGTCGTGTCTGACTCTTTGCGACCCCATGGACTGCAGCACACCAGGCTTCCCTGTCCATCACCAATTCCTGGAGCTTGCTCAAACCCATGTCTATCGAGTCAGTGATGCCATCCAGCCATCTCATCCTCTGTCGTCCCCTTCTCCTCCTACCTTCAATCCTTCCCAGCATCAGGGTCTTTTCCAATGAGTCAGTTCTTTGCATCAAGTGGCCATAGTATCGGAGTTTCAATTTCAGCATCAGTCCTTCCGATGAGTATTCAGGCCTGATTTCCTTTAGGATTGACTGATTTGATCTCCTTGCAGTCCAAGGGACCCTCAAGAGTCTTCTCCAACACCACAGTTCAAAAGCATCAATTCTTCGGCCCTCAGCTTTCTTTATAGTCCAACTGTCACATCCATACACGATGACTGGAAAAACCACAGTTTTGACTAGACAGACCTTTGTCAGTAAAGTAATGTCTAGGTTTGTCACAGCTTTTCTTCCAAGGAGCAAGTGTCCTTTTAATTTCATGGCTGCAGTCACCATCTTTAGTGATTTTGGAGCCCAAGAAAATAAAGTCTGTCACTGTTTCCATTGTTTCCTCATCTATTTGCCATGAAGTGATGGACTGGATGCCTCAATCTTGGTTTTTTGAATGTTGAGTTTTAAGCCAGATATTTCACTCTCCTCTTTCACTTTCATCAAGAGACTCTTTAGTTTCTCTTCACTTTCTGCCATAAGGGTGGTGTCATCTGCATATCTGAGGTTATTTCTCCCAGCAATCTTGATTCCAGCTTGTGTTTCATCCAGCCCGATTTTCTCATGATGTACTCTACATATAAGATAAATAAGCAGAGGGACAGTATACAGCCTTGGCGTACTCCTTTCCCAATTTGGAACCAGTCCATTGTTCCATGTCCGGTTCTAACTGTTGCTTCTTGACCTACATACGGATTTCTCAGGTGGCAGGTAAGGTGGTCTGGTATTCCTATATCTTTAAGAATTTTCCACTGTTTGTTGTGATCCACACAGTCAAAGGCTTTGGCATAGTCAATAAAGCAGACGTAGGTGTTTTTCTGGAACTCTCTTGCTTTTTCGATGATCCAACGGATGTTGGTGATTTGATCTCTTGTTCCTCTGGCTTTTATAAATCCAGCTTGAACATGGAAGTTCATGGTTCACTTATTCTTGAAGCCTGGCTTGGAGAATTTTGAGCATTATTTTGCTAGCGTGTGAGATGAGTGCAATTGTGTAGTAATTTGAACATTATTTGGCATTGCCTTTCTTTGGGACTGGAATGAAAACTGACCCTTTCCAGTCCTGTGGCCGCTGCTGAGTTTTCTAAATTAGCTGGCATATTGAGTGCAGTACTTTCACAGCATCATCTTTTAGGATTTGAAATAGCTCAACTGCAATTCCATCACCTCCACTATCTGTGCTTGCAGTGATACTTCCTAAAGCCCACTAGACTTCACATTCCAGAATGTCTGACTCTAGGTGAGTGATCACACCATCGTGATTATCTGGGTCATGAAGATCTTTTTTGTATAGTTCTGTGTATTCTTGCCATCTCTTCTTAATATCGCCTGCTTCTGTTAGGTCCATACTGTTTCTGTCCTTTATTGTGCCCATCTTTGCATGAAATGTTTCCTTGGTATCTCTAATTTTCTTGAAGAGATCTCTAGTCTTTCCCATTCTATTGTGTTCCTCTATTTCTTTGTATACTGATCGCTGAGGAAGGCTTTCTTATCTCTCAGTGCTATTCTTTGGAACTGTGCATTCAGATGAGTGTATCTTTCCCTTTCTCTTTTGACTTCTGCTTCTCTTCTTTTCTCAGCTATTTGTAAGTCATCATCAGACAACCATTTTGCCTTTTTGCATTTCTTTTTCTTAGGGATGGTCTTGATCACCACCTTCTGTACAATGTCATGAACCTCCTTCCATATTTCTTCAGGCACCCTCTTAGAACTAATCCCTTGAATCTATTTGTCACTTCCAGTATATAATCCCAAGGGATTTGATTTAGGTCATACCTGAATGGTCTGAATGCAGAGTTCCAAAGAATAGCAAGAAGAGATAAGAAAGCCTTCTTCAGCAATCAATGCAAAGAAACAGAGGAAAACAACAGAATGGGAAAGACTAGGGATCTCTTCAAGAAAATCAGAGATACCAAGGAACATTTCATGCAAAGATGGGCTCGATAAAGGACAGAAATGGTATGGACCTAGAAGAAGCAGAAGATATTAAGAAGAGATGGCAAGAATACACAGAAGAACTGTACAAAAAAGATCTTCACGCCCAGATAATCAGGATGGTGTGATCACTGACCTAGAGTCAGACATCCTGGAATGTGAAGTCAAGTGGGCCTTAGAAAGCATCACTACAAACAAAGCTAGTGGAGGTGATGGAATTCCAGTTGAGCTATTCCAAATCCTGAAAGATGATGCTGTGAAAGTGCTGCACTCAATATGCCAGCAAATTTGGAAAACTCAGCAGTGGCCACAAGACTGGAAAAGGGCAGTTTTCATTCCAGTCCCAAAAAAAGGCAATGCAAAAGAATGTTCAAATTACTGCACAATTGCACTCATTTCACAGGCTAGTAATACTCAAAATTCTCCAAGCCAGGCTTCAGCAATATGTGAACCGTGAACTTCCTGATGTTCAAGCTGGTTTTAGAAAAGGCAGAGGAACCAGAGATCAAATTGCCAACATCCGCTGGATCGTGGTAAAAGCAAGAGAGTTCCAGAAATACGTCTATTTCTGCTTTATTGACTATGCCAAAGCCTTTGACTGTGTGGATCACAATAAACTGTGGAAAATTCTGAAAGAGATGGGAATACCAGACCACCTGATCTGCCTCTTGAGAAATTTGTATGCAGGTCAGGAAGCAACAGTTAGAACTGGACATGGAACAACAGACTGGTTCCAAATAGGAAAAGGAGTTCGTCAAGGCTGTATATTGTCACGCTGTTTATTTAACTTATATGCAGAGTACATCATGAGAAACGCTGGGCTGGAGGAAGCACAAGCTGGAATCAAGATTGCCAGGAGAAATATCAATAACCTCAGATATGCAGATGACACCACCCTCATGGCAGAAAGTGAAGAGGAACTAAAAAGCCTCTGGATGAAAGTGAAAGTGGAGAGTGAAAAAGTTGGCTTAAAACTCAACCTTCAGAAAACGAAGATCATGGCATCGGGTCCCATCACTTCATGGGAAATAGATGGGGAAACAGTGTCAGACTTTATTTTTCTGGGCTCCAAAATCACTACAGATGGTGACTGCAGCCATGAAATTAAAAGACGCTTACTCCTTGGAAGGAAAGTTATGACCAACCTAGATAGCATATTCAAAAGCAGAGACATTACTTTGCCAACAAAGGTTCGTCTAGTCCAGGCTATGGTTTTTCCTGTGGTCATGTATGGATGTGAGAGTTGGACTGTGAAAAAGGCTGAGCGCAGAAGAATTGATGCTTTTGAACTGTGGTGTTGGAGAAGACTCTTGAGAGTCCCTTGGACTGCAAGGAGATCCAACCAGTCCATTCTGAAGGAGATTGGCCCTGGGATTTCTTTGGAAGGAATGATGCTGAAGCTGAAACTCCAGTACTTTGGTCACCTCATGCGAAGAGTTGACTCATTGGAAAAGACTCTGATGCTGGGAGGGATTGGGGGCAGGAGGAGAAGGGGACGACAGAGGATGAGATGGCTGGATGGCATCACTGACTCAATGGACGTGAGTTTGAGTGAACTCCGGGAGTTGGTGATGGACAGGGAGGCCTGGCGTGCTGTGATTCATGGGGTCGCAAAGAGTCGGACGCGACTGAGCTACTGATCTGATCTGAATGGTCTAGTGGTTTTCCCTACTTTCTTCAATTTAAGTCTGCATTTTTCAATAAGCAGACCTGGAACACGTGGCATGTGGCATAAGCCCTCTTGGAGGAGGTCACCATTAGCGCTACCATAGAGGTGCAGAGCAGAGGACCCACAAACTGCAGAACAATTATACCAAAGAAATTCTCACACTTTTAAGAAAGTTCTAGGGCCCAAAACAGATTTCCCAACCTGAAAATCCAGCAAAGGGACTGAGAACCCCCAGGGAATTTGACTTTGAAGACCAGTGGGATTTGATTACAAAACTTCCACAGGACTGGGAAAAGAGACTTGTGGAGGGCACAAACAAAACCTTGTGCAGACCAGGACCCAGGAGAAAGGAGCAGTGGCCACACAAGAGACTGAGCCAGACTTGCCTGTGAGCATCCCGGGGTCTCCGGCAGAGGGGCAGAGGCACAGGTCACACATGACCTGCCATGGGGTCAGGGGCACTGAATACAACAGTACTGGCATAAGTCCTTTTGAAAGAGGTCACCATTACAGCCATTACCCCTATCATAGTTTGGCCTCAGGCCAAACTACAGGGCGGAAACACAGTCCCACCTATCAAAGAAAATTGGATTAAAGATTTACTAAGCATGGCCCCGCCCAACAGAGTAAAACTCAGATTCCCCCATAGCCAGTCCCTCCCATCAGGAAGCTTCCACCAGTTCTTATCCTTACCCATCAGAGGGCAGATAGAATGAAAACCACAATCACAGAAAACTAACCAATCCGATCACATAGATCACAGCTTTGTCTAACTCAGTGAAACTATGAGCCAGGCCATGTAGGGCCACCCAAGACGGACAGGTCATGGTGGAGAGTTCTGACAAAACCTGGTCCAATGGAGAAGGGAATAGCAAACCACTTCAGTATTCTTGCCTTGAGAACCCCATGAACAGTATGAAAAGGCAAAAAGATACGACACTGAAAGATGAACTCCCTAGGTTGGTAGGTGCCCAATATGCTACTGGAGAAGAGTGGAGAAATAACACCAGAAAGAATGAAGAGATGGAGCCAAGCTGTGGATGTGACTGGTGATAGAAGTAAAGTCCAATGCTGTAAAGAGCAATATTGCATAGGAACCTGGAATGTTAGGTTCATGAATCAAGGAAAATTGGAAGTGGTCAAACAGGAGATGACAAGAGTGAACATCAACATTTTGGGAATCAGCAACTATAATGGACCGGAATGGGTGAATTTAATTCAGATGACCATTATATCTATTACTGTGGGCAACAATCCCTTAGAAGAAATGGACTAGCCCTCACAGTCAACAGAAGAGTCAGAAATGCAGTACTTAGGTGCAATCTCAAAAATGACAGAATGATCTGTTCGTTTCCAAGGCAAACCATTCAATATTACAGTAATCCAAATCTATGTCCCAATCAGTAATGCTGAAGAAGCTGAAGCTGAATGGTTCTATGATGACATAAAGACCTTCTAGAACACCAAAAAAAAAGATGTCCTTTTCATCATAGGGACTGGAATGCAAAAGTAGGAAGTCAAAAGATACCTGGAGTAACAGGAAGTTTGGCCTTGGGAACACAAAATGAAGCAGGGAAAAGGCTAACAGATTTTTGTCAAGAGAACACACTGGTCATAGCAAACACCCTCCTCCAACAACACAGCAAACTACACATGGACATCACCAGATGGTCAATACCGAAATCAGACTGATTATATTCTTTGCAGCAGAAAATGGAAAAGCTCTATACAGTCAGCCAAAACAAGACTGGGATCATGAACTCCTTAGTGCAAAATTGGATTAGAGGGAGTTTATTGATTTGGGAGCACTCTAAGTCACAGAATTTATCACTCTGCCAAGGACCCCAGGAAATGGTACAAATTTGTTATAAGGATGGCTCTTAGAGGCATGGAAAACTTTATAGACCACATGAGGTAAAAAATGCCAGAGTTGCCAAGACATATAGTGTAGGAAGAGATTAAAAAATTTAGGGAAGTCAGCAGGAGGTGGATGTACTTAAGGTCAGAAATCCCACAGAATGATCATGTTCTGTGGGAAGACCAAGTGGAGACCTGTGAATTCATCAAGACTATAAGGAATGTGATGGTAAGGGGTGAATCAGCATCACCAAAAGTTCAGTTGTGGTTTTCCTTTATAGGCTAGGACTGACAGTAGGGGCAGGTGTTGGAAAACTGGGTTCTGCAAGGGGAGCGATAGGGTCTTGAAACAAGAAGTCAGGTAATATCACTTAATTGCGAGAAGCCAGGCAGATGCAATTATTATGAAGAGCGGAAAGATCAGAATGACAGCTGCAGAATCCTGACCCTCAGAGAATCATGGAAATGGTTAACAGAATATAGCATCCCCAAAGACAAAATAGATAGTCAAACAAGTGTACTCCTCAATTTTTAATCAGAAGAAATTAAGGTTGGGTGACCAGGGGCTGAGGGCAGTTGCCCCAATGGCTAGTGACCATCCTTTGCCCACTTTTAGATCTGGGTAAGTTTTCAGACCCTGAACTCATTAAAGAGATGGTCAGGTCACCAAAAGGAGGACTCTACAACAGCATGGCAAATTACACAGTAATGATTTCCCAGTCCCTCTCTCAAAGTTTACATATCTACTTGTATGACTCTTAATATATTTTAGATACAGTTGTAAGGAACAGGATACAGGTTTGTTTAAAATGTTTAATGAATTCATAGTTTTTTTTTTTTTTTTTTTTTTTGCATTTAAACAGCAGGAATCTATTTCCCACAGTTCTGGAAGCTAGGAGTCTAAGATAAGGCTGCCAGCATGGTTGGGTTCTGGTGAGGACCCCCTTCAGGTACAGAATGCTATCTTTCTGTAGTGTCCTCACCTGGCAGAAGTGGTGAGAAAGCTCTCTGGTGTCTCTTTGATAGGGCACTTAATCTTATTCATGAGGGTCCCACCCTCATAACCTAAGCACCTTCCAAAGGCCCCACCTACTAATACCACACATTGGGGATTAGGAATCCATAGTAATTTTTGTCATTTTGCATTTTCTCAAAAACAACAGATGTTAAAAATATCTCTTTTGGCCTTTGGGGTGGTCTATTTGAAATGGAATTCTCATAGCACTTTAAATGTGCATGTGTTTTGCAATGTGTATGTGTGAAGAAATATAAGCTCTTGAGAGCAGGGATCCTGTCTTGGTGACTTATTCATCTTATTCAGTGTCTAGCTCAGTGTCTGAACTCAGGCATATAGTAGGTGCTTGATAAATACAGGTTGAACAAATATATACAAATGCAAACAATCTTGTTTGTTTTAATAAAGAGAGGATGAATATCTTGGGATGATAAAATTTTACATAGATTTTTTTTTTTTTTGCCTTTGTGCCCTGCCCTTAAATTTACTTTATAATTTAAAAAATATTCTATTTCCCCCAAAACATTTTAAAGTTATAAGGACTTCCCTGGTGGTCCAGTGATTAAGAATCTGCCTGCCAATGCAGGGAACAAGGGTTTGATCCCTGATTCGGGAAGATTCCACATGCCAAGAGGCAACTAAGCCCATGTGCCACACTACTGAAGCCTGCACACCCTAGAGCCTGTGCTCTGCAACAAGAGAAGCTACTGCAATGAAAAGCCTGCCCACCACAACTAGAGTTGCCCCTGCTACGGCAACTAGAAAAATCCTGTGTGTAGCAATGAAGACCCAGCACAGTCAAAAATAAAAAACTAAAATTAAAAATAATGATGAAAAATTCGTATTCCCTGTAATAAGTTCACACAATACCATAGTATACAAAAAGCAAAAATTTCCCATTTCCAACACTATTCCTCCAGCCCCTACTCACTCTACTGTAATTCACCTCCCCAATTATACAATTATAGACATTTATTGAGTACTTACTCTTTACCAGGAAGTATTTTAAGCACTTTTTTATATGTTAAGTAATTTCTACCTTGTGTGTGTGGTACGTGTTCAGTCGCTTTAGTCATGTCCGACTCTTTGTGACCCCATGAACTATAGCCCACCAGGCTCCTCCATTCATGGGATTCTCCAGACAAGAATATTGGACTGAGTTGCCATGCCTGCCCCCAGGGGATCTTCCTGATCCAGGGATTGAACCTGTGGTTTCCTGGGTCTTCTGCATTGCGAGTGGATTCTTTACCCATTAAGCCACCTGAAAAGCCCAATTTATACCTTAGCAAAACTCAAAGAGGCAGATATTATCATTATCTTCATTTTACAAAGGGGAAACTTTCACAGGTTGGGTTCCCTGAGAAGCCAACTCAAGAGGAAATTCAGAGTACAGAATGTTCATTCATTCATTTCAGACACAGTTTGGTCTCAACATGGACTAAGTCCAGTCCACAATGCTTTAGAAGGCCCCTTGATGAAAAATCAATAGATTTCACTCAAATAAAGAACCCATCTTTCTTAATTGCAGTCAAGGGTCACTGACTATATTATAGCTTTCTTTTTATTCACAGATTTAAAGACAGTCCTCAGAGAAGGGCACCAGCCTTTGAGGTAGCTAGAAACAAGGGAGGTAAACTGGTCATTTTGGGTCACCTTGGCCACGGGCTCAGTTCCAAGGATACGCTGGGGGAGAGAAGTCTAGGGGACTTCTCTTAGGACAACAAGGTTTTTGGAGTAGAGATAGTTGGGCCTTATTTGCGTTGTTTTCTCTACCTTAATTCTGAACACTTTTCAATAACGCTTAGGGAAGCCTCAAGCCTAACTCTCAACTTCACAACCAGAATAAAGAATTAATGGACTCCAAAAACTTTTGAGAAGTTTCAAATTATTGTTTCTGATGCTCCCTATCTTATATTCCAAATCCCACAAAGAAATCACTGTGAAGTTGTTCTTTTTATCAGCTGCCCTCAACAGGCATAAAACTGATCTACACACCCAGTCTCCCAAACATTCTCTCCACTTGTGTTCCTTATCTCCATGAAGGACCCACCAGCTTCCTAAACCAGAACCTGAGTATCATTTGTATTTGGGACATCACCTTTTCCCTTTCCCAACTAATCTTTAAGTCCTAGTCATTCTACCTTCCAAATTATCCAGAAGCTATCCATTGCTCCCCAGTTTCACTGTTTCTTCCTTAGTTCTGGCTTCCCTGGTGGCTCAGGAGGTAAAGAATCTGCCTGCGATACAGGAGACCTGCATTCAATCCCTGGGTTGGGAAGATCCCCCTGGAAAAGGAACCGCTACCCACTACAGTACTCTGGTCTGGAGAATTTCATATACGTATAGTCTATGGGGTCGCAAAGAGTAGGACACGGCTCAGCGACTTTCACTTTCCTTAGTTCAGAGCATTATCATCTTTTGCCAAAATGCCTTCAACAGCCTATGTGGTTTTCCTGCCTTAGTCTCCTTCCTTTTTTATTCACTCGCTACACTGCTGCCAGAGTAATTTTTTAAAAACACAAATCTGATAATGTCGTTCTACAGTTTAGAATCTTTCAATACAAAAGATTTTAAAACTTCCTAATATAGTGTATTAGGATCTGAATGATTTGGCCGCTGCGTACAGTCTCATCCCCACACACCATGCCCTCTGTTCGGCCATAATGAACAACTGTTTCAGTTTCCTGAACCCAACTTTTTCTATTATCGCTATGTCTTTGACCAAACGGTTCTCTGCTTGGAATACCCTTCCCTCTACTCTTTTTTTTGGGTAAATCAGATGAATCCTTCAGGTCCCAGATTAGTTGTCACTCGCACAGCCCAGGTAGGCAGGCTTCGTTCCACAACAGGTGCCCTCAGGGTGGTCCAGACGATTTGTCTTTCAGGCGGGCGGCCCTAACGGTGCCCTCGAGACTCCATCAGTGTCGCAAAGTGGAAAGGCTCCTTAGAGCAGACCCAGATGCTTGCGGCTCCAGTCCAAAACAAGTAGGCAGCACATGAAGCTTCGGCCCCACAGCAGAGACACACCCAAAACTTCCAGCTGCGGGTGCTGGGCACAAGACCGTAGTTCACCGCCCGGAACCCAGCCGGGTGTCCCCGCCCCCCACGCTGCGTCGGGGGCGGGGAGGGGCGGGGCTCTGGGCGCCGGCGAACGGCGTGCGACGAGCGGGGGGCGGGGCCAGGGGCGGAGCGGAGCGCGCATGCGCGGTCGCCTTTGTGTGGGTCGAACAGCAGCAGCGGCGGCGGCGGCGACGGCGGCAGTGGCGGTCCCACTGGCAGGCGGGCAAGAGGGGAGTCCGGGCGGCGTCCGGCGTGGGAGCCGGGGGACCACGATGGTAAAGAAGCGGAAAGGCCGCGTCGTGATTGACTCAGACACGGAGGACAGCGGCAGCGACGAGAACCTGGATCAGGTTAGGACAGGCCGCGGAGGCGCGGGCCAGCGGAGCGGGAGGGCTGAGTCCCGGCCACGGGAGTCGGGAGCCTGTCGGGCCCCGGGCCTCCTGGCTGGAGCGCCCGGCCTGCCTCGTGTCCTGAACGCCGCTGCCGCCCCCTCTGTCCTCCCCGCAGTGCCCGCGGCCCTTGGAGTCTGGCCGGGGCCTGGAGACGGAGCCCGGAGGACTTGGCGCCTTGGGCGGGGAGGCGGGGCAGGGGCCAGGCTGGTGGGCCTCGGACTGGGGAAACTGGAGGAATCCTTGGTCTGCCACGGCCAGATCGGGGCGGCAGGCAGCAGGCCAGGGGATCCGGGCACGGAGAGATAGAAAGTATCGCTCGCCAACCCGGGCAATTGGAAGGTTTTGGGGGCGGTGCGGGGGGTGGGGGGCGGGAGAGGGAGGCCGAGAAGGTTCAGGCTGTGGAAGATGAAGTTTTTCAGACGAGGGTGTGAACAGAGTGGAGGGGAACCTCTCCGCGCTTGGCGAAGAATACTTAGCTGTGGACACGAATCCTTGGCAGCTAGAGTGTTTTGTGTTTGTTAAGGGTCCCCATTGAGATGTCAGACCCAGGAAAGCTCTTGGGAGGAGGAAAGTGGGCATAAATGGAGAAATATCTAGGGCGGCATGAAGGCCCTTTTCATGCAGCATCCCAGAATTCTTTCTACTTGAAAGATGTTCAGGAGCCATTGAAACTAACTTTAGGTCTCACTGTCTTGGGGTTGCTTAAACTGTTTATATACTCTGGAAGATACTATAGGGAGAAAGCTGTCCTTTGTAGCAGTGCTCCAGTGATAGCAGAAGATTCAAAAAGAGTTTTCCCCCATGTTTAGTGAACAAATTATATATAGAAAGGATATGCAAGAGGTAGTAGTTCTGTAAGTTGAATAGAGTACTGAACTAAGAATCTGAAATTTTTGAGTTCTAGGCTGTGCTGTTTTCTAGCTATGTATCTTTGGCCATAACTGTAAAGTCTAGATAAAACATCAGCCTTGTGTATCTGATTGGGTTATTACAAAGGATTGAGTATTTGTAAGAATTAATTGGTACAAGCACCTGAAAACTAAAGCTTTTCTACAAATGGCTTCTTGGGAGTCCTCTGTATTAGGTCAGAGGTCTCAGGACTTAAATATTAGGGCATGAAAGGGGAGGACTTTGAGAAAAAGGGACTGGAAAGGTGTTGAAGAAAAGAGGGCTCTTTTGAAAATGGTAGTATGGAGGTAGGAGATGAGGAAGTAGTGAGGCCTGTGGAGAAGTATCAGAGGGCTAGAAACCTTGTTATGGGATAGAAAGTGAAAGGTAAGGTGAAAATGTTCACAGAAAGACTCCTGAAATATGTAAAAATATTGTCTTGACTGTAAAAGTTTGGTTGATAAGTTTAGACTGGCACTTAGGATTAGAACTTAAAAAACAACTATTTCCTAATTTAAAAATGTAGGTATTTCTGATGATAACATCAGTTACCATTTACATAGGGCCTGGGGTGAACTTCCATGGATCAGGAAGATCCCCTGGAGAAAGAAGTGGCAACCCACTCCAATATTCTTGCCTGGAAAACCCCATGGACAGAGGAGTCTGGCAGGTTCCAGTCCATAGGGTCACGAAGAGTCAGACACGACTGAGCGACTAACACACTGGGGTGAACTAGTCACCGATATGCTGTGTGTGCTTAGTCGCTCAGTGATGTCCGACTCTTTGAGACCTGTAGAAGGATACTGTAGCCCTGGAGAAGGAAATGGCAACCCTCTCCAGTATTCTTGCCTGGAGAATCCCATAGACAGAGGAGTTCTGCAGGCTGCAGTCCTTGAGGTCACAAAGAGTCAAACACGACTAAGCGACTGAGCACATACTGTAGTCCATTAACCTCCTCTGTTCGTGGGATTTTTCAGGCAAGAATACTGGAATGGGTTTCCATTTACTTCTCGAGGGGATCTTCCTGACCCAGGTATCAGACCCTCATCTCCTGTGTCTCCTGCATCACAGGTGGTTTCTTTATCTGCTGAGCCATCCAGTCACTTCAATTAAGTGCTTTATTTACATTGTCAGGTTTTCAAATTCTGATAAAGTAGGTACCATTTTCCCCATTTTAGATATAAGAAAAATGGAGCTTGAAGATATAACTTACCTAGATTCATATAACTTGGTAGTAGAATTTGAACCCAAATCTGTATGACTGCAAGGCCTATGCTCTTTCCATATACCAACTATTCTGTTTTTCATATTGCAAAATGATGTTTCATAGCCATGTTCTGTGTTACTTGAATGCATGTTTGTACAGTATATTGAATAGAGGGATTTGATACATCAATTTAAAAGATGATTTGGGGGGCTTCCTTGGTAAAGCACTCTTAAGACATCTGTTCTGATGATAAATGAACTAAGCTGTAAATTATTCTGTCTTTGATTATTTTCCACAGAAGTCTCACAAATAAAATGAGTAGAGAGCTTCCTTTTGTAGCAGAAAGATTTTTCCTTATCCACAAAAGTTTTTTCAAAGTGGCAACTGAAGGGATTACAACTTTAAACCCAACTTTATCTATTTGTAAAAAGAAATTATCATAAAATTTGTAAGTAATACCTAATACATTTTAACAGCAATTTCACCTTTCTCCTTTTCAACTCATTGGCATTCTTTTTATCAGATGGGAATCAGATCAAAATCCCCATTTCCTGTGCATCCTAACAGGCATCAGTGCCTTCTTTCTATTCAGCCCTGTGCCAGGCTTTCAGAGGAATCAAAAAGTTCTATGCTGTCCAGAAGTTTTCTCAGAGATCTTGAGCAGAAGTTCAAAGTCAGCCTGGTTTTGCAGTCTTTAGGAATCCTCAGAACAAAGTTAATGCCTTCTGGGCCTTATCTCACCAAGATACCTTGGTCTACTCCATCTATTTCTTGGTCTTCACTGGTGGGGTATAACATCGTATTTGCTGTCTAACGAGCAGGCCTTGTGGAAAAGAACAAACCATGACAAATCTGAGTGTCAAGTGTGAGAATGGAGCACAGTTAGTAAGGAGATCCTTTGTCTATGAGTTTTCCAAGTGGGAATCTAAGCCATTATGTCAGAAATATTACCTCCAAATTAGTCTTTACTGAAGGTGAGGCAGGTCAGCCTTCTACACTGGTTTTTCCTGGTGGTGAGAGAAAGAACATGTATGTATGAAACTGCTTGGGTTGCTTATTTCAGATGTGCTTTGCAGGGGCTCCCATCCCAGACCTACTGAATCAGAAGACTCAGGGAACTGTATCCTCTGAGGTAAAATACAGCATTTTACCAGTTATAGTCCAGGTACTTATTTGTGTTAAACACTGAGACCACTGTCTGTATGCAAGTTAATCTTTTTCATAAGACACTGTAAGTAGTTTGGGAGAGAAATAGCTTCCTGTCTCAGCCATAGTGTGTGTGCACATATAACCAAAGGAACTTAACAGAGATGTTTAAGGTGGCAAAGCAGCTGGTTTTTCTAATCTCTGAAGCCGTTTGAATTGTTGGGATGCTTTTTTTGAGGCCTGTTTATTTTTTCCCTTTCTTCTTGGTGGGAAGAGGTATGTAGTAACTGAATTGGGAGTTCTTTGAAATTTGTTTTAACTTTCAAAGGTTTTAAAAACTCAGACCTTTGAAGGATTCATTTTAACATCTGACCTGATAGTGACCTTATTTTTTATGTTGGCCACACTTTTTTTTCAACATCTTAGAATTGCAAATCATGGAGTTATTGCTTTTGGTGCTTCTTGGAAAAAAATAACACAATTTGAGGCAAATCTAGGCTTTTTTACCCCACCATGTACCTCTATGGAGATAATGTGTCACTCTTTTGGAATAATATTTATGCAGTGGATCCTGTAGTATGAAAAGCATCCAAGACAAGAAAGGAATCAGAAGTTGTCTATTCAAGTCAGTACAACTCAGTGTTTATAACAAGAACTCTGCCTTTTTCAAGGAAAAAAGAAAAGCTACATGCAGTTATTTTGCAGTTTTCATCCTTATTTAAAATGACGGTAATTGTGTTATCCTGTCCTCTTTGCTCATGCTACTTGAAGTAGCCATAAATTAAACTTTTTTTTTTAATTGGCCCCTAAGTATTTTGTAGGAATTATTTTTAGACATTATGTGTTTAAAATATCATTCTTATAAAGTATCCTTCCACAAATCTTTCACATAAAAGTTGGGAAATTTAGAAGTTGTGCTTCTTATTAATATAGTTTTTTTTTTTTGTCAGTGCCAGGTCTTAGTTGTAGCACATGGGATCGTCAGTGTTCATTGAGGCAGGCAAACTCTTAGTTGCTGCATGTGAACTCTTAGTTACAGCATGTGGGATCCAGTTCTCTGACCAGGAATCAAACCCAGGCCCCCTGCATTGTGAGCACGGAATCTTAGCCATTGGACTGCTAGAGAAGTCCCTAAAGTCTATTTTCATGAGTCAGAGCAGTTTGAAGTCTAAGTTGTGAGAAGTGTCAGTGTTAACTTCTGTAGTTTTTAAATTTGTGTCATGGTGTTGCATCTCACCTGATGCAACTCATCTGCCAGTTTCACTTGACTTTCCTTTAGAAATAGTGCAGGGAAGGTTGAGTCCAGTGGGAGCCATAACAGGCTTTTAGGAAAAATTAAAAACCTGTCTTTCAGCACCCCTCTCTTGGTGTACTTATTTGCTCCCTTCATAAGTTCCCCAAAAGGAAAGATTGTTTTTCTTTCTTTTTTTTTTTTTAATCTTTCAACAAATGTGTTAGACAGTGCTAGACAATAAGGCTATTGGATGGACAAAACGGAAGCAATTTCCACCTTCCAGGAGCTGGGAGTAGGGGAGCATGGAGGGAGGGACAGGTGCTGAAATTGCTCAGAGAGTCATTTCCTTAGATTTGTGTTACATCTTAGGAAGGAAGAACTGAGATGCTGTGACACTGTGACCTGGGACCCAGTGCTAGCCTGATGGGAGTGACATTTAAGCTGAGACCTGGAATATGGGTTAGGGACAAGAAGATAGGTGACTGAAGAGTACAGCAACATGTGAGTGTTCATGGTTGAGGGACCAAAATGTACAAAACCGTTGAGGCAGGAAGGACCTACCACCCTCATGAAACTGAAAGAAGCAGAGTGACTACGACATCACTAGTTGGAGAGAGAGTGGTCCAAGTGAAGCTGCAAAAGTAGTCTCTTCCGATCCTTTGAAAATGGAAAAACCAGTTTAGTGGATCACAACCAGTATTAAAAATAAAAACAAAATTGAATCAAATAGAAAAAATAATTGTATGTCGGACTTAGTAAACATAAGTATGTTTCATATAGATATTGTTTCATAAGGTATAATTTACCTCTCTGTGGGCTGAGGTTGAAAAGAAGTTTTAAGCCACTGGCAGGATCAGGTCAGCAATATTCAGGACTGTGAACTGTGTTCTGAGGGTAATGAGAAACCAGTGGAGGATTTTAAGCTGGAAGAGGTGTTCCTCTTTGTCTTATGAAAAGTTTTCCCAGACATGTGGAGAGTAATCTAGAGAAGGGACACCAGTTAGGTGGCAGGTAGAGGAGTCCAGGTGAGAGATGGTGGAGAGGGTAAGTTCCACTAGAATGGAAACTCCGAGAGGGCAGTGGAGTGTCCCTGCATCTAGAACAGTGTCTGGCCTGCTGCATGTACCTTGTCAATATTTGTTGAATGAATGCCTGACTTGCACCAGTGTAGTTATAGACATGGCAGAAAGTGGATTCAATAGGACATAATATTCATGCTATGAAACTGTGAGTTTGATGATTGATTGGATGCTGGGGGTGAGGAAGAGGATGTTCTGGCATGAGGTAGGGAACCATGGAGGAAGATAGGTTTAGAGATGAAGAGTGTATGTTCAGTCTTAGATGTGTAGAGATTAAAATTGTCTTATGAGACTCTCAAGTGGAAACATTGTAGGTAGTTGAAAATAATGTCTGCCTGACCCAGAGTCAAAGAAAGAAAAGACAAAGAAAGGCAATGCCAAAGAGTGCTCAAACTACCGCACAATTGCACTCATCTCACACGCTAGCAAAGTAATGCTCAAAATTCTCCAAGCCAGGCTTCAGCAATACGTGATCCGTGAACTTCCAGTTCTTCAAGCTGGTTTTAGAAAAGGCAGAGGAACCAGAGACCAAATTGCCAACATCCGCTGGATCGTGGAAAAAGCAAGAGAGTTCCAGAAAAACATAGATTTCTGCTTTATTGACTATGCCAAAGCCTTTGACTGTGTGAATCACAATAAACTGTGGAAAATTCTGAAAGAGATGGGAATACCAGACCACCTCACCTGCCTCTTGAGAAATTTGTATGCAGGTCAGGAAGCAACAGTTAGAACTGGACATGGAACAACAGACTGGTTCCAAATAGGAAAAGGAGTTCGTCAAGGCTGTATATTGTTACCCTGCTTATTTAACTTATATGCAGAGTACATCATGAGAAACGCTGGGCTGGAAGAAGCACAAGCTGGAATCAAGATTGCCAGGAGAAATATCAATAACCTCAGATATGCAGATGACACCACCCTCATGGCAGAAAGTGAAGAGGAACTAAAAAGCCTCTGGATGAAAGTGAAAGTGGAGAGTGAAAAAGTTGGCTTAAAACTCAACATTCAGAAAACGAAGATCATGGCATCGGGTCCCATCACTTCATGGGAAATAGATGGGGAAACAGTGGAAACAGTGTCAGACTTTATTTTTGGGGGCTCCAAAATCATTGCAGATGGTGACTGCAGCCATGAAATTAAAAGACGCTTACTCCTTGGAAGAAAAGTTATGAGCAACCTAGATAGCATATTCAAAAGCAGAGACATTACTTTGCCAACAAAGTTCCATCTAGTCCAGGCTATGGTTTTTCCTGTGGTCATGTATGGATATGAGAGTTGAA
Source organism: Bos taurus (assembly GCF_002263795.3). Taxonomy (NCBI): domain Eukaryota; kingdom Metazoa; phylum Chordata; class Mammalia; order Artiodactyla; family Bovidae; genus Bos; species Bos taurus. The sequence goes on from NC_037337.1 coordinate 36,871,288, forward strand.
CTGTGAAGAAAGCTGAGCGCCAAAGATGCTTTTGAACTGTGGTGTTGGAGAAGACTCTTGAGAGTCCCTTGGACTGCAAGGAGATCCAACTAGTCCATTCTGAAGGAGATCGGCCCTGGGATTTCTTTGGAAGGAATGATGCTGAAGCTGAAACTCCAGTACTTTGGCCACCTCATGCGAAGAGTTGACTCATTGGAAAAGACTCTGATGCTGGGAGGGATTGGGGGCAGGAGGAGAAGGGGACGACAGAGGATGAGATGGCTGGATGGCATCACTGACTTGATGGACGTGAGTCTGAGTGAACTCTGGGAGTTGGTGATGGACAGGGAGGCCTGGCGTGCTGCAATTCATGGGGTCGCAAAGAGTTGGATACAACTGAGCAACTGAACTGAACAGTAATAGAATTTTTAAAAGATTTTTATGTACTTTTTATTTTGATTGTGTTGAAAGGTGATTTTATTTTATCAATTCTGTGGCAGTGTGGGCATTTATATAGCACAGTATTTTATCTATAACTATAATCACTTTGCTGGTAATTGGAAGAAGTTACCACATTTAGCTCCAGTCATGCGATATGTAAAAGAATGTTATACTGTCACTTTGGAATTACTTATTCTGAAGGGTTTTTGTGTTTGTTCATTGGTTTGGTTTGTTTTCTTTTGTTTTTTAATTACAAAAATAGTGCATGCTTGTTGAAACAGTTCTAGCAAAAGAGAATGGGACATACATGTATGTACAGATACATGTATGGGATACATGTATCCCACAGACATGTATGTACACAGTGGCTGTGTTCCTTAGTCTTTAAAAATAACCTGTGTCCACTGTTGGAATGATGTTCTTCTATCAACAATTTTGATATGAAAGAGAAAATAGGAATTAATCTCAGATTTACACCTCTGTGAATTACTACTCTTTACTCAGCATCTCTCAAGTCCTCCCACTTCCCTCTGTCCCTATGGCTACTTAGGCTGTCCAGGCCACCATCCACTCTGATTACCCTGCTGTGGACCCCTCTGTACTTCTTCCCTGGCCCTCTAGTCTATTCCTGTTAGTCAGAGTGCTCTTTTAAAAACCCTCTCAGGGGATGCTTACTTCCCTAGGTTAAAATCATTTGATGAAGGCTTCCCACTGCCTTCCAATAAAATTTGTTCTCCTGATCCTGCTTTATAAACCTGAAAATGATGTGGTTTCTTCTCACCTCTAACTTGCCTCATTCCATCACCCCCCCCCACCCCTTGCCTAAGAAGCTCTAGTCACACTGGTTCCCTTTCAGTTCTTTGGTTAAGCCAAGCTGTTGCCAGTTTCAGGGCCTTACCTATTCTCTCTGTAGACTTATGTCCAGAAGACTGCTGCATCCCTGGTTCCTCTCGCCAGGTTTCTAGTCTCAGCCTAAATACCATTGCCTCAAAGAAGCAATCACCCTATTGCAGATAGGTGTTCCATCCACTTGATAACCACCTTCTCAGCACTTATTACTAGATATAATTGTTTCTTTACCTATTTGTTGTCTATCTCCCTCACTTGATTTTATTTATTTATTTTAAAAATTTTATTGGAGTATAATTGATTTATAATGTTGTGTTAGTTTCAAGTGAACAGCAAAGTGAATCAGTTATTCATATACCCCTCACTTGGTTTTCAGTTCTGTGAGATCAAAGGATTATGTATCTTCATGACTGTCTACTCAGAACTTGGTATATAGTAGGTGCTGATAGCAGGGGAACTATTAATATCTGTCCCGGCTTGCCAGGAACTGAGTTTCCCAGAATTCAGGACTTTCAGTGCTAAAACCAGGACAGTCCTGAGCAAACCAAGATGTCTGGTCACCCTAATTGGCAGTAATCACTTATATCAGTTGTATTTGTGGAATGAATAAGTGAAAAATACATGCTAATTAACTATTTTTTAAAAAACAAACCTCTGAGGTTTATCCATATGGGCTTTTATTCTCCTTACCTGGGGCACAGAATATGTATCCCACTTTCATGTGATCATGGGAGGTTTGTTAATTTCCTTTGAGTAAGGGGAAGCTAAATTGCTTTATTACAAGTTGATCCCAACATGGCATCACAAAAAGCGCATTGTGAATGATGGGGTGGGGGAATTCAACCCTCAGGTTTATGAATCTTGACATATTGATGGATTAAAATTCTAATTTTAGCCAAAATAATACTATTTTAATAAATATTACCTTAGTGTAGTTAGGCTTGCTTTGTTAGGGTCTGAGTTTTGGCCATCTAGTTTAGTGTTAAATATCAAGCAGTGTTAATGAAACTCCTCTGGAAGCCAGATGTGGCATCCTGCACAGCCTTACCTGCGGTGTGTGGGGCATTGCATTACTCTCAGCAGATCTTTAGTTCAGCTTCAATTTGATAAACCATGCTGGCACCCTACACTGCCATGGCATCCTAGAGGAATGCCGAGAAAAGAGATTTTCACTAGCTGTGATGAAATAGAGAGAGGATGGTGAGAGAACCAACATCATCTCAACCAGTGTGGCGCAGTGAAGTGGGCCTGGCAAGAGAGAGCTGCAGGTGGATCTATCCCCATGCATGAATCAGTTTTTAAACTGGCTTTTGTGAGTATTGGTGTTAGATAAATCCACTCCTACAGGTAACAAATCTATCTCTTCGTGTGTGCGGTATTGGCAAGACCTTTCTGTCTCACAGTAGTGTGTTCAGCTGATTTATGAGCCCTCAGAATATAAAGGACTTAACTGTGAAGAGTAGCCTTGCCATGAGTTCCCCAGTAACTTCATATACAGTTCCCAGCTTGTAGAAGGAGTATCTTTCACACTTTTTAAGGTCTTTGCTGTCTCTGTACTGTTGTTAATACGGTATTTAATGCTGTAGAAGAAGGACTGTGCCTGTCAGATGCAGTTGTCCACTAATGAAGAGCCATTTGCTAGGTTTTTATCTTTTATTTTATTTACTGTTAAATTTTTATTGGGGTATATTTGATTTACAGTGTTGTGTTAATTTCAGGTGTACAGCAAAGTGAATCAGTAATACATATGTTCACTCTTTTTTTTTCCCCGTATAGGTCAATTACAGAGTTTTGAGAAGAGTTCTCTGTGCTATACAGATAACTTACAACAGTTCTTATTAGTTGTCTTAGGTTTTTAATATCATGTGGAATCTCTTTAACAGGAAGACAATATTAACATCTTAACACTTTAGTTACAGTAACTGTTAATGGATATCTACTGCTTGTAATAGTCTGTGTTTCAGGGAGGAATTTGATTGCCAGCATATCCAAATCCATGTTATAATGAGTTGGTGTTATAAAACAGAATTCTGTTGCATTTGTGAACCTCAAAGGGTCAGGAAAAAATTACTAATAAATCTTTCCAATTTTTATAAATTTGCATGAAGGTAATGTGGAAAAAAGATAATAGTAAAGGCCATACACAAATTACCATATAACCCAGCAATACCACTCCTTGGCATTTATCCAAGTGAAATAAAAACTAGTATTTACATGAAAACCTGTACATGAACCAATAATTGCCCCAAGCTGTAAACAATCCAGATGTTTTTCAACTAGCAGATGGGTAAAGTGTGGTGTATCCATACAATGGAATATTACTTAACAATAAAAAGAAACAAACTGCCTATTCCTCTCCCGGCAACATGGATGAATCTTAAATGCATTATTCTAAAAAAAAAAAACAAACGGATTCAAAAGACTACATGCTACATGATTCCATTTATATGATATTTTATGATAGGCAGATGTATAGGGACAGAAAACAGGTGTGTGATTGCCAGGGGATGGAGGGAGGGAGATGAAGAGCGCTAACTTCCTGAAAAGGCTGAAGATCATACATGCTCTACTTTTTCATACAAAAGTAATGACTCCTGTTGACCAGTGCAAATTACAGCAAAATTTGGAGGGCATGATGGGACTGTCCTATATCTGGTTCACAGGAGTAGTTCAGCTATATTTGTCAAACTCATAGAACTGTCCATAAGAAAGGATAAAACACAGTATATGTAAATTACATACTTGTTTTTAAAAGACTGTAAGCACACAAATATTGTTGCAATTCGTATTTGGTCAGTAGGAGTTACCATTTTGGTATGAAAAAGGAGAGTGTTCTTATGATCTGAAGCCTTTTCAGGAAGTTAGTATGCCAGCTCTGTCTAAGGAAATGAGAAGAGTAACGTTTCATGACTGCTTATGAAGACGAGATCATGTCAGCTGTTAATCTGAGAAGGTCATTTTCTCATTCTGGCCAAGGAGGGTATACTCCTAAAATAGAAAGAGACTGGAAGAAGAAAACAGATATTTTATAGCAGTCTTTAAAAATTTTGTCGGCACTTAATCTTTAGTTGTATAGCACCACCATCATCAAGGAATAATGCTCCTAGTATTTATTAGTTGTATTTTTCTCTTTTTTTGGCACAAGGGGAAAATGTAAACCATGATTGAAATAGGAACTAGGATTTTATCTGTCCTGGTGTGAATCCTGACTCTATCATACACTCACTGTATTATCTTGGGTAAATTACTTAACCTTTCCTACTGCTTAATTTTTTTATCTTTAAATGGGGGTGATGATGATACTTACCTTAAGGCATTGTGAAGATTACATGTTAGATGCTTAGAAAAGTACCTGACATCTGGTAAGTGCAATATAATTTGGGGCTGGTATTGATATTATCCAAGAGCAAGAACCAGAGCAAGTATCCTTTTGCTGTGTTTTTGAGTGGACTGAGTTGGGGAGAACTAACAGGAGAGGGGAACCATGTGAAAGAGCAAATCCTGGTTGTAGCCGCAACTTACTAAATGGCATATCTCTTCCCCTTTAATCTCTTAAATCACCAGGACAAGGCAGAGATGGCAAATGGAAATATTTGGGTTGTCAAATTAGGATTCTCATGTAATGGTCAGCATCCTTCCTGCTTGACCCTGGGTTAAGCACCAGAAATATACTTTTCCCCCCCTGGTTTAAGCATTCAGAAAACTACCTCAGAAACTTATTGGGCTTCCCTGGTGGCTCAAACAATAAAGAATCTACCTGCAATGCAGGCATCCTGGGTTCGGTCCTTGGGTTGGGAAGATCTCCAGCATTCTGGCCTGGAGAATTCCATGGACAGAAGAGCCTGGCAGGCTACAGTCCATGGAGTCACAAAGAGTCGGATACAACTGAGTGACTTTCACTTTCAGAAACTTACAGTTTGTTAGCTTATTCCAAACAGCACCACAGATTCCAGTTTTACCATGAATTATATATATAGTAAGAAGATGCTCAGAGTATTGGCTATACCACTAAGGAAAGGGAGCAGATTACCTTTGTAGACATGGTCCTGAGAATCAGTACTCCTGTAACTTATAGAGGAAATTTGGGGGTAGCCTGGGGCTTCCCTGGTGGCTCAGATGGTAAAGAATCTGCTTGCAATGGGGGAGACCTGGGTTCGATCGCTGGGTTAGGAAGATCCCCTGGAGAAGTAAATGGCAACCCACTCCAGTATTCTTGCCTGGAGAATCCCATGGACAGAGGAGCCTGGCAGGCTACAGTCTGTGGGGTTGCAAAGAATTGGACACGACTGAGCAAGTAACACATATGGGGGTAGCCTACAGTTCAGTTTTCTAGTCATTTTCCATTTCAGACATACACCTCCCATTGAGGGGACAGATTTGTTTTTTTTTTTTTCCTGTGCTTTCTGGCTTGTAGGATCCTAGTTCCCCCGCCAGTGATTGAACCCAGGCCCTTGGCAGTAAAAGTGCAGAGTCTTAACCACTGGACCACCAGGGAATTCCCAGGACAGATTTTGAAAACATTTCTTTAGTACTTAGAAGTGTAGCAGTCCGACTGTTCATGTGATTAAAGTTCCCATGACGGTATTTTTTTTATTGCAACCACAAAGAGGTAGAAGAGATTTAGGGAAGGTGAGCATTGTAGTATTTTTGGATGTATTTTCTCTGTAAACAAAACTCATGCGGCTACTTTGCCCTCTCAGGAACTCTTGTCCCTGGCAAAGCGGAAGCGAAGTGACTCTGAAGAAAAGGAGCCGCCCGTGAGTCAGCCTGCTGCCTCCTCAGACTCAGAGACGTCTAACAGCGATGACGAGGTGGGTGTGGAGGGATAGGCCTCTGGTGGGCATTTGAGAGTCCTGACAGCCTCTTTTCCTTAACCTGAGACCTTCCCGCCTAAGATCTGTGAGAACTTCCTAGGGAAAGAAAATTGTGTCTGGAAAGCTCTCACATTGTGCTGTTCTCTGTACTGCTAGTTACCCAGCAGGTATCTCTGCAGTGCATCCGTGACCATTTTTTAGTCTTTTATTTTCAGCACTCTTATAGAAGGGGCATAACTTGTTAGTCACCATCTCTTTTATTTTTTTATTAAATTTTTAATCCCATTTCTATGTTAGAAAAGAAATTCTATCAAGAATGCCAAATTTTAGTGGAAAATACTTTAGGAAGACAGACAGGAAGCTTTCTTTGGGTAGACATAATCAACATCCCCCAAAGTGGTGTCATTAGGTATTACGGAGAAACATCCAGCTGTTCATTGTTTAAGCCAAGGTGACTTTCCCAATCTGCTGCCCACCACCAAACAAGGCCCTAAAAATCCAGAACTTTAATGGAAGAGAGAGATTAGGGGAAAGGTCTTTGAAACACTCCTACATGTTCCTCATTTGATTTAAAATACTTTTCTTCCCCTTAGTAATTTCTTGGAGGGAGGCTGGATATCACCTTTGTGTTTAATCTCTTACCCTGCAGTCTAGGAAAAAAATTTTATTAAAAAAATTTTTTATTTTTGTATTTATTTATTTCATTGTTTGGCTGTGTTGAGTCTTGGTTGCTTTGTGAAGGCTTTCTCTGGTTGCAGTAAGCAGAGGCTGCCCTTTATGGTGGCTTCTCTTGTTGCTAAGCACAGTGTACGGGCTTCAGTGGTTGTAGCACTCGGGCTTAGTTGCTCTGAGGTGTATAGGATCCTCCTGGACCAGAGATCGAACCTGTGTCCCCTGCATTGCAAAGCAGATTCTTAACCACTGGACCACCAGGGAAGCTCCCTAGGAAAATATTTTTAACAGTGTACTAACAGTATCTTGTTTTAAAGTTCCACTGGCGTAAAAAAAATTTTTTTAGTATAATAAAATTTAGTTAACAGCCAGAACAGTATTCACCAGTGCCCTGCATATACAGGTTAGGAATGATTGCATTCTGATTGACTGTAGTGATATTCTCTTAATCTTAAATAATTTAACAGACCTAAAATTGTTTTGACAATAAGAGGTAGTGAATGTGTGAATTTTATTCTTTGTTTCATTTATTTTTCATGGAGGAACTGTAATTCCTCTAAAATTGATAAAGTAACCCAATCTGTTAGAAAAGCAGTGGGCTTTATGAAATAATTTGCTTTTTCTATTAAAAAAAAGCAAAAATAGAACAGAAAAATCTTGAAATAATTCCCTTCCCCACTATTCCTACATTAACTACTTTCATTTTCCATGTTTTAGAAGTCAGCTACTACAGTGTAATCCCAAATCTGTGTTGTGTTTGGAATACCCTGCAGCATGTTTGTGGTCTTTGTACTTCCTTAAGGAAAAAATCAGTAGCTATCCTTTGAAACTCCATAGTACTATCATTAGATCACTCCTGAGTATGCAGTTACTACAGGGATTCCCTTCATCCTTTTGAACTGCTTCTACCAAGCGGCCAGAGTATGTATCATCTCCACAGCATTAGAGGAGTCCAAACATGTGCTAGGGTAGATAGAGCATCATAAACTTGTCTCCAGCTTAGGATTCCCTTTGTCACTCGCAGCTACTTACCAACTCTTGAGTCTTCATCCTTAGAACGCTACCAGCTACTTCTATACTTACTAGAGAAAAAGCTGACAGGCAGGCTGCACCCTGTCTAGTAGGGAATTAAGAGTTTGAGTAACTTTCCCGCCACAAGGTTGTTAGCTCTTGTAGCTCCCTCCGCATCCCATCCGCCAGGCTCACTGGCTTCTTGCAGCTCTGCTCCAGTCTTCTCACCCTTCACTGGAAATAGCAGTCTCTATTTCATGGCCATTCTGAAAGGTGCCTCTTTTTTGGTCTGCATTATCAGTCTCTGGCCCAGGCTACTAGCTTAAGCACAGAGCACTGCAAAGTTAGGGTGAATATTTCATTGTTTTCGACAATTAAAATCTTTTTAAAAAAATGCTACCAACCACTAGAGAACTCAGTAGTATGGTAAATTCAGATTTATGGCTCCATATACACATCCCAACACTTTTCCCCTCCCACATGACTCTTTTATGGTTTATTGTCATTAGCAATGATAAATACAGATAGAAGTATATTGTTCCCCTCAGATTTGCTGGAACAGAAAATTTGTCAGGAACAACTGAGTTAGGTTAACGGGTGGTTTGTCTTAAGGAGAGACACGCACTGACTTTAAAACAAGAAGATATCTAGCTAACTGGTAGGAGTGGGGAGGGAGATACAAAGAAGTTATGAAAGTTTCCTATCCAGAAAAAAAGTGGGTACGGTGGATATTAAGTATAAGGTTCAATTACGGGGACTTCCCTGGTGGTCCAGAGTTAGGACTCAGTGCTTCTGCTCCCTGGGAAAGGGGTTTGATCCCTGGTCAGGGAACTAAGATCCCACAAGCTGTGTGATATAGTCAAAAAAAAAAAAAGAAAGAAAACGCTCATTTCAGGAGGGAATAGTAGAGATTTCATTTATAGTCTCTGTGGGGGGGGTGGCGGGGGGAGGGAATACCTAACTTTAATGGAAGAAAATATGCTTTGGTATTATTTTTGGTGAGTGAATTATTCTCAATCATATCTTGGGCACATGAGAAAATAAGAAGTAGAACTCTTTCTGTAACGTTTACATTGACCATGACTGGGAAATTGGAAAACTCACCTCAATGGTAGTTTATAATGTTGTGTTGTGGCATTTTGGTACCGTCACTTCTTGTCCCTGAAAGCATTTGATAAGAGAAGCACCACCAAGGGTGCGGACAGGAGTGGCAGGGAAGAAAAACAACAAGCTTAGAAGGAAGAGAATTAGCAGTGCTCATTCATGAGATGAAGTTTAAAAAAAAAAACTGGCTGAAACAAAAGTCTACTAGGAAGAACAGTCCTAAATCGGGTAGTTCAGAGTCCTTTTTAGAAACACAGTGGGTCTCGTGGAAACAGATAGCTGCATCTCGATAAGACATAAGAAGAAAGCCTAGATTTTCACTTGGTACCAGTAAAAATCATGTTAGATACCAAGAAAACCTTTTTTTGTTGTTGTTCAAAGCAGAATATAACTACACTAGACAAAGTAAGGGGACATCAGACTTATGTCCTAATGTCCTCAGCCTGACCGAGAATGATTATTTAAAAAAGCTTCATGTACAGCCCTGTTTTCTACACTTTTGAGACATAAAAGCATCTGGCCCAGCCCTGTTGTTCACTGCTTGTCACGCCAGGTTTTTCTTCCCTAGAACTTGTGTCAGCCCTCCTGGACGAACTTCATGCTCCAGCTTACCACCTCTTCAAAACTCTGGTCTCTTCTTGCTTTCCCCCATTCCATTGTTTTCTACTTTCTTTCTTTCTGAAGCTTCTTCTCTTTCCCTTTTATCCCGTTAGTCTTTTGGGCGCTCCCAGGTTGATCTAGTTGCACTCCTTCCTGTTCCACTACTTTATTATTGCTTGCTGGCTCCAATATTTTTAATAGGACATTTTGAAAAGGATACTACTTTTACTTAAAATTCATTTAGTAATAACTTTTCCAGGAAGTTGGCCGAGATACCCAAGAGCAAAGTTTTGTTACTCCCTCACCATGCAGATAATACATAATCAGCACGTACTTCTGATAAAGGCTTTTACCGCCAAGCTAATGTTTTTCAGTGTGTATATTCATTTAGTAAGGTTTTCATACACACAATACTTGTAGAAAAAGATGTTCCATGGAGATGAATTATCCCAATACTAAAACTAAACTCTTAAAAGTTTAAATCTATTATATTTGAAACTTTTGGATAAGTTTTGTCAAATACAGTTTTTTAAGCTGATTTAGTCATGATTATGAAGGGCAGTTCTTATACTGTGAAATAATGACTTCCAGAATACTAGGCTGTGTAGCGCTGGTTTGGGTACCTTTCCTTTTCCCCCCACTATTGTAGGTAAGCAGTGGCCATTGTCTCGTCTCCTAGTGATGGCTCTGCTTCCGGCTTCCTGTATCTGATCTGCTCTGGGGTCAGGAAGCCAGGGTCCCATAGAGTTTGTGTGAATATTCTGCTTAAATTTAACAGTAGCTGTTTGAATTGCTCATAAGCCTTTTCTTTTTTTTAAACATACTTCTTTGTTCTTGGCTATGTAGATTACCATTCTGTAGCACCTCATTTTCTAGAGACCAAAAAAATCTCATCACAAGAAAAATAAAGTGATTTTCATGGACCACTTGCTTAAACTGTGTACAACAGATTCTGACACTTCTTACCACACAGTGCAGTGGAATATTGATTATATTTTACTTTGTTTTTTGGTATCGTTTCTGTTTCACTTTTTATCTCCACAACCACATTATAAGTTTTTGTGATTGAGTGTAGGGATTCTTGTGATTGTGATTTTTGTGATTGAGTGTGTTTTCCAGTTAAATATGCATGATTATTTGAGTATAAGGTATAGTAGTGTTCTTTGTACTGTGATTAATTACAAAGTAATTAATTTTTTTTAAGGAAAAAGAAAACTTAGCTATTCCTCATGTCCTTTAGGCTGACATTTGCATTTACTCCAGCTTGGCTGATCCTTTTCTATCTTCAAGGGGAGAAAGAAAACCACCTGAATCAGGAACCATGCCCTCTCCACACAGCTCTCTATCGGCCACTGTTTAGATCTAGAATAATGACTACTGAACCCTTTTGACAAATGCTTCCATTTAGTATAATACTCAGTTCATATGGAATCCTACAACTTTAAAACTCCAAGGGGTCGTAGAGATCATTTGGACTCCTTTATTACAGATTAGAGAACAGAGGCTCAGAGAATGTCTGGTTTCCTTTTCCCATCATAAAATAGTACCCTCCATTTATATAGCGCTTCATGGTTTCTGATGTGCTCTAAACATCTTTCATTCAGTCTCCTTTGAGTCTCACACTACCCTGGTATTCAGTCAAGTATTATTCCTTCTTTACAGATAAGGAAACAGTCTCAAGTTGAGGGCTTGGGCCTTATTCCAATTCTTTGAACCTCTATTCCTGTAGTTTATCGCTAGCTCAGCTATTCTTCTTAAACCCTACTTACCTCAAAGTATGTCATTTCACTCTAAATTAATTTCAGGAATAACTGCACTACAGTGGTTTCTACTCGGGGTCCTGAGACCTAGAATATGATCTTCCTTGCCCATTAGAGATAACCTCTCTGAAACGTTGAAGTTTCTTTGCTTTTCTGTCTCCAGGATACTCAGAGTATGCAGCATGTCAATGCTACCCAAGTCCAAAGCAGCCACGCCCCACCCCATGTTCCTTCCTGTCTTTCAGCTGAGTGCCAGGAAGGTCAGCTGCTTCCCAGAGTAGGGACCTGCTTATAATACACCCTACACACTCAGTCTGGCACAGGGTGATGTAGTAGTTCCCAGCCCTCTTTGTATTATTAGGTAATTGCCATCCATTAGAGTATTTTTTACAGGAGTGAGAGTCAAAGTGCTAATTTCTTTTAATTTATTACTTAAGAAAACATCTTCCTTCTAGTCGCTGTTTTAGGTCTCCATCGCTGCATATGTACATAATGCTTCCCTGGTGTTTTGTGTGGGCCTGCTTGCATGTGAGTGCGGGGGAAAGCAGGATGTCAGTGTGTTTGAGTCCTGATTGATCCACTGATCCTTTCCCTTTTCCAGATTGTTTTTAAGCAGCTATCCTCAGGGGATGCTCTGGCTCTGTACTCATGCAAATCGGCAGGCACTTGCTTTCTCATTCTTGTCTTCTTTGTGGTGCATTTTAGAGCACTTTTAAGGTCACCACAGAGCTTGCCTTTCATTACAGCCATAGTTCCCAAACCAAATTAAGAAAAGCCAGGTCATTTCTTCTACTCTATCCTGGATGGGGAGAGCCCAAGAGTATCTCTTTAATCCTGTCCTGTACTCTTTAGACTCCCTTTACTACCACTCTCTGGCAATGAAAGAATTCGTTTTCCTTCTTAGAGTCAATAGAATGAGACTTTTATAGGAATAGGTAAGCAATCTCTGGGCTAATGGTTGCTGTTGCTGCTGCTAAGTCGCTTCAGTCGTGTCCCACTCTGTGTGACCCCATAGACGGCAGCCCACCAGGCTCCGCCGTCCCTGGGATTCTCCAGGCAAGAACACTGGAGTGGGTTGCCATTTCCTTCTCCAATGCATGAAAGTGAAAGTGAAAGTGAAGTCGCTCAGTTGTGTCCAACTCTTCACGACCTCATGGACTGCAGCCAACCAGGCTTCTCCGTCCATGGGATTTTCCAGGCAAGAGTACTGGAGTGGGTTGCCATTGCCTTCTCCGGAGCTAATGGCTGGGTTAAGATTATTTCTACATTGATTTTGCCTGCCACAATTCTTGACCATCTCCTTTATGGTTTATTAGGTTCTGTGATCTTGAGAGGTACGGGGCAAATATTTAAAATATGTACTTGGATGTATTTAGATCAAGAAAACACTCAGAAACCTCTGTATTATAGGAATAAATGTAAAATATTACAAATATGACCTGTTCTCCAGGGGGAAAAAATCTTTTGGGAGATTATCAGGACCAATTTGAGTCTCTTTCTCTATATTAAATAGGAATAATGAGACTGGGCCCCATATTTTAAAGGATTATTTACCTTTAAGTGGTAGAAATACAGATTTTTTTTTAGATTTTTTTTTTCTTAGCTTTAAAAATATTATTTTTTCCCAAAGCTTCATATAATGAACACATATTATTATTATTAAAGATGTATTTATAAGAAGTTTTATTTGTTAAACTAAAGTTACCTACATTATTAAAATTTCCCTGAAAGCCTGTCATATATAGTAAGTTTGGCTGTTTGCCATTGGCATGACAGACTGTATTGAGTCAGCATCATGGGAGGTGAGGCAGCTTTGTGATCTCATTTCTTTTGAAAATTGTTGGAAGGAAACAAGGTTCCCTTCGCACACCTAGGTTCGGCCAGGAAAAGTGAAAGTGAACGTCACTTAGTTGTGTCCAGCTCTTTGTGACCCCATGGACTGTACAGTCTATGGAAATATCCAGGGCAGAATACTGGAGTGGGTAGCCTTTCCCTTCTCCAGGGGATCTTCCCAACCCAGGGATCAAACCCAGGTCTCGCGTATTGCAGGCAGATTTTTACCAGCTCAGCCAGGAAAACCCCTGTTAAATTGAAACATTTTATTTTTTTCTATTTTCATGCTTACCTTTCTTCCCTCTCCCCCAGGGGTTAAGCATCATAAGCTGTAGATGACAGTTGCTAAGCTTAGGCAGTGGCAGATTGAAGCAGATAGACAGTAGAAAAGGAAGACACATGGCTTGCTGCTGCTGCTAAGTCGCTTCAGTCATGTCCGACTCTGTGCGACCCCATAGATGGCAGCCCACCAGGTTCCGCTGTCCCTGGGATTCTCCAGGCAAGAACACTGGAGCGGGTTGCCATTTCCTTCTCCAATGCATGAAAGTGAAAAGTGAAAGTGAAGTCGCTCAGTTGTGTCCAACTCTTCGAGACCCCATAGACTGCAGCCTACCCAGGCTCCTCCTGGGATTTTCCAGGCAAGAGTACTGAAGTGGGTTGCCATTGCCTTCTCCACACATAGCTTTCTGGCACCTCCTAAATTGCGTTCACCTGTGTGGCCTTGCATTTAAGCCCTTTTTGCTCTTACACACTCCCCCCTTGCCCTCACCCAGAATTTCAGAATTTGACTCTGTTGCAGATGAGTAACACTAATCTGTGAGCAGAAGTAGACCCTAGCCCATCTTGATACATGTGACCCCAGTAAGCTCTGCCTTTATGTTCTGAGCCTTTCCATATTACCTTCAGGTAGAAGTATAAAGGGACCTCTTTATACAAAGAAGGGATTTCTGTACAAAGTCTGAAAAGACACCCTGTTTAGAAGAGATGGGTTATGCTCATTTTCATGATCAATATTTATTGACTATCGTGTGCATAGTTGGGATATTTCTTGAAACAAGTGTAAAATCTCTGTTATCAGCATAGGAAGTTAATATATTTTAGCTCAGTTAACTAAGAAACTGATCACTTTGGCCTCTTGGATTCTTTCAAAATGACCTAGAAACTATTATCCTTGAATGATTAAAAATTTGAAATGGTTGAAACATAGCCATTAAAAGCATTGGAATTTGTTTCTAAATGGTAACTAAGTGTTGAAATATTAAAAGTTTGAGAAGTAAATTCACTTACAAAGTTGCCATAATTATATATCACTTAATATATAAATGATGTTTTACTTAATATGTCATTTATTCACTTAAGGTATCATCTAGAACATGTAGCTGTTTTCTTTCATTTGTCCCTTCTTCCTAGCTCCTGAGTACAAAAATAAAGTAGCACTTAAAATAACTGAGTAAATTAAAATGAAAAATTAGAAGATTAAAGTAGCACCCTTTCACAGTATTTTATCAAGGTAAATTAACAGACTGTGGTTCTTAAAAATAGCTCATCTGGAGCATTTCTAAGATGGAAACCTCATCAGAACTATCCCGCCACCCACACCTCCTAAAAAACTCCAAAGTAAATTTACTTCTGATCTTGGCTATTGTTAGATAGGTTCTATAATGATCATATTATAGAAGGAACAAAGACTTGGTGCTTTTAAAAAATATTAGATTTAGAAATTTTATGTCAAAACCAGATTTATAATTCAATCTATGATGTTGGAAAGATGAATGTTATTTTTTATCCTCCCCCTCCACAGTTGTTTGTTGGCTTATTTAGTATTGTCTGAGTTTGCTTTACTGGGTTTTTAAAATTTTTTATTGAAGTGTAGTTGATTTACAGTGTCGTATTACTTTAAGGAGTATAACAAGGTGATTCAGATATATCTATATCTATATATTCTTTTTTAGATTCTTTTCCAGTATAGATTATTATAAGATGTTGAATATAGTTCTCTGTGCTATACAGTAGGTCTATGATGGTTATAAATATTATTTTCAGAATACATAAAATGAAGTTTTTCCAAGTAAAGTACTTTTCACCTAAAATCATTCTCCTAAACTGATAAGTTACAATATCAAAGGAGGTATAGTTTAATGTAACTAAATAGTCTCTGTGAATTTTAATAATGATTTTATGGTCTTTCAGCCTTATAATTAAAGAGCTTGATGAAGATGATTTTTTTTGGCCTTGGAGTGATTGTGTATTGCCAGCCTGTTACTTTGATAATACAAATTGCAGGTTCCTTGTATTTAGATGTATGGGATCTCCTATTTATGATCCAATTTAAGCACTGTGTTGTAGTGTGATACATGCAGGTTTTTTTAAAAAGATACACACACATGTATATTTTTCAATAATCTATTATATGCTTTCTGCCTCCTTGGAGTTAGTACTAGTGCTATCGTCCATGCCAAACAGTGGCCTTAATCCTTTTCTCCCTGTGTTTTCTGAAGTTCTGTCTTGCTAACATGCTTTATTCCCCCTGCCTTCCTGGGACCCACTCCAGAACTAAGCTATGCACTGTGTACTGAAACCCAAACATACCAGCCTCTAGTAATTACTGACCTCTCTGCCACAGGAAACATTAGAAGCTGTTTTCTGTACCGAGTTTTAGTTAACTCAGTTGACTTGCCATTAAGATGACATACTTGCTTTTCTATTGATAAAAAGTTATTAATTTTTATTTATTGTATCAATTATCTACTGTCTTTAAGAAATTATGAACCAAAAGTTACAAAGTTTTAAGTAAAATTTCAAAAATCATTATCTCTCTTCCTATAAAAGTGTATTTGTTTTGGATTCAAAGCAGTAGAGACTCTTGAAATTGTTTTGATGAACATTGGAAATTCTTAACTCTCGAATCTTACAACTTTTCTCAATAAAATTCCTGTTTCAATTTTCCTTTTTCTTTTTTCCTTGTAGTGGACTTTTGGGAGCAATAAAAATAAGAAGAAAGGAAAAGCCAGAAAAATAGAGAAGAAAGGAACCATGAAGAAACAGGCGAATAAAACTGCTTCCTCAGGCAGTTCGGACAAAGACAGTTCAGCGGAGAGCTCAGCTCCTGAGGAAGGTGAGTCAAGTCAGACCTGGGAGTGAACTCTTACATGGTAGAAGCTGCAGAATCAGAAATCAGGGGGAAAGATACCTGATTTACAGTATGGTCTCTGCCTTTATTGCAAGGTTCTCTAATCTTCTCAGTATCTGTTTAGAATCTGAATGAAGCAAGAAAAATACATGCATCTGACTGTATGTCAGATAATGCTGTTTCTTCAATTTCCTGAGTTTGATCATTGTATATTTGGTTATATAAGAGACTCTCCTTTTTACAAGAATTACTTAAGGGTGAAAAGTCACAATCTCTGCAGCTTACTCTCAGTTCAGCAAAATAAATGATAAAAATTTGTACGTTGTTTTATATATGTAGACAGAAAGTAAGTTGGTGATGTTAACAATGGGTATTCTTGCAACTTTTTTCTTTGGTCTGTAATTTTTTTGAAAATACAAAAATCCAATTTAAGAAATCATGCTGGTGATTTCTTAATCTAGCCTAAGATTCTGTAACCTGTGTTTGTGTTTGCCGAAGGCAGACCAAGAATTTTCACCAGGGAAGTGAGACGAACATGTTCCACTTCACCTAGGAGAGCTGAGGAGGAATGATTATCAACACATGTCTTCTGCAGCATCACCTAATCTTGTGTTTGGGCCTGTGCTGCAGGTGAAGTGTCAGATTCTGACAGCAACAGCTCCTCCTCCAGTTCAGATTCAGACTCTTCCTCAGAAGATGAGGAATTCCATGATGGCTACGGAGAAGACCTCATGGGAGATGAGGAAGACAGGGCCCGTCTGGAACAGATGACAGAAAAGGAGAGAGAACAAGAACTGTTCAACCGCATAGAGAAGAGGGAGGTGTTGAAAAAAAGGTAAAGTAGTAATTCCTTAATGATACATTAATAGAGTAATTTTCCAAAGTTCGCATTTGGAGCCCTGTCTTCCTAGGGTTTGAGACTTAAAATTTTGGGAATTCCCCCGCGGTTCAGGGGTTAGGACTCCACCCTTTCACTGCTAAGGGCACAGGTTCAATACCTGGTTGTGGAAGCAAGCCATGCAGCACAGCACCCCCCATCCAAAAAAAATGACTTGAAATTCTCATTATGTATGAGTTAGGAATCTATCTTTCTAGCGTGGTTTTTTTTTTTTTTTCAAACTCTAATGTTAAATTGCTTTTTGGTATACAAAGGTGTTTCAGTATTTAGGATTACATGTGTAAATGACAAAAGTCTTTCCTTATCTCCTAAAAGAATTTCAAGATGAAAATAAACTTGGGTTTCATCTCAGGAAATAGTCCTCAGAACTAGGATTATTCTGTCCCTACCTGATCATGTGAAAGAAACATAGAAGCGTTTTCTTTGGCAGCAAGTAGTCCCATTTCATCTGGGAGCCTGGTTGTCCCTTCTGGAGACCATGTTAAGTCTGCTCAGTTATCCGAGACAAGAATGTTTGGCTTTCAGTCAGCAGCAAGTCATAGACGTTTGTTTTGAGTGTGGATGCTTCCACGGTTACCTATATTGGAACAAACAGGACTTAAGAAACAGTACCAGAGTTGCCAGATGGTTAAGAATGACTTCGAAAATTTGTATTTCTGAACTGTGGAGAGCATAGCAAAAGGTTCTAAACCAAGGCCAGTAGGGCCCTATGGCAAAATCACCAAGTAGCTCTAGAGTAGTGGGTGGCTTATCTCAAGGTTGGTTTTTATGTTTTTTACCTTATATGAATAAGGCAGTTAAAGAATGTTTGCAGTGAGGAGAATTAAGACAGAAGTTCAGAGCCATTCTCAGAAATTTAGGGGTTTGTAGCTCATTTGTTTAGCTGCAGGGCAGTACATGGTAACTCAGAAACTTTTGTGTAAACATCACTAGCATCCTAATGTGAGATGAAGTGGCGGCACCAGTAATGAGGCATCCTTTTCAGTGGTGTTTTGTTTTTTGGGGGGGGGGTTTATTTGTTTGTTTGGGGGGTGGTTTTGTTTGTTTTGTTTTTTTGTCTTTGTTTTGACTGCTTTGCGCAGCATGCTGCTGCTGCTGCTGCTGAGTCGCTTCAGTCGTGTCTGACTCTGTGCGACCCCATAGATGGAAGCCAACCAGGCTCCCCCATCCCTGGGATTCTCCAGGCAAGAGTACTGGAGTGGGTTGCCATTTCCTTCTCCAATGCATGAAAGTGAAGTCGCATGCGGGATCTTAATTCCCTGACCAGGGATCCAAACCATGCCCACCGCAGTGGAGGCTCAGTCCTAACCACTGGACCGCTGGGGAATTCCCAAAGTGTTGGTTTTGGTTGTTAGGTTCTTCCCCTATTCTAGAGCTTTCCCTTTTTTATTATTTATTTACTTACTTATTCAAGCTCACTGCATAAAGGTAACTTGGTTGTGTAAAGAGCACTGATATTTTCTGTCAGAAAGTCTAGGCTCAAGTCCAACTCACTAGCCAGGTGATCTGACCCTCCTCCTGCCTCAGCCTCCCCTTGAGAAATTGTTGTAAGGTCAGAGTGAGATGATACATGTAAGAACATAATATAAATATAAACTTATTTTAAATTGAGGTATAGTTGATATACAATATTATATAAGTAACATGTATAGTGATTCACAGTTTTTAAAGGTTATATTCCATTTATATTGTTTATTGTTGTTCAGTTGCCAAGTTGTGTCTGAGTCTTTGTGACCCCATGGACTGCAGTACACCAGATTGCTCTGTCCTCCACTCTCTCCCAGAGTTTGCTCAAATTCATGTCTGTTGAATCAGTGATGCTATCTAACCGTCTCATCTTCTGCCACCCTCTTCCCCTTCTGCCTTCAGTTTTTCCCAGCATCAGGGTCTTTTCCAGTGAGTCGGCTATTCACGTTAAATAGACATAGTATTGGAGCTTCAGCTTCAGCATCAGTCCTTCTTACGAATATTCAGGGTTCATTTCCATTAGGGTTGACTGCTTTGATCTCCTTGCAGTCCCAGGGACTCTCAAGAGTCTTCTCCAGCACCACAATTCAAAAGCATTTATTCTTTAGCACTCAGTCTTCTTTATGGTCCAACTCAACATCTGTACATTAATACTGGAAAAATCATAGCTTTGACTATACGGACCTTTGTCAGCAAAGTGATGTATCTGCTTTTTAATATGCTGCCTAGCTTTGTTATAGCTTTCCTTCCCAGGAGCAAGCATCTTTTAATTTCATGGCTGCAGTCACCATCTGCAGTGATTTTGGAGCCCAAGAAAATAAATCTGTCATTGCTTCCACTTTTCCCCTCCTGTTTGGCATGAAGTGATGGGACTGAATGCCATGAGCTTAGTTTTTTGAATGTTGTATTTTAAGCCAGCTTTTTAAATCTCTTCTTTCTCCCTCATCAAGAGGCTCTTCAGCTCCTCTTCACTTTCTGCCATTAGAGTGGTATCATCTGCATATCAGAGGTTGCTGATATTTCTCCTTGCAATCTTGATTCCAGCTTGTGATTCTTCCAGCATTTCATATGATGTACTGTGTATAAGAGTTAAATAAGCAGGGTGACAGTGTACAGCCTTGTTATACTCTTCCCAATTTATATTGTTAGTTATTGTAAAATATTGGCTATATTCCATGCTGTACACTATATCCTTGTAGCTTATTTTATACACAGTAGTTTGCACCTCTTAATTCCCTACCCCCATAGTGCCTCTCCCCACTGGTAACCACTAGTTTGTTCTCAGTGTCTGTGGATCTGTTTTTTTGTTTTTGTTGTTATATTCATTAGTTTGTTGTATTTTTTAGATTTCACATCAGTGA
Source organism: Bos taurus (assembly GCF_002263795.3). Lineage (NCBI taxonomy): Eukaryota > Metazoa > Chordata > Mammalia > Artiodactyla > Bovidae > Bos > Bos taurus. The sequence continues at coordinate 36,891,207 of NC_037337.1, forward strand.
TATCATACAGTATTTGTTCTTCTGTGTCGGACTTCCTTCACTTAGCATGTGCTATGTTGTCAGTCATGTCTGACTCTTTGCGACTCAGAGGACTGCAGCCCTCCAGGTTCCTCTGTCCTTGGGATTCTCTAGGCAAGAATACTGGAGTGCCATTTCCTCCTCCAGAGGATCTTCCCCACCCTGGGATTGAACCCACAACTCTTAGGTCTCCTTCATTGGCAGGCAGGTTCTTTACCACTAGTGCCACATGGGAATCCCCTTTCTTAGCATAATCCCCTGCAGATTCATCCATGTTGTTGCAAATGGCAACGTTTCATTCTTTTTTATGGCTGAATAGTGTTCTGTTGTGTGTGTGTGGATGTGTGTGTGTACATGCCACATCTTTATCCATTCATTGCATATCTTGGTAATTGTAAATAATGCTGCTATGAACATGGGAGTGTGTGTATCTTGGTTGAATTAGTTCTTTGTTGTTTTTGTTAAATATATACCCAGGAGCGGAATTGCTGGGTCATGTGGTGATTCTGTTTTTAGTTTTTTGAGAAACCTCTAAACTGTTTTCCACACTGGCTGCGCCAATTAACTTCCTCCATTTGTTCTTTGTGTTCTCTTTGATGATAGCCATTCTGTGACATAATAATACCTCATTGTGGTTTTGATTTGATTTCCATAATGATTAGTAATACTGAGCATCTTTTCATGTGCCTATAGGTCATCTGCATTTCCTCTTTGGAAAAATGTCTATCCAGGTCTTCTGCCAATTTTTCAATCAGGTTTTGTTTTTTTGATAGTGAGTTGTATGAGCTGTTTATATATTTTTTATATTAACCCCTTAACAGTTTTGTCATTTGCAAATATTTTCTCCCATTCAGTAGGTTGTCTTTTTGTTTTGTCAATGGTTTCCTTTACTCTTTAAAAGCTTTTAAGTTTAATTAGGTCCCATTTGTTTATTTTTGCTCTCATTTCCTTTGCTTTAGGAGACAGATCCAAACAAATATTGCTATAATTTATCTCAAAGAGTATTCTGCTTATGTTTTCCTCTAGGAGTTTTATGATTTCTGGTTTTATATTTATGTCTTTAATCCATTTTGAGTTTTTTTTTTTTTTAAGAAAATGTTCTAGTTTTTTTCTTTTGCACGTAGCTGTCCAGTTTTCCAGCACCTCAGATATTAACTTTTAAAAATAACTTTATTCAGATATATTTTTACACACCATAGAATCCACCCATTGAAAGTGGTTGAAAGTGATTCAGTGATTTTTTTTTTAATATATTGATAAAGAAAGCTGAGCGCAGAAGAATTGATGCTTTTGAACTGTGTGCTGTTGGAGAAAACTCTTGAGAGTCCCTTGGACTGCAAGGAGATCCAACTAGTCCATCCTAAAGGAGATCAGTCCTGAGTGTTCACTGGAAGGACTGATGTTAAAGCTGAAACTCCAATATTTTGGCCACCTGATGCGAAGAGCTGATGGATTTGAAAAGACCCTGATGCTGGGAAAGATTGAGGGCAGGAGGAGAAGGGGAAGACAGAGGATGAGATGGTTAGATGGCATCACTGACTCAATGGACATGAGTTTGGGTGGACTCTGGGAGTTGGTGATACCTGTCGTGTTGCAGTTCATGGGGTTGCAAAGAGTCGGACATGACTGAGGGACTGAACTGAACTGAAATGAAAGTTGTATAGCCACTGCCACAGTTAATTTCAGAACATTTTCATCACCCCAGGAAAAAACCATGTACTTACTGGTACTCAGTTCTCTGTTGCCTCCTAGCCTTAGGAAACCACTAACTTACTTTGTGTCTTTATAGATTTGCCAAATTCTGGGCATTATATATAAATGGAATCATAAATATATAGGCTTTTGTGCCTGACTTCTTTCACCTAGCATATTTTTGAAGTTCATTCATGTAGCATGTGTCAGTACTTCATTCCTTTTTATGGCTGAATAATATTCCATTAAGTGTATACGTCACATTTTGTTTACCTATTAATCTGTTTTGACATCTTTTTGCTGTTATGAATAATACTACTATGAACATTCATGTACAAATATTTAAGTATCTATTTTCAGTTCTTTTGGATACATACCTAGGAGTGGAATTGCTGAGTCATATGGTAATTTTATGTTTAACTTTTTGAGAAACCACCAAACTGTTTTCCAGAGCAGCTGCATCATTTTACTTTCCCCCAAGCAATGTATGAGAGTTCCAGTTTCTCCATATCCTTGCCAACACTTGTTATTTTTCCATAATAACTATCCTGGTGACTGTGAAGTATCTCATTGTGGTTTTGATTAGCATTTTCCTGTTGACTAATAATGTTTAGAATCTTTTCAAATCCTTGCTGGAGAAATTTTTGTTCATATGCTTTGCCTATTTTCTAAATTGGGTTATTTGTCTTTTTGTTAAGTTTTAAGAGTTCTTTATGTATTCTGGTTCAGTTCAGTTCAGTCAGTCGTGTCCAACTCTTTGTGACCCCATGAATCACAGCACACCAGGCCTCCCTGTCCATCACCAACTCCCGGAGTTCGCTCAGAGTCACGTCCATCGAGTCAGTGATGCCATCCTGGCTACTAGGCCCTTATCATAGAAGGAAATGGCAACCCACTCCAGTTTTCTTGCCTAGAGAATCCCGTGGACAGAGGAGCCTGGTGGGCTGCCGTCTATGGGGTCGCACAGAGTTGGACATGACTAAAGCGACTTAGCAGCAGCAGCAGCAGCAGGCCCTTATCAGATACAGAATTTGCAAGTATCTTTTCCCATTCTGTAGGTTGTATTTTTTCACTGTCAAGTATTGCTTAATGCACAAAATTTAAAAATTTGTGTGTACAATAAATGTTTTCTTTTCTTGCTCAAACTTTTGGTATCATAGCTAAGAATTTATTGCCAAATCCAGTCATGAACATTTACCCCTATGTTTTCTTATAAGTTTTATAATTTTAGTTCTTATATTTAGATCATTGATTTTTTTTTTAATTTTACATTGGAGTATAGTTGATTTACAGTGTTGTGTTAGTTTCAGGTATACAGCAGAGCAATTCAATTATACATATATCTATTCTTTTTTCAGAATCTTCTCCCATATAGACTATTATAGTGTATTGAGTAGAATTCCCTGTGGTCTACAGTAGGTCTTTGTTGGTTATCTATTTTACATGTAGTATTGTGTATATATCAATCCCAACCTTCTGATTTACCCCTCTGCCTCTCATTGATCCATTTTCAGATCTCTCTTTTTTTTTTATGGTGTGAGGTATGAATTCAGCTTTATTATTTGGTGTAGTTATCCAGTCGTTCAGTATCACTTGTTGAAAAGACTATTCTTTCCCCAGTCTTGGCCCCATTGTTGAAAATCAGTTGTCTGTGGGTATATGGATTTATTTGTTGACTCTATTCTGTTCCATTGATCATTGTTTATTGTTATGCCAATATCATACAGTTTTGATTACTGTAGCTGTATAGTCAGTTTTTAACTTGTGAAGTGTTGTTATCCAACTTTGTTCTTTTTCAAAATTGTTTTGACTATCTGAAGCCCTCTGCATTCCCATAGGAATTTTAGTATTGGCTTATCAGTTTTCACAGCAGTGAAAAGAAACAGCTGGGATTTTTATAGGACTTGTGTTGAATCTGTTTATCAAATTTGCAAGTGTTGCCATCTTAAGTCTTTCAATCTGTGAATATGGTATCTTTCTACTTACTTAGATATTGTTTAATTTCTTCCAACAGTTCTTTAGTTTTTGGCGTAAAAGACTAGCACTTGTTTTGTTAAATTTATTCCTAAATATTGTATTTATTTTTTTGGATGCTACTGTAAATGGAATTGTTTTCTTTATTTCATTTTTGGATTAAGCACTGCAAATATATTGAAATACAATTAATTTTTGTATATTAACCCTATTAAGAGCTAAGTAAAAAAAATTTTATAATTGGAGTTATTTTATAATGTTACAAAAAGTTTAATATTCTTATATTCTTATTGTTTATCCCTTCCATAAAATTCCTTAAATTTACACAAAACAATAGTTTTGTTTCATAAAACCCTAATTTTTGTTACAGGGAGAGAGCCTCAATTGCATTTGTTTAAGAGAATAGCATATTTATTCACATGTTTGCTGTGGTAGAGCTGAGGGAGTTATTTTTCCTAAATAAGAAAGCTGTCAAGTGGTATTTTAAAAATACAGCCTGTGTCTTGACCACCTTCAAAATGTGACAGTGATTCTCTGTGGCTCCATTATGTTTCTAATGAGACACCATTGGAGTTAATCCAATAATTAACTCTTTTCTTCCATTTTGTGAAGTTGAGGAAGAGCTGTGTATTACCAACAAGATACAGGAGGATCCTAAATATCTTCTCTCATTTTTAAGTCTATTTCAACAGAATGCTGTCCAGTACTTTCGATGTGCTTATATTCAGTATTTCTAACGTACTTAATATATTGGAGTTTCTTGTAGGAAACTAAAACATTAACTCCTCCCCCCCCACTTATTTTCTTTCTCCTATCTAATAGAAGTCAGTCCTTACAAGTATTTCATTGCCACTTAAAAACCGAACAAATATCTTTTAAACAGATTTGAAATCAGGAAAAAACTGAAAACAGCCAAAAAGAAAGAAAAGAAAGAAAAAAAGAAAAAGCAGGAAGAAGAGCAGGAAAAGAAAAAACTGACACAGATTCAAGAATCTCAGGTAGGACATACAGTAGTCCTTATTATCCCAAGAGTAATACCTCTGTTTTGAGTGTGTATGTATGTTTATGTAAAAGATGGGTTTATATTATAATCAGCTTAGGTCAGTTAGTGCAAGACTGTTTATGTGGTGTCTTCATCTTGTAGGTTTCATTAATCTCTGGACATATCATTTCACCATTAGCTGTGCTGTTTAACTCCTTGGGAATTCTACTGAAGTCTGCATGTAAAAAAGCAGCTCATTTGGTGTGTGAGCATTCCTTAAGGGAAAGTTGGTAAACTTCTTGTCCCAGGTAGCTAAATTGGTTATGATGTTTACTCAGGTGTATGTCATCCTGGACTTGGTAACAAATGTAGCCGGGAAAATTAGTTATCTCTGCGTTTATAACAAAAAGCTTCACTGACAGTATTAACAAAAGTTAGCTACAATCTAGGGAGTCCTTTCGGAAAGTGTTTACGTTGATATTTCTTTGGCTTTCTCTTTATTAGCCAGATAAGACAGGACTGACTATACTGCTCAGTCCTCTTTGTCCACAAGAGGATGCTGTCTCCCCTTAAACAAATTTCAGTTTCTGCAGCCAATATAGATTCACATTGGAGAACTGAATTATTGTTAGTTACAGAGAATGTCCTCAGCTATTGGTGAAGAGAACCATCCTATATACCTTTCCCTTCACAGGTAACATCCCACAACAAGGAACGACGCTCCAAACGGGATGAGAAACTAGATAAGAAATCTCAAGCCATGGAGGAACTAAAGGCAGAGCGAGAAAAACGGAAGAACAGAACAGGTAAGTGGGGAAAATACAATGGCTGCTTTGTGTCTTTGATCATATGATTTGACTTCCCAATGCCATTTTTATCTCCCCGCTCACCCTTTTAGCTCTCAAGTATTCAGTTCAGTTTAGTTCAGTCGCTCAGTCATGTCTGACTCTTTGCAATCCCATGAATCGCAGCACGCCAGGCCTCCCTGTCCATCACCAACTCCTGGAGTTCACTGAGACTCACGTCCATCGAGTCAGTGATGCCATCCAGCCATCTCATCCTCTGTCGTCCCCTTCTCCTCCTGCCCCCAATCCCTCCCAGCATCAGAGTCTTTTCCAATGAGTCAACTCTTTGCGTGAGGTGGCCAAAGTACTGGAGTTTCAGCTTTAGCATCAGTCCTTCCAAAGAAATCCCAGGGCTGATCTCCTTCAGAATGGACTGGTTGGATCTCCTTGCAGTCCAAGGGACTCTCAAGAGTCTTCTCCAACACCACAGTTCAAAAGCATCAATTCTTCGGCGCTCAGCTTTCTTCACAGTCCAACTCTCACATCCATACATGACCACAGGAAGAACCATAGCCTTGACTAGAAGTTCCAAACACAGAGAATAGTATAATAAACTCATGAACCCATCCTCCAACTTCAGCAGTCAGCTCATAGCCAGTCTTATTAAATCTGTACTGCCTCGGCTGCACCAGGTCTTAGTTGCAGCATGTGGAATCTTTAGTTGCGGCATGTGAACTCTTGAGTTTCAATGTGTGGGGTCTAGTTTCCTGACCAGGGATTGAACCTAGGCCACCTGCATTGGGAGTGCAGAGTCTTCGCCACTGAACCACCAGGGAAGTCCCTCTTTGGGTTATTTTAAAGTAAATCTCAGCATCATCACATTTCAACCATAAATACTTCAATATGTATTTCTAAAAGATTAGGACTCTTAAATATAACTACAGTACCATTACCACAGCAAAAAAAAGTGACCAATATTTTCTTCCAGTCTGTAGGTTGTCTTTTCATTTTATTTATGGTTTCCTTTGCTATGCAAAAGCTTGTAAGTTTGAGTTGGTCCCATTTGTTTATTTTGCTTTTATTTCTATTGCCTTGGGAGACAGAGAAAACATTGGTGTGATTTATATCAGAGAATGTTTTGCCTGTGTTCTCTTCTAGGAGTTTTATGGTGTCATGTCTCATGTTTAAGTCTTTAAGCCACAAAATGGTGATATCATTCTTTCATCTACTGTCTGGTATACTTATATAAAGAGAAACTTACCAGCTGTTCAGTTAACACCAGGGACATTTTGTATTTACTAGTTCTCAAAAGAATGAGATAGTTCCTTAGCAAACTCCAACTGTAACCAGTGAGATTTGTTTGTTTTGAATATCTTTGGGAACCCATGGATTTTTAACATACTTTATGTTTTTATTCCATTGCAGTTATTATTGTTGAGACTCAAATTGTCTTATCTTCAACCAGTTGTAGCCTGAATTCTTTGACAGGAAACAGAGGCCTTAGTCTTTAATAATCCAGTGGTCTTTCATAGCTTTCTTGCTTTCTGGATTTAGAGTCAGCCATTTCTCTAAGGAGCCCAATTCATCTTTGTGCTTTGGGGTGGGTTTTTTTCTCCCTCATAAGAAATTGCATTTTAACCATAATCTAGACACAAGGAATGCTACTGGATTGGTTATTACTTCTAAGTCTTTTTGATATCCAGAGCTAGGATTTTTTTTTTTTTATGATAAATTCATTTTGAGCCTCATACTAGATATATCTGTTTCAAAACTAGGATGCCAAGGTTGTTTTGTTTTGTTTATGCTTTATAACAACTTTCTTGAGGTATAATTAAGGTACCATACTGTTTACTCATTTAAAGCATACAGGGCCTTTAGTATATTCACAGCTGTATCATAAAGCTCAATGAGTTTTCAAATGTTTCATTACTCTAAAAAGAAACCTCATATCCTTTAGCTGTCACCCCCTCAGTCCTGTTATTTCCCAGCCCTAGGCAATCACTGGTCTACTTTCTGTCACTATGGACTTGCCTGTTCTGGACATTTCATATACATGGAATCATACACTATATGGTCTCTTGTGTCTGACTTCTTAGCATGCTTTCTAGATTCACCATGTTGTAGCATGTATCATACTTCTTCCTTTTATGTCTGAATAATGTTCCATTATATGTCTGTACACGTTTTATTTGTCCCTTCACCTCTTGAGCGACACTGGATTGTTTTCACTTTTTGATTGTTACAAATAATGCTGCTCTGAGCATTTATGTGTAAGTTATTGGGTAGACAGGTTTTCACTTCTCTTGCCTATACACTTAAGAGTGAATTGTTGAAGCATATGGTAACTTTGGTGTTGGAGAAGACTCTTGAGAGTCCCTTGGACTGCAAGGAGATCCATCCAGTCCATCCTAAAGGAGATCAGTCCTGAGTATTCATTGGAAGGACTGATGCTAAAGCTGAAACTCCAATACTTTGGCCACCTCATGTGAAGAGCTGACTCATTGGAAAAGACCCTGATGCTGGGAGGGATTGGGGGCAGGAGGAGAAGGGGACGACAGAGGATGAGATGGCTGGATGGCATCACTGACTCGATGGACATGAGTTTGAGTAAACTCCGGAAGTTGGTGATGCACAGGGAGGCCTGGTGTGCTGCGATTCATGGGGTCACAAAGAGTCGGACACGACTGAGCGACTGAACTGACTGACTGATGGTAACTTTGTGTTTGACCTTTTGAGAAACTGCCAGGCAGTTTTCCAAGAGACTTAACCATTTTGCATTTTCACCAGCAATGTATGAGCGTTCTCCCCTGTTTTCACATCCTTACTAACACTTGTCATTGTCTTTTTTATTATAACCATCTTAGTGGGTATGAAGTGGTATCTTATTGTGGTTTAGATTTGCCTTTTTCTAATGACTAGTGATATTGAGCATTTTTTTGTATGCTTCTTGGCCATTTGGATATCTTCTTTGGTGAAATGTCTAGTCAAGTCCTTCGCCCGTTTTTTAATCAAGTTCTCTGTTTTTTGTTGTTACTGAGTAGAAGGACTTCTTTAATTATTTTCAATTTTAGTCCTTTATCTGGTATATGATTTACAACTGTTTTCTCCTGATCTATAGGTTGTCTGTTTCGTCTTAATAGTGTTGTTTGATGCATAAAAGTTAATTTTGATGAAGTACTATTTATCTTCTACTGTTTATCTACTTTTTTTTCTTTTGTTGCCTCTGCTTTGGATATCATATCCAAGAAATCATTGCCAAACGCAGTGTCATAAAGTTTTCCCCCTATTCCTTCAAAAAGCTTGATAATTTTAACTGTTACATGTAGATCTTTGATTCAGTTTTTTTGTATGGTGGGAAGTAAGAGTCTACTTTTTTTTTGTCATGTGGGATATCTAGTTTTCCCAGCACAAGGTTTTGAGATGACTGTCATTTCCCTATTGATTGGTCTTGTCATCCTTGTCAGAAATCATCTAACCATAGATGCAAGGGTTTATTTCTATGCTCTCTATTTCATTGGTCTGTATATCTTTCAAATGACTTTTTCAGAGTCACTTGTTGGGAGTTCCTTGGTGGTCTAGTGGTTAGAATTTGATGCTTTCACTGCCTTGGCCTATGTTCAATCCCTGGGCAGAGTCCTGAGATCCCACAAGCCAGGTGGCGTGGCCCAAAAAAAAGTCACTTATTAGAGTTCTTTTTGTGTGGTTGTGCCATCAAGTGAATACTTTGTTTCATTTTATTTGTGATCTGTAGAGATGATAGTATTATTATTTTTTGTTTTATGATTATATAAAATACAAGGTTCCAAAGTCAAACTTTCTAAATAAGGTATGTTCACAGAAATATAGCACCTATACCCTTCTGTTTCACTCCTTGCCTCCCTCCCATAGTAGGCAGCCTTCCTTTTTAGTTTTTTAAACAAAAGGAACAGATTCACCTTCCATCTTGAATTAATGGTAGCGCATTATACACACTTTTCTCTACCTTGCTTTTTTCACTTACTCATACATTCTAGAGATAACTCCTTAGGTCGAGCAGTGGTTGGTAGACTACCTGTTTTGTAATGATTCGACTGGAATACAGCGATGCCCATTTTTCATAATTGTCTGTGGCTGCTTCTTGTCTACAGTAGCAAAGTTGTGTAGTAGATACAGTAACCATATGAAGCCCATCCTAAGATATTCACTATCTCTTCATTTAAAAAGATTTTCTGACTCAGGATGCAATGTAATGGTTCAGCTTGGCTCACTCCTTGTTTCGCAGCTGCAGGGTGGCTCACTGGGTCTGTGTGCTAGAGGTGATTCAACCACTCGCCTTTGCAGACATTTGGGTTGTTTTCAGTCTTGTGCTATTACGTGTAGTGCTGTAAATTCAAAATAAGATTTCCCTGAAAGACGCTGAAGACATCTTTAGTTTTTCCTCATTTTTCCTGTCCATCTCCAAGTGTCTTGAGAACAATAAAAGACAAGTGTCTGCAGAGTTGGTGTCCCTTTTTGCCCACTTAGTGACTATCTTCCAACACCCCCCCCCCACCCCCTTTATTTTTGTCTGCTGGGGCTTGACATTTGGTGTGATTTTAAACTTTCTGCTTTCTGGGTAACTCACTTGTATAGATAGCCCAAGTAATCACAATCCAGGCCAGAGATGATGGAGCTATCTATTAAATCTCTTTCTACATTCCAGTCCTTTTTTTCAGAGATGAAAGATGTTTCAGTTTCTTATTGAGAAAACCTCAGTAAACATTTCCTTTTTTTTTTTTTTAAGCTGAGCTCCTCGCCAAGAAACAGCCATTAAAAACTAGTGAGGTGTACTCTGATGACGAGGAGGAGGAGGAGGATGACAAGTCCAGTGAAAAGTCAGACCGCTCATCCCGAACAACGTCATCCGACGAGGAAGAGGAGTAAGCTGTGCACATTTTGGTCTAGTAGTCCGGATGGGTGGGTTCTACGGGGAAAGGCTTAGTGTAGTTTCCAAATATCTCCTCCTGTTTGGTGACAAACTGTGGTCTGGTCAAGTACCCTGAATTGCTGAGCTGAGTTTGTGAGCACATCAGCCAAACAGGCTTCTGCCTTTGGCTCATAGGCTGCGCCCCTGAACATTTCATCAAGATTTGGCAGGTGGGAATTGCTTTCATGTCACCCTTGGATTAGCCAAGAGCTTCCCTTGGTTTTCTTTCTATGATAGTGGGTTATCTGGGCTGGCAGCCTCATTCGAGACAGTTCACAGTCCTGGTTAGGAACAGGATTGTAGTCCCACTTTCCTGTTGCTTCATGTATTTCTCCTGCTGTATGAAATCACATATACTTTGGTGAAGTTTTAAGAAGTTGGTATTTTTTATTTACCTTGATCTGTTAGTACAATGAACAGTTTGCCCAGCATCCTTTGTTCCTCACAGGAAAGAAGAGATCCCTCCAAAATCACAACCGGTCTCCTTACCAGAGGAATTGAATCGCGTTCGATTATCACGGCATAAGCTGGAACGTTGGTGTCATATGCCCTTCTTCGCTAAAACAGTCACAGGATGCTTTGTACGGATTGGCATCGGAAACCACAACAGCAAACCAGTTTACCGGGTTAGTATTTCTTTCCTTGGACAGTTGTAGGATGTTTTAAATATAATGATTCTTAGCTAAGAGTATGAACTGCTGAACAGACCTGTCACTTTTCTGCTAGCATTTGATGGGAAAATAGATTGCAGCTGAGATTTCATTAGATTAGCCACAATCTGAGGCAACCAGGGATCAAGCTGACCTGCTGCCAGGAAGAGTACTTGGAGCCCAAAAGTTTAGATTTAGAATGATTTTCTGTATCCTTCCATATAAAAGCAAGACAGGAGACATTTATGAAGTCTTTGTCAGGAGTTATGTAATCTGGAAGATTTATTAATTTGAAAAATAATGAAAAATTTCCACATTACATACTAAGTGACTTCTGGAACAGGGAGTTATATTGAGGTTTAAAAAGTAAACAAAACCTTCCAGCCTATTGAGATTATTTTGTGAGTTCCAGCTCTGCTTCTGTGGCCTGGATGACTAGAAAGAACATAGCTGGTTGGTTTGTTTTTTCTTTTCTTTTTTTGTTTGTTTTGTTCTGAGTTGTTTGATTTTAACCTGTGTTCACCCCCTTGTGTGAGGACCAGTGGCCATGCCACGTCCCAGAAACCTTGGCAACAGAAACAGACATCATGGTCTTCACATTTGATTGATAAAACTGACGTCTGAAAGCCAAGTGCACCCCCAATAAGGCAGAATTAAGTTAGAGGGGAATTTGCCAATGGGCCCCACCAAGCTAACTGCATCCTCACTTACTCTGGGCACAGGTGCTTTGCTGTCTGAGTCCTAAGCCTGAGGACGGTGCCCAGAACACCTTGAAGCTGTGGGGCTCCTCTCAGTTTAGTGTCACTCATCTGCACTCAGGCAGATGAAGCCAGAGGGTGGGGTGGAGGACTTCGAACGAGTGTGTTGTAACTGGTGTCTCTGTCCTCACTTAGGTTGCTGAGATCACGGGTGTTGTGGAAACCGCCAAAGTTTACCAGCTTGGTGGCACCAGAACAAACAAAGGGCTACAGCTACGGTAGGAGAGGTGCTTCCGTGGCCGATTCTGTTCCCACTGCAAACAGGCATGGCCTGCTGGGGCTGTTGTTTGCTCCCAGTGTTCTCTTTCTTATAATACTGTTTGTGTCCCCACCAGGGGCTTGGAGGGAAACTTGTGTTCCGCCTTTGCCTATAGGGAAGGTAGGAGGTAGCTGTCTCATAGGGGATGTTGAGTGCTGGAACACGTAGAAGGAAGACGATCACAAGACCCGCTCCTCCCAGGGTCCTGCAGGCGTTCCTCAGTGAGTGTGGGCAGGAGGCTTGCTTCTGGTCCTGGCTCCGTCAACAACTAACCTGATCTCTCACAAGCCAGGTCACCTTTTTGGATTTAGTTTGTGCCTCAGTAACTTGATATTGACTGAATGCTGGCTACGTGCCACAGTTGTAGGCATCAGGATAGAGGTGAGAACAAAATACACAAGTCCCTACCTGCTTGGAGCCTGAAAATTCTAAAGGCCCCATATGGGAAGGAATAGAAGTAGCTTGCCAGGTCACTACAGATAGTGGGTCACAGACACACCTCTGCCTTGGCCTTATTTGGCCTCTGTGGTCTCTCTGTTCTCTTCTCCCATTCCCATCATTTCTCCTGGACTGTTGAAAAGAGCCAGTTGGGTTAGGCAGTAGTCATGACATGCTAAGAGTGACTGTCCCTGTGAGGCAGGCACTGACTCACGTGGCTGGCACAGGGATCAGTAGAAAGGCAGTGTTCTTTCTCTCTAGGGATAGAACCTCCTTGTCATTCGGATACCTCCATAACATTTCATATTCTTGATGCCAGTTGACTGTGACCGATTTTATTGTAAATGGACTTCTGAAGCACTGGTTAAGTCTACTTGCTTCCAGTGCTCACACTGATGCTTAATCATGGCTGCTCTTTAGAACAGCCTGGAAGGTTTTTTGTTGTTGTTTGTGTTATTTCAGTGGCTGGTTCCTACTCCCAGAGATTCTAATTCAGTTGATCTAGAGTGCTGCCTTGCCATTGGAAGTTTTGTAAATCTTTGTAGATGATTCTAAAGGGTGGCCAAGATGGAGGCCCTTGGAGATAGGCAGTGTGGAGTCTGGAGGGATTGATCTGCTGGCGCTGCAGTCAACATGGCCCTTCCTGAAGCTGCTCTTTTTCATGCAGGCACGGCAGTGACCAGCGAGTGTTCCGCCTAGAGTTTGTCTCAAACCAAGAGTTCACTGAGAGCGAATTCATGAAGTGGAAAGAAGCGGTGAGTGAGTAGACAGCACCTCCCTAGCAGTTGTTCATGAAGATATTGACAGAGCCTCTTTCCCAAATTCTTTATTATAAACAACCCTTTTATTGCGTTTTGGTCCAGATGTTCTCTGCTGGCATGCAGTTGCCCACTCTAGATGAAATCAATAAGAAGGAATTATCTATTAAAGAAGCTCTTAATTATAAATTCAATGACCAGGACATTGAAGAGGTAAGAAACCTCGTATCCCAGAGTCTGGAGACTCATCAAGAGCCAAGTGTTAGAGAAGATCATGCCTGTCTTTTCTTTCCTGTATTTTGACATTTTTGGCTCTACCACTATTGCATGAGGAAGAGGGAATTCTGTTATTACTACCTTAGAATTTATAGTTCATCAGGATTTTCTTGTACACTGTCACTTGAAATCACAGCCTAACAAAGTAGATTCAGGGCTCAGGGATCTCTGTTTTTCTGCTAGGCTTGGTCCTTCAAGAGTTTCCTTTCTCCAAGACATTTTGGTAAAATGGTTTGATCTCTGTTCTCTTGGACAGAGGATAGCCTTACAGTACAAGGCCCTTGGGCTGCTGCTGTTTATTGGTGCATGTTCCTTTGCGCTAGCCGGGAAGACTCTCTGGGACCCTGGAAGCAGCATAGTACCCCTTGGAATGAACTCGTTCTGGGTGTGGGGCATGGCACTGCCATAGGAAGAGCAGCCCTCTTTTAACTATCTGCTTACCTCCACAATGGGCTCACCTGTCCTGCCTACAAAAGTAGTTTAGGAATACCTCACTGCTGGTGTCTCCTCTCTGGTACAGATTGTAAAAGAGAAAGAAAGATTCAGGAAAGCTCCACCCAACTATGCTATGAAGAAAACGCAGCTTCTGAAGGAAAAGGTGAGGACTTGTGTTGGAACTTCTTTCCCTGTCCTGCAAGGAGATACGGAAACCAGACTTGTTCATCCTCTGCCAAGTCAGTAGTGGCAGGATTGGGAGAAAATGCAGGGCTTGACTGTAAGCATCACAGATTTTCTTAGCATCTGGGCAGCATCCCTTGGCTGTTCTCCTTTCTCTCAGTGGAAGCTGATCTTGCCCGTTCCATTCTCCTCCCCTCCTCGTCACTTTAGTTTCACGTGTAATATGATAGGCCCCAGGGCAGTATCAGCACTGGGCCCGAATAGACGAACGATACTGCGCAGCCCCACCATGGCAGGTGGCTTTCTATTCTTCATGTCAGGGTGGGGTGAGCCTTGTTAGGGTGAGTTAGCCAGGCGGGGCCTGGGTTCTGAGGTGTTTGTTTTTGCTGTTCCTTCATACCTCCTGTCATTTGTTCATCATGTAAGATATTTTGCCTGTGTTGGAAGGAAGGGGACACTTGATACCGAGCTGGTCATAGCCAAAATCTCATGCATCTCTCTGTGTACAGGCCATGGCTGAGGACCTGGGGGATCAGGACAAGGCCAAACAAATCCAAGACCAGCTGAACGAGCTGGAGGAGCGAGCAGAGGCCTTGGACCGCCAGCGGACCAAGAACATATCTGCTATCAGGTGTGCTTCAGAGCCTGTTGTGATTGGGCTCCTATCCTTGGTCCACAGTTATCAGGCGAGCTGTGGCCTTGGACGTGCTGTGCTCCAGTGGCTCCACATATCTGGGGTCAGGCACCATGGTTCCCGCCCTCCTTTCACAGCCCACTGACTCATCCCTTTTCCTCACCCGCAGTTACATCAACCAGCGGAACCGGGAGTGGAACATTGTGGAGTCTGAGAAGGCCCTTGTGGTGAGTGAGACAGCTTGATCTAGATCACTAAGTGTAGTTTTAATTAATAAAACAACATGTAATCTTTTCTGTATCTCACCTGAGTATATTTTCTTTTAATTATTAAAGTAGCATGTACACAACACACACATAGTCTGTCTGTACACATACAACTGTGTAAGGCATTATAATAAAAAGCAACAGTCTTCTGTGCTAACCCCTCCCCATCTTTAGATTCTATTCCACGCATATTTATTTTTATCAGTTTCCAATTTTTTTGTTGTTATTGCTCCCATAATCTGTTCTGGTGTTCTTGAAGGGAAAAGGCTAATAGACAGCCTTTGACTTTTTCAGGGCCTTGCAAAGACTGTTACTTATATGCATGCTTATGATAAATGAGAGGTGTGGGCGGGCAGGAGATAGAGTTCTGTAATACATGCTCTCTGTTTCAGGCTGAAAGTCACAACATGAAAAACCAACAGATGGATCCCTTTACCAGGCGACAGTGTAAACCTACCATCGTTTCTAATGTGAGTGCCTAAAGAGGACATATTTAGTCAGGACCTAGATTCTGGGACATAAATGAATTCCATTAGGAGATTAATAAGAAGTTAAAAATAATGTTGTCTTAGTGGGATTTGCTTGCCTCAAACACTTGGGTCTGGACGCTTCCTTTTTTATCTTACTGTAGGACATACGGGTAGTAAAAACCTGGCATGGACTTTAGAAACCTGTGGACTAAAGTGCGCTGCCAGGGCAGGTTCACCAGTGCAGCACAATGAGGAATGTGTAGGCTAGGTTGCCTGGCAAGGGCCTGGCTGGGCTGGACTTCAAAGCTTTTAACTGTCCCTTTTTGTAGCCTGGAGGAAAACCCCACTGGACTGCTGATGGGCCTACTGTAGTGCTTGTGTTAGTGGTGGTAGGTGGGATAGAAACTGGTGGTGGGACTGTGTGAGTGTTGAAGAGTCTCTAAAATAACTTCCTTGTTCTCTCAGTCCAGAGACCCAGCTGTTCAAGCTGCCATATTGGCCCAGCTGAACGCAAAATACGGTTCTGGAGTGTTACCAGATGCTCCAAAGGAAATGAACAAGGCAAGTATAACACTGAAGCTCGGCCACTGGCCTGTACACCAGAGCAGGCACTTCCTGGTTTGGGCTTGATTGTCTCCACCTGGAGGAACTTGGCGTCCCACTTGCAGTCCTTTCTTCATCCTCATTATTTACAAATGTAATAAACAGCTACTGAATTTTGGTCAGATGACATAAGTTCTGAACCCAACACCACTACTTCATGAAACCCCTGACTGTGGCTTTAGGCAGCTGACCTCTAGCCTTCTAATCCACATTTTCTCCTATGTAAAGTGGGGTAATATATACCCTGCCTAACTCATAGGACAGTCAGGAGTAGATAATATGTAAGGATGAGACAGTTGTAAAAGTGAAAGCTCCGTGTAAACTGAAATGTTAAACCAAGAGAAACTGCCCATTTAGAAGCCATTTTCTGCCTTTTCCTAAGGAGCCCAAACTCCCAGAAATTCCAGAGATCTTGGGTCAGGGGGCATTTGCTGTCTTGAGCCTACCCTTTCTGCCCTCACCCACAGCCATGAACCTTCCCTCCCCCTCCTCTCAGGCTCAGAAATAAAACCTCTGTGGACTCTCCTGCCCTCCCTCTGAGAGAAGAAATCAGAAGAGTCTTTAATAGGAAGATCTAATGAACTTGAGCAGCAGTTTTTACCATTAGTGGTTGCTGCTTCTTGAAGTCTAGTTGCATTTATCCCTCTATAATTAGTTTTTCTCTTCCCATTGCAGGGTCAGGGAAAGGATAAAGATTTGAATTCTAAATCAGCCAGTGATCTCTCAGAAGACTTGTTCAAAGTACATGACTTTGACGTGAAGATTGATTTACAAGTCCCCAGCTCAGGTAGGTGAAGGTAGAGATTGGTCATGGCCAAGGACCAGGGTGGCTCCATGACTCTCAGCCAGCAAGGAGGCCTGCTTTGGGGGAAGAAATGGGGATGTCTAGTCACCTGTGTTTATGGAGGCCAGAGTAAGATAGGCTGCAGGTCCATCTTGAGAGGGAACAGGGACACTACCTGGAGGAGTGAAGCCCAAGACCGGGGGGCCTCAGATGCCGGTTTGCTCTTCTTTCCTGTAGAATCAAAGGCCTTGGCCATCACCTCCAAGGCTCCGCCGGCCAAGGATGGAGCTCCGAGGAGATCTCTGAACTTGGAAGACTACAAAAAACGACGAGGGCTTATCTGAGCACGCCCAGCCTGCTGCATCTGACCCCGCATGCCCATCACAGTGTCCCACTTTTCCTCCTTTCCTCTGATTTGCCCTCACTGGGCTGGAGCAGCAGGAACTGGGAAGAGACTCTAAACTGCCAGTCATCTGTAATATAAACCATTTGCTGTATAGACTTCCCTGGTCTGCAACATCTCCACCGACCCCCCAGGACCCACCCAATGTGAACCTGGGCTCTCTTGGGCTTTATCCATGTCTTTAGATTTGTGTTTGCCTTTTTCTTTTTTTTTTTTTTTAAACCACAGTTCATTGGCCACTCTGCACGCATTCAGTATTACCGTGGAGCTGGGGTTCCTGCTGGAGCCCCCAGCAGCAGCACTGGGCAGCATCCTGTGCAGGATGGCCCTGGGCCCAACCATTGAACATTTGGCCCCCGGCCCTGGTGGGGGGTGGGGGCTGGGCACCCACAGTCCCGTCTCCTCTCTCTCATCTTTCTCTTCTTCCGATCTTGTGGAAGAAGGGTTTTGAAAACCCAATTTAATTTCCAAAAAGTGTACATTTGTGGGGAGGGAGGGGGTCTATTTGAGAGAGAGTGTGTATGTGTGTATGTGTCTGTAAGTGTGTGGATTTTTTTATCATTTTTTTAAAATGCAGTACTCTTTGTATCTGTCTGTCATGGGGCTATAGCTGTTTCAGATTTTTTTCAGCTGTACTTGAGCATCTGAAACTGCAAGAAAGAAATTCATTAAATGTGATTCTTCTTACTAAACAGTCCTGACTGCTGTAGCTGTGTAACTTCTCCCCCACCTCCTCTTTCCCATCACCCTCCCACCTCGGAGAAATCTCCCCAGTTTGGCCCCTGCCCTGTCAGCTGTGTCCTGGCAGGTGGGAGGGAAGCCCATGGCTAGGTACTAGGGAGGTACAGGTGTCTTGCTCAGCCCATGTGTTCAGCCCACAGCTTCTTGGCTGAATGTAGAGTGTGTCTTTTCCCCGCCCCATGTACTTGTCTCTTCCTAGTGATTCTGTTTTGCCGTTTCAGCAAGAATAATATTTTGTTCTGTTTTTTAAGAGAAAGTATTCAACATGAATGTGGAGAGAACGAACACAAAGATATAGGTTGCAGATGTTACAAGCATGTGCAGTTCTGTGTGTGTGTATACATATATATGGTAAGCATATATATTGTTGTGCAGCTAGGGTGAAGCCAGCAAAGAAGTATGTATGTCTTTATAAAATGTTTGCAAAGAGATAAGCTGACTGCTTGATAATCATTCTCAGGTGTAAAGCTCCAAGTGTAAATAAAAGTGGCATTTAACAAATCTTTTCAGAACAAAGTACAGCTGACTATATAAAACAAGAACTAAGCTAAAGGAAACAGCTGAGAGCTGCTGATTCCCACAAGAGGGAGAGGAATCTCAAAGCCCTGCCTTGTATCTCTTCACCCTACTTTCTATAAGAAAGTGGGATGATGGGAAATCATGGATTAAGTTGTATTTAAACAAAAAGGAACTTGGTAACTCTTTTGGGTTTAGTAGAGCCTCAGTGTTGCTTTAACTTAGTTTACACTTTTTTTATTTAAAAAAAAAAGCAGCAATGTTTTTTTTAAAAGAATTGTGACTGTAAAATGGATAAATATGACTGTAACACAGCTATATGGTGGCTGTGACAGTTCAGTTGGGCAAAGGAGTGGTGGTGGACTCATTAAAATCATATATACTTGAATAGTCCATTGACCAAAACTCTTTATAGACTGTTGTGTAAATGTGGAATCACAGACTGTTAAACATTGCCTGGACTCCAGAAGAGTCCTGGAGGCTGCTGGGACCTCTCGTATCATGACAAACTCGGACTTTTTCTTTCTTGTTTTAAAAGACACGAAATGATAGAATCCATATAATTTGCTGGAGACATTCTGATCCACCATATAGATCTGTATTTAGTATCATTTGGATTTGGAGAAGTGTCGGTTACATTATGGCTGTGTAATAAAGTTTTTATTAAAACTGCATCACACTGTAGCCACTGTGCCACTACCTCCCCACACGCAGCTGCTGAAACTTTCGTTCTGAGACTCCAGAAACAGCAGGGAGCAGAGCCAACCAAAGAAGACCGACAGTTAACTTCTCACCTGAGTAGCCCATTTTGGTGATTGGAATCAAGACTGAGGACTTGTCTGCAGTCTCAACTGAGGCAGGGCCTCTGAACTGAGATCTTGACCAGGCATAATACATGGGCTTTATCCCACCAGCGGAGCTGCTTGGAGGTTCGAGGTGCCGCTTGTGCTGGGGAAGGCAGCAGGGGCCCACAGCTCCACCCCCACCCCACCCCCCAGGTGGTTTCAGTGTTGAAGGGTGTGGCACCTAAAACTGCTTTATACATTTTTCACTTCCTTCCAAGAAGCAAAAAGGCCAATGTCCATATGCCGAGCTCATGATGTATAGAGGTCTGTTTGTCTGTCTTGCTTCTGACAGGTGCAGGGAAAGTCTTCCTGCCTACAGCTTTCCTTCAAAGAGAATGCTTTTGTTTTGTTTCTGTGAAGTCCTGACCTGTCACTCAAACTGTACAGATATTTGTAAATAAACTTTATGCCCTGTTTTAACAAGGGAGTCAGATTTAGTCCAAAGACTGCATCCTGAGTGGCAACTCTCGAAGTTATGTTTTACAAGTCCAGGAGAGCCTCTCTCACTTGATTTCCCTCCCTCCCCCTACTCTTAGCCCCGAACCACCACCACCCCCAAGTGAAAGTGGCTGCTGTTAACTCTTCAGCTACCCAGTTCCCCAGAAGCCTCTCTGAGACATTGGCTCTGGCCTAGTTTACTTCCTACGTTGGGAGATACCAACAAGCTCTAACAGAACCAGGTAGGACCCTGATACACTGCCTAACCCTAGTGAGAGTGTCGCCCTCCTACAGCTTTCAGTTGGCTGAGGTATAATTTCTTTGTTAATTTGTTTTCTGCCTGTCGTGAGCATGAAGGGGGACCCAGGGCTTGTGAGTATGGCTCTGGAATACTGATATCCTTCCCTTAGGGCCCCAGCTGGGACATCTGTAAGGCTCCCTGCCCTCACTACATGAGGCTGTGTCTCAAACCTTTCTAGACCTGGGAAGGTAGCGGGTGGCAAACGCAATGGTACAAGCCCAGTCCAGGCCTGCCTTTGATGTTGGGAGCCCTGGGGCTCACCTAGCAACTGCATCTAAGGAGGTTTTCTTAAACTCCCTATCACACCAGCCACCTGATTGTTGGAAGCAGGGGGCTCCTGGGCCCTAGAGAGCAGAGATTATAGTCCAGCCTAGAGGACAGCCTTGTCTAGTTATTTCCCAGGGTTCTCTGCTGTGAGGCAGCCACTGGCTGTGACTGCCTTGGGTGGAGGAATGCAAAGGGGAGAGGGGTGCAGGGTCTATTGGCTATCTCATGGTAGTGGCGTTCAGGAATGGGGAAGTCACAGGCCTCCAGCTCAGATACTTTCATGTGACTTACCTGACTAAAGTGGGCAGCTGAACTGCTTTGGGGAGGAGAGGTTTGGAGGGAGCAGCAGCACTAGGGGGTGAGGGCAGAGGGGCAGTCTGCCTTCCCTGTAGGGTTCCCCAGGCTGGCCCCTAGGGCCAGTTTCTTGGCCCAGAATAGGGGCTTAGCCAGTGCAGCACAGGCATATTGAGGGCTTCCAGATTACGCTTTGGACTTGAGGGAGAGTCTAAAAGCCACAAGGTAAGTGGGCTCAGTGCAGCGTTCATGCCCCAGCTCCATCACTTAACTACCTAGGGCTGAAGCTGGTTAACTCTTCTAAGCCCATTCCCCATCTTTAACATAAAATCTATCTGGAGCCTGTTCACGATTAAGTGTTCCTTTTCCCAGTAAAGGTTCGATAAGTGCTGTTGTCAGAGAGGCCATTAGGCCTCACAGGAGAGACTTGGAGCAGAGTGGAGGGGTGGGGGTGGAAGGGGCAGTGTGATGGAATGGGTCAGAAGCCACAGAATAGCCCCAGTGTCAGCGGAGGGCATGAAGCTCCAGAAGCTGGAGCACTTGGCCCAGAGACTCAGCTGGCTCCCACCTAGGAGTGTGTGTGTGTGTGTGTGTGCGTGTGTGCACTTGGCCCAGAGACTCAGCTGGCTCCCACCTAGGAGAGTGTGTGTGTGTGTGTGTGTGCACTTGGCCCAGAGACTTAGCTGGTTCCCACCTAGGAGTGTGTGTGTGTGTGTGTGTGCACTTGGCCCAGAGAGCTGGCTCCCACCTAGGAGTGTCCGTGTGTGTGTGTGTGTGTGTGTGTGTGTGTGTGCACTTGGCCCAGAGACTCAGCTAGCTCCCACCTAGGAGTGTGTGTGTGTGTGTTGAAGGGTGGGAGGAAGGTCTAGAAACTCTGTCTCCCTATGGAGGTTCCAATGATCACTGGGGCTGGCCAGGAGAACTGTCCAGAGAAGGACAGCTGCCTTTTGGTCCCAACTTGCTGCTGCTATTTATCCTCTGCAGCCCCAACACACACCACACACCCTCTTTACTGATGGTCGTTCTGAAAGCATCCTCCTGCTCCCAGCCCTCACTGGCTCCGGAGGCTTCCACCTCACCACTGCCCCAGGGGACTCAGAAAGACTGTGAAGCCTCACCTCCCCAACACCACAGAGAGTAATTAAAACACAAAAACCGTGTCAAACTGGAAAATGAGTGTAAAGAAGTTCAACCAAGTTCCAATCTGTTTCATGATGACTTAATAGCATCTTCAGAATATCACTTTTTGTCTCTTTTAGCTGTCCATGACCCTGCATTTTCCCCAGTGGTTCAACGGTCTGCCTGCAATGCAGTACATGCGGGTTCGTTTCTGGGACGGGAAGGTCCCCTGGAGAAGGAAATGGCAACCCACTCCAGTACTCTTACCTGGAGAATCCCATAGACAGAGGAGCCTGGTGGGCTACAGTCCAGGAGGTCACAAAGAGGCAGACACAACTGAATGGACTTCGCAGGCGCAAACGTACGACCCTCTGTCGCTAAATTCATGCGGGAACACATCTTGCTCAGTCATCAACACATCCACCTCTCCTGAAGCACAAGTCTATCCCCATCGATTTTTCCCTGGAGAACTACTCTTCAGGTCAAAGACTCTACGCTCAAAGGTCACCTCCTCCAGGAAACCTTCCCTGATTGCCCCTTCCCGCTCCGGTTTGGGAGCACCTAGGCTTCCCTAGGGCGGCACACACCACGCTGTAGTACTGTTATCTGTGAGTCTCCACCTCCACCCTGGGACCTAGTTAATGCCCAATAAACGCAGTGGAGGAAAGGGGGGCGAGACCAGCTGACTGCGTTCTGGGATTTCTGACCCCACCACTCCCCTCTATCGTGTCCCCAGACCGCAGCGCACGCAGGAAGGAGATGCGGCGGTGCTACGCCGCCTGCAGTAGACGCCCAAGCTGTCCGTCGTAGGGGTTCAACCTGAGTCCGCGAGTAAAACGGCCGTGGCAGATGGGAGCTATCCCCTCACGGCCCCGACGAGTCAACAGCTTCGGCCTCTGTTCGCCCACTCGCGACCTCACTGACCTTGGAGTCCAGGTCCGAGTGCCCCACGGGGCGATGATCACACTGCCTGCACGTGCATGCGCTAGCCATGCACGTCTCCAACCGTGGACCCCAGCCGGGCGCGCGCCCGGGCAGCTTCTCCACACCCGCCCCGCACCCGCCGTTGGGAGCTGGGGCCTCAGATTACTCCGTGCTCCTGGCGGGTTGCGTGAGGCGCCCGACTGATGCCAAGGAGGAGCAAGCATCAGTTCCACGGACCTGAGGCCTGCGCGCCACTTCCTAGTGGCTCCTGTTTCCACCTGGCCACTGGAGGCTCTCTGCGCACCCCGGGTGGAGGTCACGCTGGCAGGCAGAGATCACTAATATAATTAGGGGATGCGCCCACCTGGGGCGGGGAAAGATCTGGAGGTACCCTAGTAGGGATGTGGGGGACAGAAAGACTGCATCCCTGACCTCAGACACTACCAGTCCCCTCTGCCTCCCCTTGGCCACTGGCAGAGATTCTGAGGGTTCTGAGTTTTAGAGAGAGGGAGGAGGGGGAACCACAGGAACACAGGCTCCTGGGAGGGATGGGAAACCTTGTTTCTGAAGTGTGTCAGGAGAGAAAATGTTCTTACTGAGCATACACAGGTGTGGTGACACATTTTGACTGTTTTGGAGGAGGGTGATGCAGAGGGTGGCGGGTCAGTGAATGCTGCTAGGTCCCAAGTTTTATCAGAAGATATTCCCAGGATATTTCCACAAATTGTATTAATTATAGGGTCAGAGATTGCATGGGGAGGAGGAGAAACCCAGAGGCAAGGAAAAGGGTCTGGGGTTGTCAAGTGAAGATGGTTGTTCACTCCTCTTTCCAGGAGGAAGGAGAACACCAATTCTTCCCCATTTGCAATAACCCTGGCTCTGGCAAAACCTTCAGCACTGTCTCTACCATGCTCTGGGCAGAAAAGGGCTTCAGACTGACCAGGGTTGGAGAATGAATGGTTTGCAGGAAGCAGTTGAAAACCAAGGTCTCACTGAAAGTTCCTTGGAAACAGTAAATACAGCTTTTTAGCATCCTGGGGCCTGTTTTCTTTCTTTTCTATTTTAAAACTGCACCGTGTGGCATGTGGGGATCATAGTTCCCCAACCACAGATGGAACCCACGCCCCCTGCATTGGAAGCACAGAATCTCCTGGGGCCGTTTTCTGTTGTGTCCTTTCTCATTTCCTTCCTTCAAAAGACAATGTAAAATGATGTGCCACCACCCCTAGTAAGGGATCATTCCTGCATCCCTTTCACCTACCACAATGCCTTGTCCATAGCAGCTGCTTAATGAAAGTTAATTTGCTCTATAAATGACAAATGAGTCATAGGTCACAGAATATTGGAATCTTGGGGTTAGAAACTCTCTTGGAGGACACTAAGCCTCACAGAGCATGTCTGGGAGTTGTTGACTTGAATGAGAACCTGTACCACCTGGCCTAAAGGAAAATGTGCCACCATCACCTTCCCAACATATACACACACACTCACACACTCACACACATCTCATGGAAGCTCAGCTCTTGCTGGAAAGGCTTTCAAAACAACAGGTGGGGGCTTCCCTGATGGCTCAGTCCTAAAGAATCTGCCTGCCAGTGCAGGAGACATGAGTTCAACCCCTGGTCTGGGATGATCCCACATGCCAAGTGGTAACTGAGCCTGTGTGCCACCACTACTGAGCCTGTGCTCTGGAGCCCAGGGGCCATAACTACTGAGCCCAAGTGCTGCAACTACTGAAGCCCTGTGCCCTAGAACCCACGCTCCACAAGACAAGTCACTGCAATGAGAAGCCTGCACACCACAACAAAGAGTAGCTCCTGCTTGTTGCAAACAGAAAAAGCCTGTGTGCAGCAAATCCAAATAAAGTTTAAAAAAAAAAAAAAAAAAACAGGTGGCCCACTCATCCTCTCTCTCCAAGGCGAGAGCCCCTGCCCAGGGGTCTTGGGAAGCAGAAACTGGCATAGAGATGGTGAGTAGTGACCTTGCTCCTGCCCCTGGGGCCAATGGTCCTGTACTGTGAGTTGCATAAGAGGCACAGAGCTAAGTGAGGCAGGCTAAGAAATAAACCAGAAACCTCTCACTCAATCTCTATGCATCTAGGTTATAGGAGGATCCCTGAACAAAGAAGCCACAAGAAGGATCAGTTCTCTTCTCAGACATGTAGCTGACCTTGTGGATAAGGCAGAGGGATTCTCAAGGCCAATCTCAGATGAGCCACCTAATGACCATCAAAACCTTGAAACAATCTTCTTGTCCCCCGCACATCCATTTTTTGCATCATACAAGAGGCCATTCCTACGCCTATATTGTAGTCAGACTGACCTTCTCCACATCCCCTCTAACTCACATCCATCTACTCAACTTCAAAGACTGTGAAAACTGAGGCAAAAAACAGAATTCCAGCATTTGAAAGGTCATTCCTGGCTCAACTAGGAGGACATGAGGACCCTTTGACCTTGTCCCACAGCCGTATTGGGACCCCTCCGCCCTGCCCCAGGATTGTGCCTATGTTTTCTGCCTGTGGTAGGTGGAGGCAGACTCTGCCTTCACTGGATAAGGATCTAGGGACTGAACTACAAGATGTTAAGAAACTGAGCATAGCACAAGAATAGAAGTTAGGGCACACTCCACCACCTAACTGTGCGGCCTTGCACAAGCGCCTTAACCTCCTTGGCTGAATTATTTAACCTCTTTGTTACTTCTGCTGTATTGTGAGGATGGTAGAGGCATATAAATGTACTTCCCACTTGAAAACCTATGAAATTAACTCATTTTAATACCCATTCCAAGGTTTGTCCTTACCTTTCCAGGGAGGAAGGCCTGAGCAGGTATTGCAAAGAGCTCTTCTTTGGTGGCCTGCCTTGGGCAAGTTCCTGATACAAGAAAAAGGAATTGCCCTGAGTTTCCTCATGGCAGTCAGGATGACACGGGCTCCCAGCCTGCTCGTGCCTCCAACATTGCCCATCCATTGGGCAGGTGTGAGCTGCATATTCCCTCTTCTCACTTCCCTTCCCGCCTTTCCAGTTCTAACAGGTCCTTGTTGGCTCTCTTCACTCTGGTTTTGCCCCCAGTCCCCTCTCTGAGGGTACTACCTTCCCAGCTCCTCTCTAACCAGGGGAGCTCGGAGGGAAAGAAATGAGTGCAGGAGACATAGGTGTCTCTGGTCCTTCAAGCCCTCAAGTACACCCCTTACACAAACACTCAGGCTCCTCCAAACCTCTGTGCCCCAGAGAAGGTAGCCATGTGGCTTCCCAGGTTCTCCACAGAGGAGTATTCAGACTCCTGTATTTCCTTCTTTCTCTTACTCCTTCATTTCTTCCATTTTTCTTCCCTCCTCCCACTCTTTCTTCCACTCAATCTTTCTTCCCTAGGGATTTTCCCTTTTCTTCTTTGCTGAAGGCACCCACTGTCTCTCCTCCTGGGCCATTCTCGAATTCTGGATGAAGGGAGATAAGGAAAGGAGATAAGAGTTCCTTTCTGTCTTCATCAGCTCAGAGGCCATCCTTCAGAGGGCTGTATCCCCACAGGTCCCCCAGTAATCTCTAGGCATCAGAATCCCCAATGAGGGATTCTCTCTCATGGCATTTGGAGAAAAAATAGGAAATGTTGTGAAATGCTGAGTTCTACACAAAGCAGCCTTTGCAGCTCAGTTGACCACTAACATGCAAAGTGGCCAAAGACCTACCACAACGATGCTACTGAGGAGCACGCTGTGGTGTATGAGATCCTTCTCCAACACCAGCACTTTCTTCCCAGTTTCACAGCCACAACTCTGTGGGTCAGGTGAAGTTTACCTCCATCTACAAGTAAGAAAATGGACTTAGAACGGTGACTAGACTGCCTAAAATCACATCTGGAGTGTGGTGAACTTGACGCTGGCTCTTTGTCCCACCCACACTAAAATTATTCTTACCATTTCGAGATATCACATCTTTCATTTTATTCTCACAGCAATCCTGTGAGGCGGACAACAACCCTGTCAAGAAAAATCAGTTCAAGGAGGAGGAATGACTTATTTCCAGCCCCACAGTAACTCCAAGCCCTGAACTCCAAAAGGAAAGGAGGAAGAAGGGCTCGCCACCCTCCACCCCAGCCTCCGCCAGGCAGCAGCCTGGGATGCTGGCCGGGTCTCTGCCGGGAAAACTTGGAGAGATCGAGGCCCCGCCCCCTGACCTTGTACTCTGCCAGCCTCGGGGATAGGGAGTGGGGAAAGCCTCAGCTAGTTCCCAAGACACAGTCCCCACTTGGGCACACGCCCTGGGTTGAGGCTTCCTGGGGAAGCCGAAGGCCTTGAACTCGCGCCGAAGAAGGGGGAAAAGCCCCCGAGACCTGGACGCCTTAGCCCAGAATGGGTGGAACGAGGAAAGGAGCCCGAGGGGACCGGGTGCGAGAGCGAAAGCTGGAGCAGCTCCACCCCCGCGGGGTCAGGGCCCTTGGAATTGCCCTGGAGGAATTCCTGGAGGAATCCCTGCGGAGTTGGGGTGTCGAGCGCGGCGTGGGGCGGAGCAATCCTTCCGGCCTTCCCGAGCGAAGGTGGGCACTGAGAGGCAGCGAAGGCCAGGCCCGGGTTTTCTGTATATCCAGGAGGCCTGGGCTTCCCGACCACCCCCGGAGCAACAGGGAGCCTTCCCGGCTGGGCAGGAGCCCAGGAAGGCCCGCGCTTTCTCTGAAAGTGAAAGGAGTGGGCGGGGGGCGCGGCCGAGGCGGGGCCCAGGCGGGCTGCGGCGCAGGCTCCGCCTCGGGGCAGTCTCGAGCCGGGGGCGCCGAGCGTCTCCAGTGCCCGCCGCGCCGCGGGCTGGTGGGCTCTGCCGCGGCTCTGTTACCGGGAAATGACCCTGCCCGGGGGCCCGACGGGCATGGCGCGGCCGGGAGGCGCGGGGCCCTGCAGCCCTGGGCTGGAGCGGGCTCCGCGCCGGAGCGTCGGGGAGCTGCGCCTGCTTTTCGAGGCGCGCTGCGCTGCGGTCGCTGCTGCCGCCGCCGCCGGGCAGCCCCGGGCTCGCGGGGCCAAGCGGCGAGGGGGACAGGTCCCCAACGGGCTTCCGCGGGCTCCCCCTGCCCCAGTGATCCCGCAGCTGACTGTGACGGCCGAGGAGCCGGACGTGCCCGCGGCCAGCCCCGGGCCGCCCGAGCCGGAGGGTAGCTGGCTCCCGGCTGTGGGTTCGTCGCACCTGCAGCAGCCGCGCCGCCTCTCCACCTCGTCGCTCTCCTCCACTGGCTCCTCGTCGCTGCCCGAGGATTCGGAGGACGATCTTCTGAGCGACAGCGAGAGCCGGAGCCGCGGCAACGTGCAGCTGGAAGCGGGCGAGGACGTGGGTCAGGTACGGGCCGCGGGGCGGGGCCGGAGCGGGGACCTGCTTGGAGCTCGCTGCGGACCAACTCCCGCCCTAAGCTCCCTCCCCCGAGAGTCCCCTTCTCCCTCTTTAGGCAGTGGGGTCGGTAGGAGGCGCCGGGCCAACCCCTCGCCTTGACATTTTTTACTCCAGTTCTGCAGGCGAGTCGCGACCCAGGCCCTGGGGCGTCTAAGGGAGTGAGGAATCCCCGAGACCGGCTACGGAGACAGGTGGGGCGGCGGGGCAGCGGGGCAGCGTGACTTGCCGGCCGTGAGATGGCTGGAGGGATCGGAGGGGCTTAGCGTTGCCCGGCGAACTCTCGCCGAGACGTGAGGACGAGCCTCCTTCTCTGCCGCCCCCTCTCCCGCGCCGCCGCCCCACCCCCGCCGTTGCCACGGTTTCCCTCTCCTGAGTGGGAGTGGAGCCAAGCTCCAGGCTCCGCTCGCGAACTGCCGCCGTCTGCTCCCGGCGCCCGCACCAGGCTTGGACGCGGGCAAGGGAGGGGCGCGGGACAGCGAGCTTAGGCAGGGGTAGGAACGCTGCCCTCCTCCGCTTTGCTGCTCCTAATTCTGGCCGGGGAGGGTGGAGGGAGGTAAACTGAGGCTGAGAGGGTGGGACCAGTCTGCCGATCTCCGCCCCCGGTAGCCTGGATGTTCTGGGGCCAGGTTTGACCCTTTGATAACCCAGGCTAGGGTATGGTGCAGTCATTCCCCGTGCCTGCCCCTCCGGGTCGTGTTTCTCCCAGTATAGCCGTCCTGTCCCCCTTGTTTTAATCAAGGCCAAATACTTTAAATAACTATCCGCGGTCAACGAGAAGGAGTTGCTCTAGATCCACGTTATGCAAGTGTCCCTGAAGTGGAGGAAGAGGCGAAGGGCGCCCTCAGCCTCTGGTGGCTCGGGGCTTGCCCAGAAGGGCGGTGAGAGCAGCGGCCGTGCGCCGGGGCGGCCGGGCCTGCGGGACCTAGGCTCCCCCCGCGCTCGGATTGGACGAGGCGCGAGAGTCACTGTAATGGCTTGCAGTGGCTCCGTGATTCACTTACCCCTGAGACTTACGTTATCCTCAGGGAGACGTGGTTTGTGAAACAAGAAGGAAAAGGAAAAAGTGTCATAGAGCAGGAACCCACCCCGACACCAGGCAGAGGGTGTGGGGAGTCCCTCTCTCCTCCGTAGGGGTACCCCTGACCCCTGACATTTCTGGTGTAACCCTGTTCCCTGAAAGGAGGCGGTGCCGCCCGAGGGTTTCTGAGGCGGGGATGAGGGGCGGTGAGAGGACTCCTCCCTCCCTACCCCCGAAAATCCGGAGCAGTAACTGTGGGCCCAACGCTCCCCCCGTTCAAATCTCTGAGAGCTGAGAGGCGGGCGCTGGAGGCAGGGAGCCACGAGGGCAGCCCCCGGCTTCACTCTTCTTGCTAAAGGCGGAGGAGGACCTGCGGCCCAGGACTGCTTACACGTAGGCAGCCCAGCTGGGGTCAAGACTCCGGGGCCCAGTCGCAGCTGTGCCCTGGGCGTCTTCGGCCGGCCTCTCCCACTCTGGGCCTCCCCGTCACCCGGCGCGGCAGGAGCTGGAGCAGATGGCCGTGGAGGGCCCTTCCAGCTCCAAGGCTGCGAGTACCAGGCCTTCCCAACCCCCAGCCCGCCGGGGCCTCCCCGAAGGCAAACAGCCACGGTGGTGGCAGATAAGCCAGGGCTGTTGACAGAGGCCGCCTGCGTCCGCGTGGAAGGGCCCGGCTCGGACTTTGCCTCGCGGAGCCGCACAGCGCGCCCGCCTAGGCTGCCTTTAGGGCTTCCCCAGGCAGGAAGCAGAGCCCATAGGCTGGCTGACCGTGAAGGATGCGCCCGGGAGAAGAGTACTGCTGCAGCACTCCTCAACTCTCAGCTCTCCAGCCCCTTACACCTCCGGCCTGGGTGGATAAAGTAAATAGCGGCAAGCCTTTGCAAGGCTTGTGTACATCCTTCACCTCTTCTTTCTAGAAGCCGCACACTGTGTGCCCAGAGTCTGGAGCTGGGCTCCCCCTCAAGGTAGTTGGGACTGGGCAGCCTGCCTCCTTCCTGCTTCCTTTCCTGCGGTAGGGGAAGAAAAACCATACAGGCCAAGAGAGGAGTTGGGGGCCTGTCCCCAAGGGCAGCTGGCATGACATTCTTAGGCCTTGTCTGCCTCTTAAAACAATTTTGGGGGTGTTGCTCTAGCAGAAGAGAGGTTGTTTGACTCTTGTTCATTTGATTCTCTTCTCTCAGTGCTCCAGGATGGGTAAGGAGACCTGGATGCCATCCTGTCCTGGGCCCAGAACTCCCACACTTCACTTTTCACTAATTATAGAACAGAATTTAGGTTAACAGACTTCCTTTTTAAAAAGCAAATGCCCCTGGGAGGGTGAAGTCGTGGGTCACTTATACCTTGGTGCAAATCATTTTATAAATTTAAACTGATTGTTCTCACCACCACCACCACCACCAGGAGTGCTTATTTGATAAAGTACTGGGAACATGGCAAGGGGGTTGGGCTAGTAGAGAGCTTTAGCCAGAGTCTGGATGGCTGGAGGTAGGGCATGGAAGTCAGGAAGAGGGGAGATGAATACCAAAGACAAAGAAAGCAAAGGGCTTCTGGCAGAAGATACACAAAGTGTCTGGTGTGATACAAGAAGCTGGAGTCCTCAGGGCTTCTAAATAAAAGGAGGGTCTGAGGCTAGTATTCAGCTAAGCTCTGCCCAGAAGGAGATGCTCCCTGTCCAGCCTCATGGGTGAAGAATTATCAGAGGGTCCTCCTGTGACTTCGTCAAAGACTCTCACATGGTCAGCTCTCCTGAGCTTTTTGTCCCAAGGTGTCTGGGTAGCCTCTTGCTGTGAGATGCTTTCTCAGACTTCTATTTGCCTGGGCCAGGCGATGGGGTTTTAACCCTTTTTTCAGCCAGGTTTCACTCTGTAACATAATAAATCTGCTTTCTGATATTCACACAATAAAAGCCTTACCTGCTCAAAAATATCTTCCCTGCTGTTGTTCATGTGCCAAAATCCCCACCCACTCGCCAAAGAATGATTCCCCTAGAACCATTCTGGATATATGCATCTTTTATGCATTATGTTCCCTGGGGGAGGTAGCTCCCTAGATGAAGATGGCAGAATTCCATGATGCTTGCATCAACTCCTTCCATATCTGACCCTATCCATTACTGGCAGAGGAACTAAATCCTGTCATTACCAACCAACCTCAAAAGGTGGCTGCGAGGGCTCAAATGGCATAACGGGTTTGAAAGCCTTCTGTAACCCACATGGCTGGAAACAACCTTAGTCTTTGCTGCTCTTGGCTGATATGACCTCACAAAACTTGGGTGGGGAGAGTGGAGAGATAACCCGATGTTATCTCAGTTTGGGAGCAAGCCAATGCTATATTATCACACATCACTCAAGAGACAGTAGCTCAGGACTGCAGGTACTAAATCCTCTTCTACCAGCTCCACCTTTCACCTTCCAGCCTCACTCACTGCTCCTACATGATCACAGAAGAAAGGATGATGCAGTTCTCCCATCTCACCTAACCCAAGGCTGATTCCATCTTCTACTGGGGTGGCTACAGAACTAGATGAACCCTATAATGAAGTCCATTCTGGCCCCACTGTCCCCCCAAATTCTGCCAGTAAGTCCCTAAAGCTTCCTGAAGCCCCACCACTAAACCCATCCCTTTGGATAAACTAAAGGTGTCCAGCTAACAAAGAGGGGTCCCCAGGCAGATCTCAGTGTTTCCCCAGAGATCAAAACACACCGCCTTGTGGCTGCAAACTGCTTCATCTTATACAAAATTCTTTTTCATGCAGGGTCCATTTGACCTCTGGAACCTGCTGGGACAATTGGAACATGGGGGTGGGTTTTGAACTTGAGCTTAGGGCAGAGACTGGGAGGCCAGCTGGAAGCAGGGATAGCAGGAATGTTAACTCTTTGAACTTTGATTGCCTTCTGTAAAATGGCAAGAGTTACCATCTCAGGCACTTACTGTGCATGTGCAGCAGCATCATGAATTTCAAACTGAGTGTGGGGGAAGAGGGTATAGGATGTGCCACTCAATGTACCTGGCACATACATCTTCCTGGAATTTTATTTGAGGATTGAGAGGTGGGAGAGTTTTATAATAAAACTTGGATTTATTATGCAGCATAATGCAAACCTTGTATGTATTTAAAGAGTGAAAAAGGGAGTTTTGAAAGAGATGTCATGCTTCTAGTGGGCTGCTTCTGGCTACACCCCCAGATCTCTGGGGATTGGACATGTGATCACACCCTACTGAGCCATGTAGGGACTTCAGGAAGAAAGCAGGAGCAATGCTGTCTGTTGGAGATGAGAAGCCTGGTGTGCAGTGGGCGGTCAGTAAATGGTGGCTCATGTTATGGCAACAGCTAGGTCCAGAGGAAACAGGCTCACACAGATGAAATTCTCACTTGAGTTCACTCAGCTAGAAAGTGACAGAGCCAAGACTGGAAGCAACTTCGGACTCCCCCCTCCAGTACTGTGTCACTGACTCCCATCTCCTCGCCATGAAAGCGGTTTTATAGTCAGCAGCCTCCTCTTCTTAAGCCTCCACCCCAGTTCTCCCTCTCACTCTGGTGGACTGAGTGAGAGCTGGATTCCTGGGGACCAGCCTTGTGAAGGCACACATGTCATTCCTCTAAAAGGCAGGCGCCCTGGGAGGAGGCAGCAGACACACTCTTTAGATGAGCAAACCCACTAGATGCTCCAGTGGGTAGACACAGGAGTGATGAGCTTGGTGTGGGAAGAGGAAAGGTTCAGAGTATCAGATGATCTCAGACTAGACGCAACGGTCAAGAGGCAAAAGGTACACCAAAATCTCAATTTCCCTCTCAGTTTCATCTAAGATGACAGACCCTCCCCTCTGTATTCCATTTTCAAAACCCAGGTTTCTGGGTCCAGGTTGGGGTACCCTGGCCTTGTCAACTGGTAGGGAGTGAGATGGCATCTAAGGATAGGAAGAGAACCTTGGGGAGCACCAAGCCATTCTTTCTTCAGGCCCTATCAGGTTGGCCTCCCTACCTTGGGCCTGTGTAATGATTTGTTTCCATGTTTGTCCCTAAATAAGAGGAACCAATGGTCCCAAGTATTAAATGATAATCCAGAGTTGTGCAGGTAGTAGTGGTCCACGCCAAGGAATGGGACTGGGGGTGGGGGCTGTCACACTCAAGTCTAATTTACCACTACTCACAACAACCTGGTGGGAGTAGTTATTTCCCCATTTTACGGGGAACTGAAGAAACTGAACTCAGAGGCTTCTCAAGCCCCAGAATATCCCGAGGCATTGGTAAAAGTGCAATGCTCAGAGTTTCCCTGTGGTAGACCTGAAAATCTGCATTTTTTTTTAACATCACGAGACTGTTTTCCTCACAAAAGTCCTAAAACCACTACAGAGCAGTTCAGTAACCTGTCCGTGCAGCTGTGGAGCAGCAGAACTGAGCTTTCTGACGCTAAGGCTGGGGCTCTTTTCAGCACACTGGATGTCTATCATCTCCAGGCGCTTGTCTCAGCGTCCGCCACACAGGCTCACGATAAACCCCTGAGTGAATCAGCCAGTTGAAGCTCCAGGCACGAGCTGCTTAGGGTAGGGTGGGACGGGGCGAGACCATGTTCCAGAGGAAGGATGGCTTTACTGCTGAGACGCTGACTGGCAGACCCGGGTCGTGTCGCTTTCAGAAAAGCCACTGGCAGAAGATCCGGACCATGGTGAACCTGCCGGTCATGAGCCCTTTCAAGAAGCGCTATGCCTGGGTGCAGCTGGCAGGGCACACGGGTGAGCACGGGGTCGTGGCGGGTGCGGGGCGGAGGCCGGGAGGAAGGGACTTAGGCGCCACTAACCAAGGTCTGCCCTCAGGGAGTTTCAAGGCAGCGGGCACCAGCGGACTGATCCTCAAGCGCAGCTCGGAGCCGGAGCGCTACTGCCTGGCGCGGCTCATGGCGGATGCGCTACGCGGCTGCGTGCCCGCCTTCCACGGCGTGGTGGAGCGCGACGGCGAGAGCTACCTGCAGTTGCAGGACTTGCTCGACGGTTTCGATGGGCCTTGCGTACTAGACTGCAAGATGGGCGTCAGGTACGCGTGCCCTGCGGGGCGTCTGGAAACCAGTAAAGGGCCCAGGGCGGGAACGAGCGCTCTACGCGTGCCCAAGGCAGTGCTCGACTAGGTCCCAGTGTGCGCCCGCTCACGCCGCGCCGCTGCCTGCGCCTCCGTAGGACTTATCTGGAAGAGGAGCTGACCAAAGCCCGTGAGCGGCCCAAGCTGCGGAAGGACATGTACAAGAAGATGCTGGCAGTCGACCCTGAGGCGCCCACCGAGGAGGAGCACGCGCAGCGCGCAGTTACCAAGCCGCGCTACATGCAGTGGCGAGAAGGCATCAGCTCCAGCACCACTCTCGGCTTCCGCATCGAGGGCATCAAGGTGGGCCAGGCTCGCGTCGCTTTGTATTTCCCGGGCCCTTCCTCCGCCCCAGCCCCACTGTGCGGTGTCTGTCCTCCGTGTTGACCTCCCACCCCGACTGCCCCCGGAAGAGGCACCCTCTGGCGGCCGTCTCGCTGTCCCTGGCATTCAACGTCCCAGGAGGTATCGCTGCGCTAGCCAGATCCTCTCCCTTTGGGCGCACACGTGGCCCCTGACGATTTCTGCCCACCTTCTACAGAAAGCCGACGGCTCCTGCAGTACAGACTTCAAGACCACGCGAAGCCGAGAGCAGGTGATCCGCGTCTTTGAGGAATTTGTGCAAGGGGATGCGGAAGTGCTGGTGAGCGTGGGATCCCAGAACCCTGAGATGCTGGGGAGCCTGATACCGAGGGGTGCCCCCAGGTCAGGTCATCTGACGCAACACCCGTCCGTACGTGACCCCCATCCCAGTGTTTATCGCACTGCGCTGTTATTGCTTTACAACAATTCTGGGCTGCGCGCCACGTGGGGGCCTGCGCCTTCTTCACCATGGTATTTGCCAAGCCAAGCATGCATCGTGGCGTTCTTCATAATCTCACAATCGCAGAGGTTCAGTTGGTATTTAATTTGTCCTCCCCTTCTCCACCCTCTCCAGAGGAGGTATCTGAACCGCCTGCAGCACATCCGGGACACTCTGGAGGTCTCTGAGTTCTTTAGGAGGCACGAGGTAAGAAGGGCAGGCTCACGTGTCTGTGGTCTGTGAGGGAAGAGGGTGGAGGGCTTCTCCACCGTGGCCTGACGGTGGGGGACTCGGCAGGTGATCGGCAGCTCGCTCCTCTTCGTGCATGATCACTGCCATCGCGCCGGCGTGTGGCTCATCGATTTTGGCAAGACCACGCCCCTCCCTGACGGCCAGACCCTGGACCACCGGCGGCCCTGGGAAGAGGGCAACCGAGAGGACGGCTACTTGCTGGGGCTGGACAATCTCATTGGCATCCTGGCCAGCCTAGCCGAGAGATGAGGCTGGGCCCCTGTCCCTGCTGACCTGAGGGTCTGACAGATGGAGCTGCGCCTGCGTCCCCACCATGCATGCAGGCAAGAGAGACTGAAACCCCGCGATGCGGAGCAGTGCATACCGCCCTGTAGGGACAAGTGCCAACCACTGTGGGACACACTGCACGCGCAGGGCCTGGCCCCCCTACAAGCCCCAGTGTTCCTAGAGCCGGCGACGCTAATTAAGCGGGGGAGGGAGGAGGAGAGCAGGGTAAGTGGCTTCTTCTTCAGCCCAGCTCTTCTGAGGGGGCTCCATACCTCTCCAGAGAAGCCAGATAAAGAACTTTGTTTCACAGGCACTAGATCTATTGGTCTGAACTCCCACACTACAATGGACTCCTCTTCCCAATAAAACTCAAAGACACCAGCTTTGACTCTGGGCTCATCCCCTTCTTCCCTCTGGGCCCTTCTTTCTTGGTTCCCTAGCATCTGTCAGGTGCATTCAGATCACTGTGGTCTATGACAAGAGCTCTTTGTTAGCGGCATGTGTAGTGTTGGGGGCTGCCCAGGTGGAGGATGCTAACTGGGGTAAGGGCAATCCAGAGAAGGCTTCCTGCAGGAGGCAATTTCAATTCCCCACCTACACCTTGTGGGTGGGGGTGGCCTCTAGCTCCACATATCAAAGGCTGGGAGTGGCCAGGCTCTTGCCCAGGAGGCCTGAGACTGGTTTCCAGGATGGAGAGCTCAGTGGTGCCAGGCCAGCCCTGAGACAGGCCCAGACGTGTAGCACAGACTGCAGGAGACAGAGGCTACGTGGGACTCAAGCCACCTAGAAGCCTGGGGAGGAGTGCAGGGAGGAACTGGCACCATCAGTGCCAGAGTCCTCACCCTTAGGACCCTTAGGCCACAGGGGAGACTCCAAAGGTCCCAAGGTTGGTTACTCCTGGATTCGGGGGGCTTGAGGCCAGAGAGCAGCTGGGGACCGAGGAGGCTCCCTCCCCAGTTCTTCAAGCTCCCTAAACTCAGTTCCTGGGCCTGTGGAGATCTTAGGCCCCCCAGAGACAGGCTCCCCAGCCCCTTCCTCCTCCAGAATGGGTTAATTACATTGAAAGGGGTGAATTCAGCACAACAGGGTTCTTTAATAGGAAGGTAGGGGAGTAGGGATTCATAGTGTTGTTTTATGGTTTCCCTCCTGGTCCCCAAGTCCAGGATGGTTGGGTCAGGTCAGGTGGCACACCCGAGTGCTGTACTGAAGATGCTCCAAGATGCTGGCAAAACGAGGGCAAAGTCATCCACCCCCACTCCCCTGCCCCATGACACAGTCGGCACCTCCTGACTGGTGCACCCAGGGCAGGGCATATAGCCCAGTGAGATCTCCCAGAGCAGCATTTAAAGACCTGCATCACACTTGGGGGGAACCGAGTGCAGTGGAACCCATCAGGAACAGCTTCCCTTTCCCTCACATGAGGTGACCCAAGGTAGTGGAGTGCATGTTATCACCAGGAGTCGGTCTTGGATGTAAAAATGCCCTCCAGGGAGGCTTCAAATGGTCCGAAGGTGCTGGTAAACTCCCTTGGAGCACCACATGCCCAGGTCCTACACCTGTAGATATTGCTTGCATCCAGAAGTCTCCAATCTTGGCCACTTGGCTGGATCCAGTGCAGCTCAGCAGGCAGTTCCTGGTGGCTCAGCAGAGTCAGGCAAAAAAATCACTGCCAGAACTCCAGCCTTGATCTTTTCTTTAAAAGTTATGTAAAAGGGCTATTCCTTGGGGAGGGAGCAGGATTGGAGGTCCCCAGGGCTAGATCACTCGGACCTGTGGATGAAGTGATTTTCTTCCAGGTAGTAGCAAACCTGCCAGCTGAAGGAGGTCTTGCATGCCCAGAGGTGATGGCTGGGCCTGGGTCAGGCAGAACGCACATCAGACCATACAGGTTTGGGGACCCATGAACAGGTCTTTAGGTGAGCCTAGAGGGCTGGAAAAGGGTCACACCAGCTGCAGCTGGCTCTGATTCAGGAAACCCTTCATGTCCCCTCCAGACACCAACTCCAGCAGAATTAGGCCAGAGGTAGCCCTGATGTACTCACAGTATTCTGATGTTCTGATGGCTGAACTCGCTGGTAGTGCATATACCCTATCACCAGCAGGGAGAGAAACCATGCTCTAGGCTCCACAAGGCTGGAGAGGAGCTCTAGGTCCCTAGAGCTGCTACCTTTCAGCCCCAGGGTGAAGAGAAACTATTTCTGCAGGTGGGTCTGGGTGCCTCCCTCCCACTTGCACCTCTGCGCCTTGCCCTGGGTGCACCCCAGGATGAGCTCCCCAGTGAGGAAATCCAGCCAATCCTGTGGACAGCAGAGTTCTGGCAGAGTCCAGGGAGGGAGAGGGGCTTCCCTGGTGGCTCAGCTGATAAAGAATCTGCCCGCAATGCGGTAGACCTGGGTTGGGAAAATCCCCTGGAGAAAGAAAAGGCTACCCACTCCAGTATTCTGGCCTGGAGAATTCCACGGACTATCCATGGTGTCACAAAGAGTCAGACTTGACTGAGCGACTTTCTCTAGGGAGGAAGGCAACAGAGCTCCTGAGTACCCCGGACACTTCTAGAGGGCGGGTTGACCCTATCTCCAGCCGTGACTCCTTCCTCAGAGACCCTTCTCTTCTACTCTCAGTCAGAAGCGCCACCCCTCTCACCTTGATAGTCACCTGCAGAAGGCTGAGGTCCCCGGGAAGGCCAATTACCAGTCCCTCATAGGTTTCTCCAAAGACACCACGGGCCAGGGCTCTGCAGAAAGGCAGATTGGAGGGAGTGGGTGGTTGGGTCTGGGGAAGCGTCCTTGAGGGTCTAGAGCCTCCTTAACCTCCCCTGTCCCCTGCTCATCCTCCATATGCTCAACTGGCCCTCTCTCAAGGTCTGAGCTCTCTGCATCATGGCATGTCCCCAAGGACAAGCTTTGCAGGGGTGACGGTGACCAGGGCAGAGTCAGGGCAGAAGAAAGGGCAGGTGTGGGGTAAGGTGGTGGGGTGGGATTCTGTGCTAAGTCTTCCCTTGGGTCCCTGCAGACGCTCTGGGGTGAAGGCAATCCTTATGCCAAAGAATCATATTTAGGGTCCCTACCATCCCAGAACTGGGGATGACAGCTGACTTTGCCAGGTTACTTCCCCTTTCAGAGCTTCTCTGACCTCCATCTCCTCTATACAAGGGGTTTGGATGAGATGCTCACTGGGATCCATAATTCACGACAGCAGGGAGCAAGATGGAGGCTGGGGATTCAGAGTGCATAGGCTCTCAGAAGGAGGGAGAGGATTCAGCTGAGCAGAATGAAATTGGCTGAGGAAACCTCTGTAAGCCCTGGGGGCAGCATACAGGACTGGGCTGGGCCAAGCCTCACCTGGAAGTAGTAGGGGTTGGGGATTGTCCTCATGGTGGAGATGTGAAGCTTGATGATCTGGAGCTCAAGGCCTGGCAGCTTCATCCACCATGGATCCTGCCACTTCTTATGGTTCACCAAGGATGGGAGGAACACTGGCATACTCTCTACCTGCCCATCAGGCCCGCCCTGACCTGCCCCCCTGCCCAGGACACCTCTCCAGATGCCCATTAAGATAAATGTTGTTCTCAGGCCTCCCCACGTACTTCTACTTTTTAGAACCCTAGGGGAGTTTGCCACTTCTCTCCTGGGAGTAGAGGTTTGAAATCAACTGTTTGCCCCTGGGACCCCACAGAAGCCTGTTGGCTCAGTGAAGAAATCAGCCATGCCTGCTGGGTGCTCTGTACCCAGAATCAGGACCCCACACACCGTAGGAAGGCTCAGTGTCAAGACCACCACCACAGCCACCATCAGAAACAAAAGGCCTGAGGGGGTGGGCAGGTCCTCCAGTGGGAAACTCCTCTCTGTCCCTCTACCCCAACTTTTAGTGATGCCTCAAGACTCAGCTGAGTGTTCACTTTTCCATGATGCTTTCCTCACTTATCCTAAATGAATGCAACTGCTCCCTCCTCATCACCCCTAAGACACTTTACACCTCCCATGGCAACTGTCACCACAAGATATAGGTAGATATCTAGATATAAATGTAGACATACATAGAGACAGTGATCAGTATCTCCCCTACCACACTAGACTACATGCTTCCTGAAGGTAGAGCATGCATTGATACACCTCTAATCCCCTGGCCAATACTCAGCACAGTGCCTGGCACACAGCAGATATCCTTCCCAGTGCCCTAGTGCTCATCCCCTCCCACGGTCCCACAAGTCCAGACCTCAGACACA
Organism: Bos taurus; assembly: GCF_002263795.3. Classification (NCBI taxonomy): domain Eukaryota; kingdom Metazoa; phylum Chordata; class Mammalia; order Artiodactyla; family Bovidae; genus Bos; species Bos taurus. Next base: position 36,930,969 of record NC_037337.1, read on the forward strand.
GGCAGGACATACCCATGCAGGTGACGTTATCCTCAGCCAGCTCCATGCCCTCTGGGCACGTGCAGTTGGCCAACTGGAACTCAGCCTGGCATTGGCAGATCTTCAAAAGGCAAAGGCAGCAATTGAGGTCTAGTTGAATCTCCACCTCTCCGTGACTCTCCATGACAATGAGTAAAAGAATTGATATTGCTGGGTGAGGGTGGGGGCGTATGTACTTTTTCCAGTCTCGTGGTTAATTTTAGCCCTGAACTTTGGAACGAGGAGCAATGCCAGGCATTTAGAGAGGGTGGGAGAGTTTGGGGGACTTCTGTCAAGCTTGTATGCTTCCTTTTCTGGGATTCTTGAGCTTGCAGGTTGTTGAAGAGAATTCAGAGCAAGAGATAATTTGACAAGCAGACCAGAATGCCCCATTCTGACATCACAAGTGACAGCCCAGCTCCCAAGTATTCCTGAGTTGTGCAAGACTGGGTAGTTCACAGGGCAGAGCTGGTGGTCAGATGGGAGAGACTGAGGAAAAGGGCTAGACTAGGCTGAAAGGTGGGGGATAGGGGCCAATACCTGCCAGAAGCTGCAGGCAGAGCTCACTGTTGGGGTGTATGACAAATACTGCACCCTCCTCATCAGTCCAGGTGATGTCAGTCTCTGAGGCATCACTCCCTGCCAGAAACTGAGATAGAGGGTTGGCTATGAAATGGGGGAAGGAAGAGGAGCATACAGCTCCTCACAGACGGAAAGCTGGCTTATACAGCAGGGAAGCCGGAGTCTCCCCGTGGAAACCCCAGTGTGGTCTTGTCTACACTCACATCACAGTACTAGTGCTGCCGGATGGCAGGTGGGAGCTGAGGGGCCAGCGAGGTGGGAAGAAATAATAGCTGGAATCTGCAAGCCTGGCTCAGGTTGGCTGCTCCTTGTCTGTCTGAACCTCTTTAATCCCATGTTCTCAACTATAAAATGGAAGAGGCCCAACCCACATGCTCCACTTCTACAACAATGGAGATAACGTGTATAAAGTACTTAGGAACAATACTGCCCAGACAGACAGGAAGGCTCCATTTCTTTATAGCAGTGGTTTCCAAACTCTGGAGTACATGAGAATCACCTAGAGACTTGACTAAAACACAGATAATGGGGCCCTCCCCTAAACTTCTGATTCAGGAGGTTGGAGGGAGGCTGAGAATTTGTATATCTAGCAACTTCAGTTCAGTTCAGTTTAGTTCAGTCGCTCAGTCGTGTCTGACTCTTTACAACCCCATGAATTGCAGCACACCAGGGCTCCCTGTCCATCACCATCTCCTGGAGTTCACTCAAACTCATGTCCATTGAGTCAGTGATGCTATCCAGCCATCTCATCCTCTGTCATCCCCTTCTCCTCCTGCCCTCAATCCCTCCCAGCATCAGAGTGTTTTCCAATGAGTCAACTCTTCACATGAGGTAGTCAAAGTACTGGAGTTTCAGCTTTAGCATCATTCCTTCCAAAGAAATCCCAGGGCTGATCTCCTTCAGAATGGACTGGTTGGATCTCCTTGCAGTCCAAGGGACTCTCAGGAGTCTTCTCCAACACCACAGTTCAAAAGCAGCAATTCTTCGGTGCTCAGCTTTCTTCACAGTCCAACTCTCACATCCATACGTGACCACTGGAAAAACCATAGCCTTGACTAGATGGACCTTTGTTGGCAAAGTAATGTCTCTGCTCTTCAATATGCTATCGAGGTTGGTCATAACTTTTCTTCCAAGGAGTAAGTGTCTTTTAATTTCATGGCTGCAGTCACCATCTGCAGTGATTTTGGAGCCCCCCAAAAATAATCTGCACTGTTTCCCCATCTATTTCCCATGAAGTGATGGGACCAGATGCCATGATCTTAGTTTTCTGAATGTTGAGCTTTAAGCCAACTTTTTCACTCTCTTTCACTTTCATCAAGAGGCTTTTTAGGTCCTCTTCACTTTCTGGCATAAGGGTGGTGTCATCTGCATATCTGAGGTTATTGATATTTCTCCTGGCAATCTTGATTCCAGCTTGTGCTTCTTCCAGCCCAGCGTTTCTCATGATGTACTCTGCATAGAAGTTAAATAAAGCAGGGTGACAATATACAGCCTTGACGTACTCCTTTTCCCATTTGGAACCAGTCTGTTGTTCCATGTCCAGTTCTAACTGTTACTTCTTGACCTGCATATAGGTTTCTCAAGAGGCAGGTCAGGTGGTGTGGGATTCCCATCTCTTTCAGAATTTTCCACAGTTTATTGTGATCCACACAGTCAAAGGCTTTGGCATAGTCAATAAAGCAGAAATAGGTGTTTCTCTGGAACTCTCTTGCTTTTTCCATGATCCAGCGGATGTTGGCAATTTGATCTCTGGTTCCTCTGCCTTTTCTAAAACCAGCTTGAACATCAGGAAGTTCACGGATCACGTATTGCTGAAGCCTGGCTTGGAGAATTTTGAGCATTACTTTACTAGCGTGTGAGATGAGTACAATTGTGCGGTAGTTTGAGCATTCTTTGGCATTGCCTTTCTTTGGGATTGGAATGAAAAACTGACCTTTTCCAGTCCTGTGGCCACTGCTGAGTTTTCCAAATTTGCTGGCATATTGAGTGCAGCACTTTCACAGCATCATCTTTCAGGATTTGAAATAGCTCAACTGGAATTCCATCACCTCCACTAGCTTTGTTTGTAGTGATGCTTTCTAAGGCCCACGTGACTTCACATTCCAGGATGTCTGGCTCTAGGTGAGTGATCATACCATCGTGATTATCTTGGTGGTGAAGATCTAGCAACTTAGGTGGTGCTAATGGCTCAGGCACCATGCTCTGAGAACTGCTGACTTATACTACCCCTGCCTCTCTGCCTCCCAGCTCAGCTTGCTAACGCAGCCAGCTCTAAGTTCCTGGGACTGCTACAGATCAAGGATGGGACATGTTGTGCTGACAAAGATCCTGGATGTAAAAGAAAATCGAGGGAGTACAGTCTGCACGTGTGCTTTGCAACCTACCCGACCTCTTTTTCTGATATTTATTACTCTACCTGCTCTGGCCTGGAAGGCAGGCTCAACACTTTTCCCAACTGTCTTCCGAGGGACTAGGTCTGTCCTTAAGGCTGTAACCTTACTTCACTCTCGGGGCTGCCCCGCTGCCCTCCCCAAGGGTGCACCTCAGCGCTGCCGCCACCTCCCGCGAAGCCGCCGGCTGCCCCCCAGCCAAGCTTAGCCCAGACCTCCGCGTTGCCCTGACTGCCCCGACCCCTTCCTCGCTGACCCGCCGGCGGGGAGTGTAGGGGGCCCGCGAGGTCCAGAAGCCCCCTGCACCTGTAGAGAGACACGGGGTGGCTGGCCGCGGGGACGGGAAGCACGGCCTCCCGTCCTCGCAGCCCGCGCCCTCACCTGCCACCCCGCCTCTTCAGCTGCTCCTGGGCGCCACCGAGCGGTTCTCTAGTTTCTGGGCGGTGGTCTGAGTTCCCCCTCGGTCCTGCGGCTTCACGTACGCCCGACCGCCTCCTGCGGCCGCCACCAGCAGCGGCTTCGGCTCACCTGTGCGCAGCTACGCGGCAGCGACACACAGGGGCACCGCCCTCCAGCCGTCGAATGAGAAGCCGGGCGCTGGGCGAGGGCTCGCGCCCCAGGGATTAGAGTAAAGATAGGGGCTCGCAGTCAGGCCCACGGCTTTGGGGACGCCAAGGAGATCCTGTGAGTGCGCGCTCGGTGGGAAGGACTCCAACGCCTAGCTCCGGAGACCGGGACAGCACGCGCGGAGGGAAGCACGAACCCGAAAGACGTAGGTGGCGCCCCACCACCTCCTGCCCAGCGCCACGACCCTGGGACCCCTTCGATCCCATTCGTCGCCGCCCTCTCCTCAGCAGCTCGGAAACTCTCCCGCGGGAAGTCCGGTGCCGGTGCTGCAATCGGTGGAGGCCCGGGCCCTTCCCTCCCAGTGCTGAGGTCTGAACCCCGAGAAACGCCCCTCGCTCCACCCAGCCCCTGCTGTGGGGCGCTTGAGCCGCTCCGCTTCCTTCCAGACAGGCGTCCTCTCCCAGCTGCCCCACGAGGATGTAAGGCGGTTCTCCCGCAACCAAGGGAGCAGATGGCAGAGACAAGATTCCATGTGCCTGTGATAGGTGTCTATTGGTACCTTTGCCGCCCGAGGCGTCATGGGCTGAGATCCTGCGGAAAGCGGGCTCTGAGTCCCTGGCCCTTGACCATTGGTCCTCAGCCTGCCCGCCTAAGGTAGAGATTAGTGATGGAGGAGGTTCCAGAAGTTCTTATCTGAGGGACCTAGGGGATATAGTGTATTTTGAAGGAATGGGGAGACTAGGTGTGCAAACCATAAAATTAGATTTTGCTCTTATTTCAAGAGGCTTAATGGAGATGGTGAGGGAGGCTCAAGCCACCTCTTGCAGCAGCCGCTGGTTATGAATACTCCACTGGGCAGGAACAGGCTCCTGGGAATAGCTAACTTGGTGGCAACTATTGCCACCCCTTCCAGGGTTTGGCTGGAAGGGACAAAGCTGCTTGTCACTGCAGGATACACCAAGACTCAAAGTGGAGCACAGGTACCCTTAGTTCCCCAGGCCACAGAACCTCAGATTTTCAGCTGCTGCCCACATCTACTCCTGTTTCTGCCAGTATCTATTCTTTATAGATACTGGCCAGCACTCCATGCCTACCACAACTGCTCAGAGTCCCAGGGCCCCCACTGTTACCACCACACTGCTGCTAGTGTGGTCCTGGGCCCAAGCCAGCTCCTGGCCCTGCAGATGGAGAAGAGCCAACACCCCTCAGCGCCTGGAAGCAGGGAGGGAGGAAAGGGTCAGGAGCACCTGCCCCAGCCTGAGGGACCCCACACAGAGTGGAGAGCAGAGGAGGAGGAGGAAGGAGCTCAGAGCTCACCTGAGGGAATTATGGGAGAGGCTGGCTCAAAGCTGCTAGGCAGGGTGGTGATGTCTGGGTCCCAGGGACTTGGAGCTGGTGGCAGCAAGGACGAGGATGGGGGAAATGGTGCCTGGGAACCCAAGCTGGAGCAGAGAATTGCACCTGAAAGGTGATGAGGTGACAGCAGGGTTGGGAGAGGGCACATGTGTTAACAGGATGGCAGATGGAGAGCCTCTCGCAGCCACACCCCTATCCCAACCTAGCTGGGACATACTAGCACCTGGAAGCTGCCCAAGCCAACTCTGGTTGCCAAAAGCCCACTGGGGTGGGGTAGGGGTGATGTGTGCTCACTTTTCTTCCCCGGAGAGCTTTTCCCAGTGGATGTCTTGGGCACAGCACTGAGGTCCATCCTTCAGGGCCCCCATTTTCCTCTCCACTTAGTTTGGTGGTTCTGCCCCCATGCCACGCTGAGACCCAGGGCCTGTCCCTCCTTCCCCAGCAGAGATCTGGATCCTGGGATCAGGCACCCACTACATTTCTTTACCTGCACTCCCCATGCTTTGGCTGCAAGGGTTAAAGTGTTCAAGGCCTCTGCAGGAGCCACTTGGAACCCCGTTTGTCTCAACTGCCACCCCCAAGTCTAGGAAGTTGCCTGTAACATTATGGTTCCCTGACTGCCTGAAGGCACTTACCGGAGACACAGCAGCAGCCGAAGGAAGAGGACTGGCCTGCCGCAGCCAGAGTTGCAGGCTCAGACTGCTGCTTTTAGGAATGTCCTGCCTCTTACTGGAGACCGCTGGGTCCTAAAGCTGACCTGACTACCCCCAGCTCAGACCCTGGGATGTCAAGCATTCACTTGTACAGTTTTGTTGCCTATGTCAACTCTGTGCACAACTTCCACGATTTGGTGAAAAGCCTGGGCCTGATATCAAAAGACCAGAGTGCCAGGAATTCCCTGGTGATCCAGTGGTTAGGACTTCGTGCTTCCACTGCAGGGGCATGGGCTCAATCCCTGGTCGGGAAACTAAGACCTTGCATGCTGTGCTGCAGGGAAAAAAAGACTAGCATCTGTAGTGAACTGGGTTTGGTGAAGAGATCACAACTCAAGGAGTTTCTCTACCACTTGCAAAAACATAGGAAGGGAAGTTGTTTTGTAACCACAAGGCACCCGATAACTGAGAGGGCCACACTCCATCAGGTGGTTTTGTGTCTTCATTTTTTTTTTTTTTTTTGCTCAAAATACCAATTTTGAAGGCTGAGACCTAATAAAAAAAACACTGAAAAAAGAAGTTATAGTAGTTAGCTACTTGGTAATCTCTGAGTGTATAGTGCTGGTTGTAGACACTACAGTGATTTAAAAAAAAAAAATGTCTGGCACTTATGTCTTTTTTTAACTCTTACTATGAGGTCACAGAATTTACTTTACAAGGTCCCTGTAAGCCGATGGTTCTCAAAGTGTGGTTGGTTCTGGACAGCAGCAGCAGATGGGAGCTTGTTAGAAATGCAAATTCTTGGGTTTCACCCTAGACCTACTTTATCAGAAACACTGGCAGTAGGGCCCAGTGATCTGTTTCAACACCATGTCCAAGTGATTTTTTTTTTCACATAAGTTTGAGAACTATTGATGTTTCATAAATATGGGAGTTGCTCAGTACAACATACCGTTTAATTCTGTATTCAGCAGCTCCATTTATAGGGGATGGGTTCTTTACCTACTGATGGCACATGGCTCTCACCCTGACCTGTAAACACAATGATTATAATTTCACACAGCAAGTGACACTAAGAAAGCTTAGTGTTGGAATTCAGACATAAGAACAACCTAGAGGTGCCAAAAGGAAGAGAGAAACTGATGAACCAGAGTTTACTTTTTGATCCAATCCTCCCCAGTCTTTGCCTACCATCACTAAAGTCCACAGTGGAAGAGGTGTTGTAGAACCTCACTATATAGAACCCCACTACCCATACCCCGCCCCAGACCCACCATCAATCAAATTCATATGTTGAAACTGAATCTCCATATTGAGCCTATTTGAAGGTGGTGCCACTAGGGAGTTATTAAGTCATGAGGTTTTCACCTTCATGAGTGGAATGGGATTAGTACCCTTATAAAAAGATGCCCCAGGGGAGTTCCCTGGTGGCCTAGTGGTTAGGACACAGCATTTTCATTGCCATTGCCTGGGTTCAATTCCTAGTCAGGGAACTGAGATCTCACAAGCTGTGTGGCCAAAAATAAGAGGCCCCAGAGAGTTCCCTTGTCCCTTCTGCCATGGGGGAGCTGTCTATGAACCAGGAAGCAGGTCTTCACCAGATACTAAATCTGCGAGCACCTTGATATTAGACTTTCTTGTCTCTGAAAGTGAAAGTAGCTCAGTCATGTCCAACTCTGTGACCACATGGACTACACAGGCCATGGAATTCCCCAGGCCAGAATACTGAAAGTGGGAAGCTATTCTCTTCTCCAGGAGATCTTCCCAACCCAGGGATCGAACCTAGGTCTCCCACATTCCAGGCGTTTTCTTTACCAGCTGAGCTGAAAGGAAAACCCAAAAATACTGGAGTGGGTAGCTTATCCCTTCTCCAGTGGATCTTCCTGACCTAGGAATTGAACCAGGGTCTCCTGCATTGCAGGTGGATTCTTTACCAACTGAGCTATCAGGGAAGACTTCCCAGTCTCTAGAACTCTGAGAAATAAGTATCTGTTGTTCATAAGCCACCCAGCCTGTGGTATTCTAACATAGCAGCCCAAACAGATCCAAGACAGACAGCTACCGCGCCAGTCTGATTTTTGGACTCTCTTTCTCAGGATAGCAACTATGGAAATGAGGCCACAGGAGACAAGCTGCAGGCCTCCCAGGTGGCGCTAGTGGTAAAGAACCCACCTACCACCACAGGAGGCTTGGGTTTGATCCCTGGGTTGGGAAGATCCCGGGATAACCCATCCCTTGATACCAATCTTGAACTAGTATATCTGAAACCAGTCCAAATCACATTCCCAGAAGATTAAAAAAAATTTATTTTAATGCCCAGCTCCAGTATTCATACACACTGATGCCAGGGCGTAGGCAGAGGAAGAGAGGTATAGTTGGTTTGTCTTGTCCCCAAGGGGACATAGCTAAGTCACCCTTCACTCCCAGTACAGACCCTCAGAAGTCCCAGATTCTGGGCTCCAATTATCAGGATATACAGGTAGGTTCACCCAGCTCCAAAACAGGTCAAGAAGCTTGCTTCCTCCCAGGAAAGCAGTCCTTCTACTCTTTTTGTTTCCTGCCCACTCTGAGGACACAAAGCCCTTCTCTCTGGCCAGGTATCTGTTGGTAACTCCAGGAGAGTGTATCCATCTCTTCATCTGCAGCAGCTATACTAGGTATCTGATACCCCATTTGGGAGCACCCCTGAGATCCTTAGTTTCTGAAGGTACTGCTGACGCAGAGGAGGCAACTGGGGATACAGCTCAAAACCCTCAGGAAGGGCAGAATTGGGAAGCTTATAGTGGAGAAGGTGCTGCCGAAGGCCCTGCAGAGAAGAAAGAAACTTTATGTAGCAGGTAGTGAGATCCTGTTGAGACCTCTGTTCCCCAACACCCTCCATTCTCCCACCTCCAAGATGTGCCCCCCTCACCTCATCTGTCAGCAGCCAAGTCTTCTGCAGCATGCTTCTACAGGCAGCCTTGATCTCGTCCTAGAAGCAGAATAAGAAGAGGTGGCACCAGGCCAAGAGAAGGTACCTATCGCTGGCCTGGCTGGGCCCTCCCCTCCTCCCCAGCTGGCCCAGATCAATTGCAGGCCCCTTCCTCCCTTTGGAGATGGGGATGTAACTTACTGAGTTATTTGGGTCCTGGGAGAAGATGAAGCTGTTGACATGAGCCACAGCCACAGCATAAAGCACAGGGCACCAGCGTGGACGGAGTGCACCAGTAACCAGAGCCCGGAAGTAGAGCTGAAGGAGGGCCAAGTTGTCTTCAGGAGGCGCCGTGTAGCACTCCAGGGACACAGGCAGCTGTGACAGGGGATATGAGACATGCTGAGGGTGAGGGCATGATGTGTATCAGTGGACAATGGGGTGGAGGGTTGATGGTCATATGAACCAAATCCTGAGGGCAGAGATCCGTCTCTCTCTATCACAAGGGACAAAGGTTAAAGACTAAAGAGCTAGAAATGAACTTATTTAGAAAACAGAACCAAACTCTCAAATGTAGAAAACAATCTCATGGTTACCAGGGGACGGGGGGTGGGGGGAGGGATAAATTGGGAGATGGGGACATATACATACAACTATATGTAAAATAAATAACTAATAAGAAACTGCTGCTGTATAGCATAGGGAATTCTGTAACAACCTATACAGAAAAATAATCTAAAACAAGAGTGGATACATGTATATATATAACTGATTTACTTTGCTGTATACCTGAAACACAATATTGTAAATCAACTACACACCAATAAATTTTTTTTAAAAAAGACTAAAGAGCTGGAAAGCAGTGGAAACTGGGAAACTGAGAAGCAGCTGTGAATTCCTACTGCCACCACTGCCTGTTTTATCTGCTTGAAACTTTCAAAATGTCATATGCAGCTGCTCAACTCTATTACCAAACCTTTCAAAAGTTCATGTTCTTTGGAATAATAATTATTTTTCTAAAAAATTATTCTTTCTTAATTCCATGCAGAATGATTATGTGTTTATGTCCAGTGGTGTTTATCAGAGTGTTACTTAAAATAGCAAAAAATCAGAAACAAACTTTGATGCCCACTAAGGGGTTCTAATAAACTGTGACCTACTTGCACAGTGGATTATTATATAATAAAAATGTTGATTTCTTAGGCTATTTAATAGTGTGAGAAATGCTTATAACATTAAGAAAACATTATGTGGTGATCCCAATTTTATAAAAATACGTATACACATAAGAACTTCTCTGGTGGTGCAGTGGATATGAATCGGCCTGCCAATGCAAGGGGACACAGGTTCGATCCCTGTTCCAGGAAGATTCCACATTGCCATGGAACAACTGAGTCCCTGTGCCACAACTACTGAGCCAGTGCTTCAGAGCCCTTAAGCCACAATTACTGAAGCCCACATGCCTAGAATCTGTGCTCTGCAACGAGAAGCCACCACAATGAGAAGCCTGAAGAGTAGCCCCCACTCACCTACAACTAGAGAAAGCTCTCACAGAGCAACAGTGCTGCCTATATATATATATCTCCATGAAAAAGGGTAGAGGGAATTCCCTGGTTAGGAGAGATATATATATACACACACACATATCCATGAAAATGGGTAGAGGGAATTCCCTGGTTAGGACTCTGTGCTTCCACTGCAAGGGGCACAGGTTTGATCCCTGGTTGGGGAAGAAAGATCCTGCATGCTGTGCCATGTGGAAAAAAAAAGACTAGAAAAAGATAAATCAAAATCAAAAGTCACCACTGGGCAGTAGGATTATGGATAACGGTAACATTATTTTTATTACTAATCTATCTTTTTTTTTCCTGTTTTGGCTGCAGCCTGCACAGCCTGTGGGATTTTAGTTCCCTGACTAGAGAGCAAACCCAGGCCTTTTACAGTGAGAGTCCTAACCACTGGACCACCAGAGAATTCTCTACAATGTTTTTTTAATTCTTAAAAATATTTTAGTTTTTTATCTAAACTATACATTTATACTTATACATAGTTATACATGTACTAAAATGTTTATATTTCAAGCTTATCAAAATAAGCTGTAATGGAAATAAAAAAACAAATCTTAAAAGAGCCTGGAACTCTTTATAGCTTACAAGTTTAACTCCTTAGCCTGATATCCAAGTTCCCAGGCTGGTATCTGTGTGACTCCTTCCTCCTCCCACCCTATCACATTTCTTCCTGCCTCTGAGCTTTTGCATATGCTGTTCCAATAGGTACATTCTGTCCTTCCTCAACAATCCAAATTCTACCCGACCTTTTGTGTCCAGATCAATTCTCACTTCTTCCACAAAACCTTCTCCTCATGGAAAATCCACTTTGGTCTTTGCCTTCTCTGAATCCTGACTTAACACCTAGAATCTGAATAACTGAGAACTATACTGGTTTCAGTACATCTCTCGTCTACACTGTAGCACCTCAGGAGCAAGGAACCGTGCCATTAGTAATAATGAACACCTGTGGTATGCCAGTTACCATGATAAATCCTTTTCATGTATTTTTTCATCTCCTCAAAGCCCCCAAGAGGTAAGATAAAGAACCTCAGGCCACCAAAGCACCCCGCTGCTCAGGAGTGCTTCCAAGGCCCAGGACAGGATGCCCATAGTGGGTCCTACTGGACTGAGAAAGTACCTGGGTCAGTGGCAGGCCCAGAGCTCGCAAGGCACCCACGTGCTCCCCAAAGAGGGCGAGGCGCAAGGTGACGCTGAATCGACGCTGTAGCGGCAGGAGAATCAGAGCCCCAAAGAGGTGGTCCCCAAAAGAGACAGCCTCAAAATGCTCCAGGAAGTTGGCATAGAGGTCCGGAAAAGATGTCAGTCCAGGAAGTGGGCAATCCAGGTTGAGATTTGATAGGACTTCAGGCTGGCAGAGCCGGGCCAGAAGGGCTGCCACCAGGCGTTGTATTGGGGTCTCCCGGAACAACTCACTGTCCACCAGGAACACACACATGAGCCGTGCCAGGCGGGCAGCAGGAGACACAGCCCAGAGCGCCCGGGGGCGCCAGCTCTCCAGGACAAGCACCCACTGCAGGGCCCGCAGGGCTGTGCCCACAGTGTCAGCAGGAGGGAGCCCCGAGGGGGTGTCTGAGGCCCGGTGGTAGAGTTGAATCAATGGCAGAAAAGGCCAGTCAGTGGGCAGCAGCGGCTCCTTAGGCACAGGGAGCAGCAAGGCTGGGACTCGCTGGAGCTCCCCTCTGTACAAGGCTTGGGAGGCGAGCAGACTAGCCCGGGCCAGTGAGCAGTGGGTCAGGTAGCAGCTGCGGATGCTGGGGAGGTCCTGGCAGGCCTGAGCTAGGAGAGCCCCTCGCCCACATCCAAGGTCTCCACCGCTTCCTAAGGAGAGCCGGTCAGAGAAGTCAGCTGCCTCTGGACCCCCTGAGGCTCTTTCTCTGTAACGGAACCCGAAAACAAAAATGAGGGCAAGAACCCACAAGGCCACCAGCTCTCCAGGGCCTCCCAGAGGCTCCCAGGTCCAATCCTGCTGCTTCCTGTCCCCCTAATAATCAGCCACATGGCAGTTAAAAGGATGGACACTAGAGACAGTTACCTAGGTGCTCATTTACAGAACTCTGCCTCAGTTCCCGCATAGTAAAATGGGGATGATAATAATGACGATAATACCCATCTCATGGTACGGGTTAAATAATTAGAGACATATAGTTAGGGGGACGAGACAAAGAGTAAACACTGAGTAACTGTTAGTTTTACAAGTGTACAGCTAGTTTATAACCATTTTCCAGCCATACAGTCATAGAAGTCTCATAATAATACCCTAGTGTGTTATCCTCATCCTCACTTGACTAATGAGGAAACGGAAACTCAAGACAGGCCAAGTGTAATCCATGGAAGAAAGAAAATTAAGCCCAGGTCTTCTGGTTCCCAATTCAGAACTGCTCTGGCAACCACCACAGCAGCTTTTTGAAAGGGCTGAGTTGATGCTACCAAGCCTGGACTTACGGGAGGAACTCCAGCCGGAACACACAGCTCAGCATCAGCTCATGGGCGAGGTGCTCACTCCCAGGCAGCAGCCGGCCCAGCAGGGCCAAGGCCATGCCATGACAGAGGGCCGCGTCGGTGCCTGACATTGGTGGCTGCAGTGTTGCCTGTGGACAGAAAAGGGGGAAGGGGGAGGAGGAGGCAGAGGGGGTGAGGGGGGCATAGGGAGCAGAAGTGAGGAAGAGAATACGTGCCAACAGGCACAGGTTCTGGGCATGTCTTCAGCAAAGTAGGAGCTGCATGGCCTGTTAGAAGCAGCACATGTTCCAGGGAGGCACGATGAGGTTCATGGGCGGTGGGGGGTTAGGGGCACCCACCGCTCTCTGGGCCAGGGTGAGTGCCAGGTACTGCAGGTGGTACTCGTGGCGCAGGGCCCACGCAGAGAAGGGGGTGAGGTGCAGAGCGGCCACAGGAGCCACACATCGCAGGAAATAGTCCTGGAGTCCCGGGGCAGCCAGTACGGTGGCCAGCTGAGGAAGAGCAAGTGTGTTCAGATTCGGAAGGTGACTTCGATGCCTTCTGGGGCTCCCCGGCCGCCCGTCCCCTGCCAAACTCAGAAGTGAGGGTTTGACAAAACAGGCCTCCTTTCCCCAAGGGGTGCCCTCCCCCGCAATCCTGCCATCTTGGCCCCCAGCACTCACCTGGCCACACAGTCCTTTGTGGATCCGGCCCAGGGTGTTAAGAAGAGACAGGAGGGCCGTGAGGAACGGGAAGGGGGAAGCTGAGCCAGCCAGACTGAGAGGGGGGTGGCCCCCCGCACAGCCCAGTGACGCGAGGCTGGAGATAGTTTCGGGGGCCACAGCACAGGACTGTGGGTTGCACAGAGGGGAGCAGCACCTGGAAGCAGAGTGGAGAAGCCGAGGGGGCTCTGGTCTGAGGTGTGCTGGGTTGTCTGTGACCAAGGTCAGTGGCAAGTGGCCATGCAGACAGGGCCCATGTTCCCTGGAGCCCCCAGCTGCTGCCTACTAGGGATTCAGGTCTCCCTCAAGCTGAATGGACCAGGGAGCTAGACTCAGGAACCCCACAAGGAGCAAAACTGCCTCCCTTCACCAACTTCCACCACACACATAGTACATACCCCAGGGAATCCCACAGGCTGCCCAGAGAAGGGTGTTTCAGCAGGGGCAGCAGCAGCCCCTCTGACAGGCGCTCCATGTCCTGCAGCCAATCCTCTGGGCACAGGCCTGGCTGGAAAACCATGAGATTCACTGAGCTGATGGCCCAGGAGCCCCCATCCTCCTAGATCCTGTGCACTCAGGCCGAGCCTACGATTCCAAGATCCCCAGAGTCAGTGTTTAGAGGCTTCTGCCTTCTGACCCTTCTGGAGGGAGAGAAGACTCTGAGGTTGTGCTGGCAGGGGTCATGAGAGAGTATAACGGCTCCAGGGAGGCTAAGCTGCTATTTGGGGTTCTCTGGCCTCTGCCAACATGGCTCCTTGGAAGCTCTACTGGATGTGAAGGTGGAAAGAGGAAAAATGGTAGGAGGGAAAAGGTGGAGGGCGGAAAAGGTGGCAAGAGGGAGGTATGGACAGGTGGAGACATGAGAAAGAGGGCAGAACGCTAAGACACAGACAGGGCAGGGCAGGGGGAAGGCGAGTAGGCAACACGCACCTGCTGGCTCCAGGCCTGGTAGTAGGCGTCCAGGAAGAGCAGGCAGGCAGTGGGCACCGGGCCCAGGGCACTCCACATCTCAGGTCTGGGCAGCAACTTCAAGGTCTGTCTGAGACATGGCTCCACGAGAGGCTGGAGCCCAGACACCTGTGTCCAAGTGACTGAGGAAGAGCCGGCCAACAGACTGGCCTCAGCAGAGTGACTACAGGAGAGCCAAAAGGGGCCGGGTGAGGATCTGGCTGCCCGGACCGCCCTCTAGGCTCCAGCCACCCTCTTTCTGTGGAGGAGCCCGCCCACCGATCCCAGAGCTCCCAGTAGGACGACTCTCCACCGGAAGCTCAGGGTGAGGGCCTACCTATTGTGTTCAGGGGCGATGTGGCCGGCTGCCAAGGTCAGCTGGGTGAGGAGGGTGAGCAGCGAGGCAATCCTCTGCACAGCGAGGGGCCGAGGCGGGGGGCTACTGAGCTCCTTCGGCACATCCTGCAGGGCTTGCATCAGCACAGGGTATAGTTCCCTGGTGGTGGTGGTGAGGGGGAGACAAAGACCGCCCTTCAGTGTGAGGAGGGAGACAGAGACAGAAGACACGGAGCAAGGCCTGCCCTGGGGCCTCTGCAGGCTGGCTGAGGAGGAGCAGGAGGGAGGCCTGGGCCGGGCACTCTGTGAGGCTTCAAGGGAGGCTGGGGGCTGGGGGGAGGGAGGCAGCCCCTCAAGGCTTCCACACGACATGCTACAGGGAATTTCAATATGATTTCACCCAGATATCAATGCCGTGATGCACAGAATGTGGTTAACCCAGCCTTGCTCCACTCCCCCGTGGCTAGCCCTGACGCCCCAGCTGTCTTAATTCCTCCCAGAATCACCTCTTCCTCATGCTCAGCCTCCCTCTGAGGCTGGACCTCGAGCAAGGCTGAATCGTCAGTTCAGGCCAGAGTGCAGGGCCGGAGGGGTCTTGAGGGGCCTACCATCATCTCTTCTCACCTGTAAAGGTCGCTGCCTAGGCCATAGGAGGCCGCCACTGCCCACAGGCGGAAGGCCTCAGTGCTCAGTGTCTCGGCTTCTTCCAGGGGCAAGGCCAGATCCTGGGGGTCTTCCGCTATAAAGCGGCTCAGGCGGCTCCGGAGATCAAAGCCGCTCAGCTGGAGATGCAGAGTCCAGGGATCAGGATCACTGGGAGCCCTGTTCCAGGACCCTCTGGTGCCACAGGGTCATAGTTCAGGGCTCAGGTGAAACTACCTCATCCATCCCTCCCTTCCGCCCTCCTGCCTGCCTTCTTGTTAGCGGGCACTTGCTGGGGACCTTTGCCAAGGCTGCTTGGTGCTTATTTGTATGTGGCCCTCCTGGCCTGGCTGCAGGGAGCAGGGAGCCTTTCTAATGAGTGCAGAGCAAGCCTACAGGATACAATAGGCCCCTTTCTGAGGGTTTCTGTTGTACTTTTAAGGAACTGAAACAGTTAGGAAGAGAAAGATGGCATGAATGGGCTGCCTAAAAGTACAAGAGCCATGCTTAGCCCCCAACCTAGCTCTGTCTCAAGCCCCTATCCCCTGCTGTGTCCTGCTCACCAGCCGGGCAGCAATATTCCTACTGGCCGAGGCCAGGACACGAAGCAGCTTCATGGCAGGAGCACAGGGCACTCTGTGTAGACTGGAGGTAGGCCCCGACCCCATGGGGGACCAGCTGGTGGGCAGGAACTCTCGAACCACAGTCTCTACCAGCCGAGGGCACTCCAGCACCTGTGAGGGCCAGGAGGAAAAGGGACGTGGGCGGCTGAGGGGCGAGGCCAGGCCCAGCGAGGCTCTTTGCCCAGTCCCTGCCTCCTGTCTCTCACCCTTGTGGCTGACTCCAGGGAATGCCGGGCCAGGCGGATGAGCACAGTCAGGATGTCAAGGACCACAGAAGGTCCTGGGCAGGTCACCTCCAGTACGTAGCGCAGCCGAGGCAGCAGGTTGGTAGCCAGAAGCCCCTGAGGTTCAGACACAAGCCCGCTGCCAAATGCAGCTGGGCCCCAGGCCTTGATGACCCCTCCTGCCCAACATGTGCTTGCCCTGGAGGTCACGGGACTGGTGCAGCTGCCTGCACGCTTGTACCTTGATGATGTCATGTCGGGCCAGGTCAGATGGAGGCCGGTTTCCTTCTTCAGGACTCTTAGTTTTTGCCTTTTCTGCTGGGGGTTCTTCGTCCTCATCCTCATCTTCCTTGTCCTCCTGGCTGGGCATCAGAGCGAACATCAGTGCTCCGTGGTACCAAGAGAAGGTGCTGTCGAGGAGCTCCTGAGAGGAGAGTCGGGGTGGAAAGAGGAAGAAGGGATCGGGTCAGGAAACAGGTTGTCAGTGAGGGCAGGCCCAGCAGGGGAAGTAGGGACCACAAGGCCGCGAAGCTTCATTCCTCGGCATGTTGTACCTCATCTCCAGGGGCCACCAGCAGGGCCCTAAGAGCCCGGACAGCAGCTGCGATGACCCCATCCACCCTGTCATCCAGGGAGAAGCGCAGCAGGAAGAGGAAACCGGCATCCAGAAGGAGGTGCAAGACGCTGCCCACCAGCCGGTCCCCAAACTCCCCAGCCTGGGCCTTGAGAGCACGAGGAGAAAACCTTGCTGAATCTGCTGAAGGTACCGAGTCTTCATCCTAGGGCCTTCACTTGCCCATCTAGGACCCTGGTTTGACCTGTTCCCAGTGTGACCCACAGACAGCTGGGGTACGGACCAGTGAGTCAGAAAGAAATGGGCAAGGGGTGGGAGAGTCTAAGGGGTAGGGGGGTGGATAGGACCAGGCCGGCGGTCCACTCACCCTGCCGATGACCTGGGCTAACACGTGCAGCGCTAGGGCTCTCTGCTGGGACACCTGGCTGCGCGTCAGGTGGAAGAGCTCCTGAAGGGAGTACCCCGCTCTCTGGAACAGGGACAAGAAGTCAGAAGGAGCCAAGACGCAGGGCAGCACCCATTAATAAATACGTGGCAATCCCCATCTGCCATACATGGAGTTGGGTGTCAAGGCGAAGACAAAGAAAAGTAAGTGATGTTTCTTGCCTCTGCTTTCCATGAATCCTCAAACTGGTAAAGAAAATAAGACTTGCACAAGTAACCACAGCTTAAGGCAGACTGGGGGGAAATGTAGTCATCAGTGTTTAATTTGCAACTAAAGCACAGGAGAGAGAAGCGGTCCTGGAAAAGTGATGTGGTCTCAGTGAGCGGATAGAGCCCTTGATGGCCGGGCATGGAGTGAAGGGTAAAGGCTTCCCTGGAGCAGGCTTCAGGAACCGCGTGCTGGAGTCCAGGAGCAGAGGGGGTGTGTGTGGGGGAAGGTGGCCGAATGTGCAGCAGGAGGGAGGGAGGCAGAGCTGTGGGGTCAGCAGGGACAGGTGGAGGAAAGGGCTGTTCTGCAGGGTTTTAGAGCCAGGGCCTTATTCTGGGAGCATTTCCGGAGCAAGGAAACTTTCTGAGGCAAGATTTGCCTGAACGGAGTCAGAGGAAATCAGTACAGCAATCCCATGGGGGAGCACACCACAGGACAGAGTGAGTAGAAGACATGGTGGCTGAGCAGACAAGAGGGAACAAGGCTTGGATGGAGGAAGCAACATGGAGAGCTGACAACAGAATTGGCAAGTTCTGGCGACTGACTGGAGTGTGAGAGAACGCGGAGAAAGATTTCAAGCCTTAGAACCAGCAGGATCAAGAATTGGAATGGGCGCACTGGAGGGTCGAGGCAGCTGAGCAGCCGCCCTTCTCCATATGGTTGTTAAAAGCTCTTGCTGAGAACTGTCCAGTATTCCTTGGAGCCCAAGCCTCACCTCCGCCTCCTCTCCATGGTGGTGCAGGCCCAGATGGGTGGGAAGGTCCATGTCGGGGGCCAGCAGCTCTCCCTGAAGGCTGAATCGGGCCTGCATCCTCTAATGGGTAGAGAAAGAGGACTATGCACTGGGGCAGCAGTGAATTCCTCACGTCCTTCCTCACTGTAACCCCAGGCCTCTCAGGACTTAGGTCCTGCCTGGACCTCTGACCCGAAGTGGGGATCCTCTGGCCTGAGGGGCCAGGCAGGAAGAGAGGGGTGAGCACAGAGAAGTTTCTCCAGCTCGAGGGATGAGGAGGGCCCGAGTTCTGGGTGCAAGAGCAATAGCTCCACTCACTCCCACCCTGTGGCACCCTTGTCAGCCAGCGGGCCCTCCACACCTCCCACCCCACTGCGCCCGTCGGCCAGCGGGCCCTCCACGCCTCCCACCCCACTGCGCCCGTCGGCCAGCGGGCCCTCCACACCTCCCACCCCACTGTGCCCGTCGGCCAGCGGGCCCTCCACACCTCCCACCCCACTGCGCCCGTCGGCCAGCGGGCCCTCCACACCTCCCACCCCACTGCGCCCGTCGGCCAGCGGGCCCTCCACACCTCCCACCCCACTGCGCCCGTCGGCCAGCGGGCCCTCCACACCTCCCACCCCACTGCGCCCGTCGGCCAGCGGGCCCTCCACACCTCCCACCCCACTGCGCCCGTCGGCCAGAGGGCCCTCCACGCCTCCCACCCCACTGCGCCCGTCGGCCAGAGGGCCCTCCACGCCTCCCACCCCACTGCGCCCGTCGGCCAGCGGGCCCTCCACGCCTCCCACCCCACTGCGCCCGTCGGCCAGAGGGCCCTCCACACCTCCCACCCCACTGCGCCCGTCGGCCAGCGGGCCTTCCACGCCTCCCACCCCACTGCGCCCGTCGGCCAGCGGGCCCTCCACGCCTCCCACCCCACTGTGCCCGTCGGCCAGTGGGCCCTCCATGCCTCCCACCCCACTGCGCCCGTTGGCCAGTGGGCCGTCCTCACCTCCTGCGTCTGCTGCCGCCGGAGTGGAGGCAGGTCCTGGGTCCAATGGAGCTTCTCCAGCTCCACAGTGTCCATGTGCAGCCATTCTTTCTGGGGAGTCACAGGCAAGGCCAGAGCTAGGGAGATGGGAGCAGAGTAGTTTCCCTAAGGGGCTCAGCTTGCTGATCCATTGGGGTCCCTGGTGTCCAGCGGCTGCCACATCCACTTCTGCCCAAGGGTCTGGCAGCCTCTGCCCTCAGCTGTGGCTAACGGCACAGCCCACGGCCTGGAATGATTACTATGGCAGACATCCTGTCCTGGGCTCTAGCCCCTTGCTGACCCCAAAGATGTGCTGAGAGGGCAAAGAGGAAGAGGAGGAGATAACGAAGAAAGGAGAGAGAGGCAAACAAGGAAGGGAGGACCACAGATATCAGGGAAACCCAGTTCTCCACTCTAGCACTGACCTTCCAAAGGAGCAGGGGAGTGGAGACAGTGAGGAGTGGGCAGCCACACTTCAGCAGAGCAAGACACTGAGACCACACGTGCTGCCGCCTCCTCCTCTCCCCACCCAAGCCCCACCCAACTTGCTCAGCTGTTCTGGAGCACATCCCCGAGCAGGAGGTTCCTAGGGCTCTCCAAATTCAATTCTTCTTTTGTTAATCACTAATAAAGCAATCCAGTTCCTGGAAAATGAGTGCTCCCACTGGCCTTTCTGCTTCAGGCCTGGCCTGTTCACAAGACCTGCATCAGACCCTTCCTCTCCCACCATCCTGCCATCAGAGAGAGCAGAGGCAGAGAGAACCGTGGGATGGATGGAGCCAGAGCTGGGGCAGCTATTGCAAAGGCAAGGGGCAGATGGTCTGTGGGGGAGGGGGCCATTCAGCCATCATACTGTGCTGTCTCCTACTGGGGAAGGGGGAGAAGGAGCAGTTAACAGGACAGGAACACAGGAAGTGTGTGCGGGAAGAATATATGCATGAGCAAATGAAGACTGATTTCAAGCCAAGCATGAGGATTAGCATTACACGTTCAAGGACATAGAAGGTTCTCTCTCTTCCCATCTGCCAGACCCGGGAGAAGGAATACTTTCCTTTGCTTTCATTCCTCCAAAGTCCCCTCCTCCTCCAAACCTGGGGTTTCTGGCTCCAGCTCATTTTCCTGCCTGGGCACACTGGCAGAAGTTGGTGCAATGGCCTCCTTTCCAATGACCTCAGCAGAGGGTCTTCCTGGTCTCTGCTCCCTTGTGGCCTTCTCTTCTGCTTGCTCACGGGTACAGCTGTGAGATTTCAAGAAGGCAACCAAGCTGGGATCTAGAACAGAGCATGGAGAGGGGAGTGGTTGGAGGCATACTCTTCCCAGCTTCCAACAGACACCAAACCTGCTGAATGTGGCCTGTGTGTGGGTGCCAAGGCACTTCCCAGCCAGGGTATGCGCCCCCTGGGCTCTCTTGCAGCCTCAGTGACCCACATCTGTCACTGGAACCTGCCTACCCACCTATCCCTCCATTTTTCACAGTCCTCTGGTCCAGGCCTTTCTGCCCATCCCTGTGCTTGGCTTCAGGTCAAGGCCCAAAGTAAGGGGCTAAAGAATAAATGAATCAATGTTGACTAGGGCCAAAAAGAAGGCATTTAGGGGACTAGTTTCTCACTTTTAGTTATTTATTTACTTATGCATAAATATACTAAAAACCTAATATATGCTATGCTCTATGTAAGTGCTAAATACATAGTTTGGAATAAGATTGACTTGACGCTACTGTTTTGGTGTCCAAAAACTAGGAGGGAGGTGTAATACAGCACAGCATATAATTCACATAAAACAGAGTGCCCTGCAGCTGTACTAGAGTACAGCCAGAATACAGTGTATACCACACTACACCTGTACTGTATACATGATCTACTGGTTAAAAGCACAACTCATGAGACCAGGTAGACCTGGATTTATATCACATACGTGTTCCTTAACAGGATGTGGTACCAGGCTGCGTGACCTGGGGGAGAATTTCTTAAAGTTTTGAGCCTCAGTTTTATTTTTCATTAAATAAATCAGGTTAGCACCACCTGCCTCACAGGTACAGTTTGAGGACAGAATGAAAAGCACTCACAGTAAGCCTTCCTCAATAAATGGCAATCCCTTCCTAGCCCAGTCTTGGCAGGAAAGGCCGGTACCCGTACCAAGCTGAGCCAGCAATCGCTGCTGTTCCTGCAGGATCTCCTCCGGAGCCAGGGCTTGCAGTCTCGCTACGTTTTCTTCATGGATGGTCTGGGCTTCCTGCTCAGCCTCCTGGCCCTTGAGCCCCTTCCCTGTTACCAGATGGGGTCCCTGGAAGCTGTAGCTGTTCCATGGAGGCTGGCTGCCCCACTCCCTAGGTGTAAGTGCCTCACAGGTCATAGCACCTGCAAGAAGGATACGATTAGTTCATTGCCTCACTCCAACTGGAATTCCTGGGCCTCTTCTCTAATCCCATTAGCTCTGGAGACAGACAGAGGTCCCAGAGTCTACCCAGGCACAGAGTGGAGACCCCCCCGCCCCGGAATATGACACATGACTTCAGGCACTCTGGGCCTGGCTTGGGGTGATGTATTCATTTTCCCCCTTGGATTTACATGAGGTTTCCCTCAGAAACATCCCACTGACGCTTCTCTGATGTCTAGGCAGACGTCTGCTTCTAGAGGTCTGCCCCCAGTTTTTCTCTAGTAATTTGCATCCCTAAAGAATTTTGGCCTACATCTTTATTTTACAGCCTCTAAAAGACACTTCAGGCTTCCCCGATGGCTCAGCAGTAAAGAATCCACCTGCAGTACAGAAGATGCAGGAGGCCTTGGGTTTGATCCCTGGGTTGGGAAGATCCCCTGAAGGAGGGCCTGGCAATCCACTCCAATATTCTTGCCTGGAGAATCCCATGAATAGAGAAGCCTGGCGGGCTACAGTCCACAGGGTCACAAAGAGTCAGACACAACTAAAGCAACTTAACACGCACTCACACACACACCAGACATTTCTATCCCCTTTTTCTCTCCTATAGTCAAGTAATGACCTGTCCTCTGCCTGCACCTAAGACCCAGATATGGACCCAAGCTGCCCACACTCAATATTCTCAGTAGAGTATGGGACAGCTCCTCTTTAGATGGCTCAAATGCACTTCAGGTTTGAAGCAGGAAAGATGAATATCCAGAGATGACTCGATGATTGTGTATTACAAAAAAGCTTAGACCAAGTCTCTTCAATCCCCACTCACTCTCTGGTGGGTCCAAGATAGATTCAACTTCTCTAACTGGTGAGACCTTGGCTCCAGATGCTCTCCTTGCTGCAATTTCCTGGGCAAAGATGCTTCTCTTACCAGCTGTCACTGGCTTCCCCTAAAGGGCAAAAAGAAAACCCAGGTGACAGATGCTCATTACCCTATTCTCTTCTCAACCTATTGATGTTGCTGGAACAAAGAGGTACAAGAGACTTACTTAATCTCCAAGGGTCACAACCCTAGTCCTCAGAAAAAGCAAGGCTCCAGAGAAGCACAAGTTTTGAAGTGTGACAGACTTGGGGTGGACTTCTGGCTCTTCTATTAGATGTGTGGTGTAGGACAAGCTATAAGTTTTCTTATTTGAAAAATAGAGATAACGATGCCTACATTATATGGCTGTTATGAGGACTAAATGAAGTAATGCATATAAAGTGCTTAGTGCTGTGCTGTTTTAACAATGGAATTGTTTATCACTATTAAGATTATCTACCTGGGGAAGATGGACTATGATGCTCACATGACTGTCCCCTAAACACCATCTAAGGTGACCTCTGCTTACCTGTCTCCCCTGTGAGCGATGGAATACAGGAGGGAAAGCAACGCCACTGGACACAGGCAGATTCACAGGCATTGAACTTGTATCTCGTTCCTGCAGCAAAAAAGTACAAAGCAGTAAAGATATAGACAAATCTCCAAGCTCAACACTATCCCATTAACCTTAGTACTGTATGACTAGAACCTCACCCTAAGGAGTCATGAACCCACTTTTCTTAAGGCACAGTGATTCTAAACCAGCCCCCAACCTGACTGCAGAGGGATGGAGTCCCATCTTTCTGAATCACTCTCTACTCAGTAAGGCTCACCACCCACACCCAACATTCCTGTTGCCCTAGGATGCCTTGCTCCACTTAACCAGGGTGAGACGCACAATAATCTTAGTCAAGACAGCAGTGATGTGCTGATCGTGCCTGTGCAGCCTCTCTTCAGGGTCCTCATGTTCAGGCAGGAGATGGCCAGGGCTGGGCCTGGCTCTCTTTGGGGGAGCAGGAACCAAAGCTGGGGGTAAATCTGGGAGACCTAAGAAAAGAAAAAAACCCAGATGTGAGATTACTCATATTTTCCCAGGAAGAGACTGATGGCTAGAGCGAAGCCAAAGAAAGAAAGGCAGCTGCTATGGGGCCCTGGCTCAAGCTATGTCACCTTGGGTAGGGTATTTAATCTCTCTGGACTCAGTTTCTTCATATGTAAAATGGGGCTGCAGCAACAGAGTTCCGCAGTTCTGGGCAATCCAGCCACAGACCCTGAGGTTGTACCTCTCTCCTTTCAACCGCATACCCACAGCCACTCACTGTCTAGCATCACCACATCCCGATGATCCTGCAGTGGAGGCTGCTCCAGGTTGGCATCCCCAGCTCTCCTGCTTCCTTTCTTCACCAGCTGTACTGCTGGGGTTGCACCAGCTGCAAGAAACTGACTCTGGAAGCGCAGCAGGTCCACCTCCGACTCCCCTGGCTTTGGTCTTGACAGCATCTTGACACTCCAGCTGCCTCCCTAGTTCAACTCTTTCCAGCACTGCTTCAGCATAGGGAATTCACTCTCATTCACCCTAGAAGCAATAAATAGGCCCTCTGCAACTGAACCTCAATTCTTTTTTGTGCATCAGAGAAGGCTCCTTTCCCCTGGGTTCACGTGGACTCATTCCTCCTCATTCATACCTTATTCCAACAGTCCAGCAACAGTATTTACTGCCAACTTAGGTTGTTTATAATCTGTGGATGATAAAAACTCAGAAACAACCACAGGGGACCTAAGAAAAATGCTTTCAAGAGCCAGGCAGTGGTGATTTAGTATCAGACTAGTGGGAACATGCCTGGTTTAAAAGTATTCAAATTATTAAAAACCTTGGGCTATAAAAGATTGATATATAAAAATCACTTGTATTTCTACACACTATAAAAGAACAATCAGAAAACAAAATTAAGAAAACAACTGTATTTACAATAGCATTGAAAACAATAAAATACTTAGTAATAAATTTCACCAAAGCAGTCCATGACTTGTACTCTGTCAGGCCCCACAACTGCCCTAAAAGGCTGGGCTCTACGGTCGCAGGTGCTCCAGGATCACCCGTGTCAGCAAAGAGAAACTACGGAGTCTCAGACTATGCTGCCTGCAGATGGAGGGCCGTGCCTAGGGTCTCCGCATCGAAGAGGCCGCGGCCGCCCCTGGCCAGACCAAAGACACTGGGGCAGGCTCCGACAAAGAACTAAATACCCTGTATCCGAGACCTCTCCCGGGATCTCCTGCAGTCCGTCCCGCCAGCCAAACCACCTACTTGATCTAGAATCACCTGAGTGCCGCCATCTTGCCCCGCTAGGGCCAGGCTTCCGCCGCCGCCGGTTTTGAGTTTCCGCCCCGCATCCCGGCTCCGCCCACTCTTGGGAGGGAATTGCCGTTTTGGTGTTCAGGACGCTTGAACAGGAAAGTACTCCTGCAAGTAAGCTTTACGCAGACTCTCTCTACACAAACAATACCAGTGACAGAGGCAAAGAGTTACTCAGACCCTCTCCGGCACTCACCGGCCGGGATAACCGTATGCTACACTCCAGCACCCAAGCTCAGGAGCAGCGCATTAGAAACCTGCATGCTCAGGACGGTAGCCTCCCCAGTGTGATTATGGACGAGTAAGAAGATTACTGGGGCTTCCCAGGTGGCTCAGTGGTAAAAAATCTGCCTGCCAGTGCAGGAGCCTCAGGAGACCCCAGGGTTCGATCCCTGGGTCGGGAAAATCCTCTGGAGGAGGAAATGGCAACCCACTCCAGTATTATTGCCGGCATTATCCCGTGGATAGAGGAGCATGGTGGCCTACAGTCCATGGGGGTCGCAAAGAGCCGTTGGTGACCGAACAAGAAAATAACCAGGACAAAGGAAAGGTGAAGCCCAAGGAATTCCTTGGAATCTTCTATCTGTGCTACCTGTGTGCCATGTTGGCAGCATGCTGCCCACTATCACCTATCACCAGTTCCCTTTTCACAGGCATGTGCACTGTTCCCTTGTGTAAACTTTGAGTTCCTTGGGGGAAATCAGGCCTTCTTTTTTGCATCCATCATGCTCAGCACCCAGTATATTGCCATGCTCATATGACCTTAGTAAATCATTGCTTGATTGAAGGCCATCTTAGGACAGCCAATGTTAGCAGTGTCAGAAACACCTGGAGGGCTTGTTAAGCCAGATTTCTGGGCCACATCTGAGTTTCTGATTCACTCAGTCTCTAATAGGAACCAAGAATTGGCCTTTCTAGCAATTTTCCACGTATTCTATAAAATTCTTCTTTAACTCTCTTGGTTTCAACTGCAGTAGTAAATTTCAGCTGCTAGGATTTAGCCAACCTTGGAATCCAAATAGTACTGGCTGGTCAGAAGTTAATGGTGAGTGAGGGAGGGAAACTGAATCCAAAAATGCAGGAAGACTGGATATAGAAAATCACTGTTTGCAACCACTAATGACATAATTACTGCAGGCAATGATCATCAATGATTGATAAAACTATTAGGTAAAAGGTTGATGAGAACTTTGGATGGATGGATCAGGTGGCCAACTTTTTAACCTACTGATGAATCTTAACGTCACTGAAAGTGGGCCACTGGGCATAATGTGCCCTCTGATATGATGCCACTGAAAGTGTAAAACACATCCTAGGAAGCCTTTATAAAAAAAAATTGAAGCTAAATCTAGTCAAGCGTCTAGCTCTATCATGTCTAACTGCACTAAGGGACTATTAATTAAATATGTGGTCCTGATTTGTTTGTATCCTGATTCAAACAAACCTACTGTAAAATGATACTTTTTGAGACTGTTTGGAAAAACTAAATCTAAAACACACACTATTAAGTATTTTTAAAACATTTTTTTGTGTATGGGGAGTTCCCTGGTGGTCTAGTGGTTAGTATTCAGTGCTTTCACTGTCATGGCCCACGTTCAGTCTCTGGTTGGGAACTGAGATCCTGCAAGCCGAGTGGTGCAGCTAAATAAACAAGTCAATAAATAAAATGTGTTCTTTTTAATGTTTTGGGTATGGATGTGGTTCTTTTTGAAAAATAAACTTTATTTTAGAATAGCTTTAGCTTTACAGGATTATAAAGAAAGAAACATTCCATTTATCTTAAACATAGTAGCATCTATCATTAATATGGTAGGTTTGTTGGTATTAATAAACCAATATTTGACATAGTATTACTAAAGTCCATACTTTATTCAGGTTTCCTCAATTTTTCCCTAATGTCCTTTTCCTGTTCCATCCAGGATACCACATTACATTTCATTGTCATGACTCCTTAGGCTTCTCTTGGCTTTCACAGCTTCATAGAGGGTTTTTTGGGGTTTTTTTTTTTTTTTGATGACTTGGACACTTTAGAATAGTACTGGTAGGGTATTTTGTGCCATATCCCGCCAATGAGATTTATCTGATGATTTTCTCATGATTAGACTGAGGTTATGAGTTTGAAGTCCTCCCCCTCTTTGAGGCTGGAGTACCTTTGTAATATTTAAATTATAAATTATTTGTAATTCTGCATGGGAGATTTGTCTATGCTCTCCATGAATTAACTTCTTAATTTACAATATACTTTTTAATTATTAACAAATTATAGTCATTCACATATATTTATATTTGACCCTTTGATATACCGCATCATTGTGTGTGTGTGTGTGTGTGTGTGTGTGTGTGTGTGTGTGTGTTTGGGCCATAACGTGTGGCTTGTGGGATTTCAGTCCTGTGACCAGGGATTGAACCAGGTCCCTCACTTTGGAGTCCTAACCACTGGACAGAATTCCCTGTGTGTATATGCTTGATTTGTGTTTTCTGCTTTTGTTTTTGAACACTTCCTTACTTTCTGGTACTATAAAATGCTCCAAACTCATCTTGTATATTTCCTGCCCCAGTCCTAGAATCAGCCATTTCTCCAAGGACCCTTGGTTCTCTTATATTGGAAAATGCTATTAGAAACCAAGATTTGGAAGAAAAAAAAAAAAAAAGAAGAAAAAAAAAAGAAACCAAGATTTGGGTGCTAGATACACTCATTGCTACTGGAGTGTCTTGCTTTTGGGTCCTTCTCAGCTGACAAAGGGAATATGTGTGTATGTGTAACATATACACATGTTGATAAATATTTCTATATGTAACTATCTGAATCTATATATGGGTGAGTTTTTTAAAGCCTGTTACATATACACAGTGTAATATTTACAACTGAAATTAATTATATGGCTAAGATTTGGTTTTAAAACTCCAGCAAAAGGATAAAAATAAATTGGAATAATACAACACAATTGGCTAAGATAATCATCGAATAAGAGTAAAGGGTACTTTGGGGATTCATTATACTGTTTTACTTGTGCGTATGTTTAAAATATTTCACAATAAAAGTTTTTTAAAATAGCCTAAATTACCATGTAGCTATTAAAGCAGCTCAAAAAAAGAACTATACAGCCAGATACATGGTATTCACACACACATACTTACTACACTTCTTCTCAGGGCTATCCCTTAGTGAAATTTTGAAGAGTACAGTTGGTTTTTTTTCCCACATATTTGGACTCACTTGCTATTTCAGAAACCCCAGACTTACTGCTCTCTTCCTATTTCCTAAATCTACTTTTGGGAAAAAATCTGCTCATTTGAAAATCCCCCTTTCAGAATGTGGTCTCTCCTAGAAACTTACTTTTTTGCTTTATCGTCAACCGAGCAAGGTGTGGCACTGTTTCTGGTTTACAGATTTCAGGCAAGGGGCGTGTGGCAGGTACAGCAATAGTCCCCAGCGCCCGTGACATCACACCTCCAAACCCCAAAGTCATAGATTCCCTGCTTCTCTAAGGCAATGAGGAACAGATTCTGTTGGCTGCCCCATTCCTTAAAGGAAACTTCCCAACTCTTAACCTCTTTAACCAGTAGTTGGGAAAGAATATAGCCTTGCTCACAGGGCCAGCAAGACTGCCATGACCCCGTGACTTGGTTCTCTCATGGAGGAGGAGTCCTAACTCTGAGAAAGCTGAAGCAGCTACTTCCTGAGACTGCTAGAAATTATTTTCAAGGTGTTCTGCTGCTATGGGCAGGTGGCTTTTATTTCTAGTTTTGTCTTTATCTTCTCTTGCTCCTTGACTTCCTTGGACAGTCATGGATTGTAAAAGGCAGAGAATGGGCAGATACTTATTTCACATGAGTAGGGTGATGCCAAGGCCCAACCTGGCTCCATGCATAATAAGGGGCTGCTGCTGGCCTTTCCTCTCTGGTGGGATAGATCATAGCTGGCTCTGCTTCTGTTTTGAGAACAGGAACCACTTGGACATCTGCTCCTATGTTAGGTCAAATACATTTCCAGTTGATTTGATTAGTTTCCTTCCAAGCAATGCATTTACAAAAGGAAGGGAGATTTTTGCAGGCATGTATTTGCACAGGCAGCCAACCTCCTCCAGTCACACACACACATCCTCTCCCCATCCACCCACAAAGCGTCAGTCACATTTAGGGTTTGCACAAATGCACACCCTCCCTCATACATCATAATGCACACCCTCTCACCCACCTACACACCTCTTCCACAAAATCACACCTGCTCACATATCCTTAAAGAATGTTTCTTTACTGTGTCCAGAGAGACAGAAAGACGGGTAAGAGTGGGTTGTGAGGGCTCAGGAAGGCAAGCACTCTATGCAGGAGCACAAAGTCTGAAGGCCAGGACTCCACTGTCCTCCCTACTCTGCAAGCAGAAATACTAAGACTTGAGAGGGGTTCAGAAGCAGGGGTAGAGGAGGCAGGCATTCCAGTCACCAGGCCCCACAGGGACAGTACGCTGCCCCTCAGGCTGGTACCTGAGGTAGGAAGTTTGTCAAGGCTGTGAGAGGATAGAGACTTCCCTGGTGATCCAGTGGTTAAGACCATGCTTCTAATGCAGGGGAATGGGTTCAATCCCTGGTAGGGGAACTAAGAGCCCATGTGCTGCCTGGAGTGGCCAAACAAAGGAAAAAAAGGAAATAAAGAGTGTGAGTGGAGAATGCAGAGGCATGTGCTCCAGAAACCCATTTTGCCTGGTGGCCAAGGAGGGTCCTTGGACTGGAATTCTCATCAGAGTTCAGGAAATAATGGGGGGCAGGGTTGGGATAGGGGAGAAGAGGAAGTTAAAAGGCCAGGTTTGGGCTCCAAGTTCAACATCCTCTAGGAGCGGTCTTTCCAGTGTCAGCCAGAGTCAACAATTTCCTTTCATTGGAAACTTGAAGTCGCCTCCAGAGAGTAGAGTTGGAGGAGAGGACCTTGAGAAATGACAAGTGCTCAAGTGCAGGGCTGCAGCAGCCACTCTGCTGCAGTAGCCGCGGCCCGAGTGAATCTGGCTTCAGCCCTAGACTATTGCCTGCCCTGATCCGACTCAGCGCGAGCTCCGAAACTGTGGATTCTGGAACGGATCTAGACTTTTCCTTTAGGAAAGAGTCCCAAAGCCGACCCACAGCGCCTCAGAAGACTGCCTGAGCTCTCAGTTAAACGGACACTCAGGCCCCCGCCATCCAACTCTGACAGCACTTTCCCTGTGCTGCCGCCTGGGGGCGCCCCCAGCTGGGTCTGAGGCTGCCGCCAGAACTGCTGTTGTTATCATTAGTATAATAAACAAACAAGCATTGATGGGGCCAAGAGGAGGAAGAGGCAGGCCTCTGCTGCTCAGAAGGAGAATCCTTTGAAAGATCTAATGAGGCTTCAGGGAAATGGAAGGTGAGGAAGAGGGGAAAACGAGTGGCTTGTCCCTCTTCCCCACCCAGTACTTCTGGGACTTGCCCTCTGGAGTTCTGGTCCCAGGGACCCCTACAGGCAAGGGCAAAAGGAAGGGGACATTTGGTAAAATGGATTTGGAACCAGCTCTTTATCAGCCAGACAGGATGTCTGTGGACACAGCTACCCCTTAGATTACTGGTAGTGGGGCAGGCCAAGCTCTGAGGCAATTGTTCATTCATTTAACAAGCATCTGTCTATTTATGGAGTGCCTACTATGTGCAAGGTAATCTACTAATAATAGCTAATGTTTTATTGGATATTGTGAGAACATAGCCAACTTTCACATCACATCCTGAGGGATGGGGGCTAGAAGCAGAGGGAGCAACTGGGAAGAATGACAGTCCCCCAAAGATGTGGGCCATTGGGCTTTAACCTATGTAGTGTAACAGTGGCGACAGCGGATAAAACCAGAGGATTACCAAGATCTCAGAACTCAAGACTCAAGGCCCAAGGTCTTGGAGATAAAGGGGTGGAAAGTGGAATATGAATACAGGGAATTTGGGTGAAAAACTCATGAATGAGGCATGAAGGTGTGCTAGTAGGTCCTGTGGGGGGAGCACTGAGTCACCACAATTTCAGGGCCTGATGGTTGGAAGTATCCAGGGGAAATTTTCTGTGCTGAAAGGAGGGTGCTGGGTTCTGTGGTCGGAGTCTGGACAAAAGTTGGGGTATGGTAGAGGTTTCTAGGAAGGTTTTGAGGGAAGGATCTAGAGTGCTGGGTTGGAAAAGATGCTGGGGTGTATTTAAGGAAAGGAGGGGCGTGGCTGGGGTGCTCATCTAGGGGACCCAGCCAGGTCCTTGGGTTCTGCACTGGGGTATTCTCTGGGACCGCGGGTGCCGGCCGGGGCTGCGGAGGTCTGTGGGTGGAGGTCGGCCGGAGGCCCGGCTGGGTGGCAGCTACTAGGTTGGTGCTCGGAGCGAGCCGCCCGGGGTTCCGCGGGGGGGCGGTACGAGCTCGGGCTGCGGGCGGGCGGGCTAGCCGGGGAGGAGGCGGTGGCTCCAAGAGGAACATGAATCAGCGGCGGCGGCGACGGCGGCGACGGCTGTGGAAGGAGCGCGGTGGCCCAGGAGCGGCCCCGGGGACCCCGCGTGGCTGACAGCCGCCGCGGCGACACAGCGGGCGCGGGTCTCGGAGCCCCAGCCCCAGCGCCGCCCCCCGGGCCGGCCCCCGTCCCTCCCTCGGCCCTCCTCCTCCTCCTCCCTCTCTTCCCTCCTCCCTGGTCGCTCGCGGGCCGGGCCCGGCATGGTGCGGCGTCGCCGCCGATGGCGCTGAGGCGGAGCATGGGGCGGTCGGGGCTCCCGCCGCTGCCGCGGCCGCCGCCGCCGCCGCTGCTGCTGCTGGCGGGTCTGGCAGTTCTGCTGCTCCCCGAGCCCGCGGCCGCAGGTAGGGGCTGCCCGGGGGGCGGCGGAGAGCTGGGGGCTGCGGAGGGGCGCGGCGGGGATCGGAGCCCGGCGACTGCAGCGGGGCGAGCCCAGGGCCTGGGCGGGCCGGAGATTCGAGCGGGGGGCTCCAAGCTGGAAGGCCGAGGCTCGGGGGCTGGGGAAGGGGACTCAGCGGTGGGTTCGCTCCGGGATCTCGGGTCAGGATCCCCACCCCCCAACTTTCTCGCGTCCGGGCTCTTCTAGTGGGGTTCTAAGGAAAGGAGTGGGGCTCCGAGCTGAGCCGTCAGCGGGGGATGTTAGGGACTGGCTTTTCCCGCCTCGATGTTCTGAGTTGTTTGTTCACCCCTCCCAGTCCCAGGGACCCCAGTCTGCTCGCCCCACACGCGAAGGTCCACCCTGAAGCCACTGGGGCTGGGACTCAGCACCCACAGGACCCCTACCTCATGTTGGTACAGGGGCTTTCCCAGTGCCCAGTCACAGAAAACACCTGGGCATACTCGAGTGCCTCTGCCTGCTCTGAGCTTCCTGAAACCCAGGCATGTTGGAGATGATGGACTGGGGCAGAGTTGCTGGTGTTTGCTCAGCCTTGTGTTCCCACACAGCCACTGAGGCATTTGCCTGTGGCTAGAGTGCTTCTTGCAGCACCCGGGATCCCTAAGTTCACACTACACACCCCTGGGACTGCCTGTCCTGTATGGGGTGTAAAGCTACCCGTCTTTGCCCTGTGACTGGTCCTGAGAAGGTGAAGGCAGTAGGAAGTGACACCGGGCAGAGCAGCAGCCCACCAAGCAGGTACCTTCTTTTCAGACAGCTTTCCCCGCTGCCATATCAGCATCTCAAAGGAGGAAAAGGAAGGGAAATAGTGACAGGAATTTACGAGCGGAAGAGTTGTGTGTATCTTAGGATCAGAGAGCTCAGAAATTTGCCTAGCATCACACAGCAAAGGGCAGGAAGAAGCTGGACTGGGTTTCAGTTATATGGATAGTTCACCTGCCCCTCTCTGCCTCACTGCTTAAAAACACACAGGAGGAGTGTGTGTGTGTGTGTGTGTGTGTGTGTGTGTGTGTTCAGAGGTAGTGTTCGAGAGGGTGGCCCCCTGTTGGTGTGACAGTAGCTCAGGGGTCTTGGGCTCAGGGCCCCTCCCTTCCCTTCTACCTCCTACCTTCCTAGCACCCGCCCCTGCACACGTTCAGGTATTAATAGAGCGGCCGGCTGCCAGGAAGGCTGCCATGTGTTTGATCTGACGTGGTTTTGCAGCCATATGTTCTCCACTTCAGGGGAGCACCCCCTCCTTCCCTTCCTCCTTACATTTGCCAGAGGCGGGGGTGCAGGAGGATGCCAACAGCAGAGCAGGGTCTGGGCTGTCACCTTGGGTGGAGAGCTGGCTGCCTGTTGCACTGACTGGGTACAGCAGTGATTCCGAGGGTAGTACCTGCCCCAGGCTATGAGGGCGCCCCACTGTTGCAGCCTGGCTTGCTTTCCTTTTGGTGGTTGGGCCCGACTTAACATTGCCCAGCAGGGAGGCATGGGGAACCGGTCACTTCCTTACAGCTGGGAGGAACTTGGCAGTGGTAGAAATGGTGCCTGGAGAGCTTGTCGTGTTCCTTCCCGCAGCCCTGGTTAGGCCACCTTCCTTCCCACACTGTCCTGCCTGTGCTGCCTTGGCCACTGGCTAGGAATGAGCCTTCTGACACAGAAACTAGGTGCTAGGAGAGGATGGGGGATATTTCCAGATGCAGGGTGCCTGTCAAGCAGAATGACACATTCTCTTTCCCACCTCTCAGGCCTGAAGCTCATGGGGGCCCCAGTGAAGCTGACGGTGTCTCAGGGACAGCCGGTGAAGCTCAACTGCAGTGTGGAGGGGATGGAAGAGCCTGAGATACAGTGGGTGAAGGATGGGGCTGTGGTCCACAGCATGGATCAGGTGTACATCCCCGTCAGTGAGCAGCACTGGATTGGCTTCCTCAGGTGCAGGACTGGGGGAGGGTGTGGGATGCCAGTCTGGGGGCATGTTGTGTTCTTGCCATGAGATTTGGGAGCTGAGGGCAATGCTGATGCCCAGAGGTCTGTGGTTTGGTTTTGTTTTTTAAATTCGGCCACCTGTGGCTACTTCCAGAAGTGGGGGAAGGCTGAACCCATTGAGTCTGCCCAGCAGAGCTGCCCCCCTTGACTCTGGGAGGCCTGTGTCCTGTTTCCACAGCCTGAAGTCAGTGGAGCGCTCTGATGCGGGCCGGTACTGGTGCCAGGTGGAGGATGGTGACGAAACCGAGACCTCCCAGCCAGTGTGGCTCACGGTAGAAGGTGAGGAGGCAGAGCCACAGGGGTGTGTTGACCTGAGCAGGCGCTGTCTGCTAGGGACCACACCTATGCCCAAGGAAGCTCAGTGGAATCTGGGCGGCCGCATTGCCTTCTGGGACCCGACTGCACCAGACTCCAGGCCCAGCCTCTACATGCAAGACCTGGGGATTTGAGAGCCAAGGGGATGGACGGCTAGGACCCATCATCTATGGGGTGCAGTCGAGTTCCAGTTGTCTGACAAACAAGCCTTGAGCACCCATCTGGGGCTAGACCCTTTTCTGCCAAGTGGCCAGGCCAGGAGGGGGAGGACTGGGGGAGGGGAGGAAGGCTCCACAGCTGCAGGAGCCCAGAGCTGTTGAGCCCAGGAAAACAAAGTGACTAAGAAAGTAACAAAGGCCCCTGAATGGGATCTGGGGCTTGCCAGCAGAACTCTGCTAAAGCTCCCGCCCACTCCCCTTCCTTGTTGCCCCTCCCCCAGCTCCCCACCGTCTGCCTCTTCCCTGGCTTTGAGAAGGGCTGTTAGAGAAGGGAGAATCTGTCTCTCAAGGTTCACTCCCCACCTGCCTTTTACCCCTAGGTGTGCCATTTTTCACTGTGGAGCCAAAAGACCTGGCAGTGCCGCCCAATGCCCCTTTCCAACTGTTTTGTGAGGCCGTGGGGCCCCCAGAACCTGTTACCATTATCTGGTGGAGAGGAGGCACACAGGTTGGGGAACCAGCTCCCTCTCCTTCCGTTTTAAATGTCACAGGTGAGCAGCCTCCGGAGGGGCTTTGAGCAGGGGTGGTGAGGCTGGCAGAGTTCAAACCTGCTTCAGTCACTAAGCTTGCTGTTGTGAGTGTCCAGAGTGCCTGAGAACGTGACCTACACCATTACTAAGCTCATTAGTCAGGTGTGCTAGACTGGCTGGGTGGGCTGATTTGTGGTGAGCCTGCTGTGTGTGCTTAAGGAGATGCTGGAGCCTCTTGCCTTTGTTCACAGCAGGCTAGTTCACAGCAGACTAGGCTGTGCACAGCTGGCCCTGGGAGGTGAATGTGTAGGACCAAGGGCACCCATCCCCCCCACCCCTCCCAAGGGAAGGAGCCAGGAACCAGCCCACGCAGAGCTAGGAGGAGTGTCTGGCAGACTTGTCTAGAAGACAAGTCTCAGGCTGCAGAGTTGGGGATAGTCGTGGAGCGGGGAGGAAAAGGGGGAAGGGGGAGCCAGCGCACAGATAAATATACGAGCCTACTCGTCTAATGGCCCTTTCCAGAAAATCTCCAGACCTTTCCCAAACAACTGTATCTGGCCATGTCTCTACACAGTTAAACCAAAGCCACCATGCCTGCACACCCACATGGACCCCAAGATGCCCAGGCACACACCTCAGGCCCTTGTGAGGCTCAATTATGTGTGAAACAAAGTTATTGTTTCTGGTGGAGGCTTGAACTGGCCGAAAAAGATGGGCATCTGAGCTTGGTCTCATGTACTGCAAATTGGGAGGGATGGACACTGATTTGCCAAGTCCCTTAGGAATTTGAAAAGCGATGAACTGCAGAATCGGTTGGAAGTGAGGGCAGGTCCCGTTCGGGAGGCACTGTGATACAGCAGATGAGAAGGGAGGTCGGGTTCAGTTCTCTCTAGAAGTGCGTGGTTGGGACCCTCAGGCAGCCAGCTAGATAATAAGCACTCACTGAACTCCTACTCCACACACCACACTGTACTAGGCACCATGGGGGACCTAGGACAAAAGAAGGAGAAGCCATCGGTCCAGCCCCCTAGGAATTAGTATAATTGGGGAGACAAGACTCGTGCCATCAGGAGCAGAGAACTACTGAAAGGCAGAGAATTTGCAAATAGAACAATGTTTTGGCACAGAGCAAATACAGAAGGGCTCTCTGGAATGTGCAAAGGAGTGACCAGAAAAGGGAGGCAACTTTGTGCTGTCTGCCAGAGATGGGATGCCAGAGGTGGGGGGGGTGTCACATGTCACATTTCTCAAGTGTTTTACTGTGCACTTTACATATGTTACATCAGTTGGTTCTCACAACTCTGCCATTCAGGAGATGAGAAAACAGAGCCCCAGCCTTGGGATTTATATCGCTGTCCCTATGGTCTAACCCTTTCTTTTGGCTGGAGGGTATTAAGCTAATCAGACCCAGAGCCTGGCTATCCCCCTTCCCCAATCCCAGACTGAGTGGGAGTTGATGCTCAGGGCATGCTAATTAAGGTTTTCTGGCCCCAGGGGTGACCCAGAGCACTGTGTTCTCCTGTGAAGCTCACAACCCAAAAGGCCTGGCCTCTTCTCGCACTGCCACTGTTCATCTTCAAGGTAGGAGGACCCCAGGAAGTGAGGGGCGGTGAGGCAGAGGCCCTCTCTGCAGGCTGTGGGTGAAGTTAGAATTGTTTGGTGTTCCAACTCGCCTCGGTCCTGCTGGGATCTGGGGGATGAGGGGTTAATTGGCATAGCTCCATTCCTAGTGGGAGCACCTGAGACCCTGCCACGGCTGCGATGAGAATAGAAACCTGACGTCACAGCAGATTTCCCATCTCAGAGCAGAGTCCTTAGGAGGGAACAGGGGAGGGAGTTAGCAGGAGACGGTCAAGGCTCATGCCCGATCTTGCTTCTCCAGCCCCTGTGGAGGGAATAGGGGTGGGGGAAACAGCCTAGCAGGATGGTAGAGGCCCAGAGGGCTGCTGTGTACAGTGGGAGGGGTACAGAGGGAGAGAGCGAGCTGATGTATGCTCAGGAATGGGCTGTGGCTGCAGGGCCAGTTGCCTCTCACTGGTATCTCCCAAGGCCGAGATACTGTGTCTCCCACCCATCCACGGTCTTATCCTATTCCTTGATTAGACAGGGCTCTTGATTCAGGGAGAAGCGACCTATCTCCACAGCCTAGGCCCTCTCCCAGGTTTGAGCAGCTATCTGCTACTGGTTGCTTGGCTTCTGTATTACTGTGGTCCTGGGAGTGCTGAGTGGCCATCATTTTGGTGGGGGAACCCTAGGGAGGGACTCATGGCTCGACTCCCATACTCTCTCCCTTTCTCTATCCTTCTTGGGCACTGACTCTAAGTCCCCATCTGCAGCACTGCCCGCAGCCCCCTTCAACATCACAGTGACGAAGCTCTCCAGCAGCAACGTTAGCGTGGCCTGGATGCCAGGGGCTGACGGCCGAGCCCTGATCCAATCCTGTACAGTTCAGGTAGGCTGAAAGAGTGGGACAGGCTCTCCTGGCCATCCTCCTTCTGGCTGTCTTGGTGGCACTTTGTTGACAGTGGTATCACATTTACCTAGTCTTGCCCTCGGGGCTTGGACTCCACTATTCAGGTGTCATTCCCTTACCAGGAACAGCCCTGGCCATTGCCCCTTATCATAGGGTGCTCTAGCAAACAAGTGATGGCAGATCAGTTCAACCTGTGCATTCTTCAGGCTAGAAAACGGATCAGTAGATCAGACTGGGGATACCCTGGAAGAGTTTTACTTATGTGGGCAAAACCCCAAAGCTTTGATTTATTTGATGCCTGTACTCTCAAGCTCCACACCCCAACTCAGGCCTCAGAGGACAGGGGCCCAGAAGAGGTCCTGCACATTAGAGAGTGGGAGGGCCAAGTAAGGTGATCTAAAAATGAGGCAATGCCAGCTCATTCGTTTTTGTCTGTTCACTCCGAAGTTATTTAAAGGGAACCTTTGAAACAGTTCTAGGCAGTTCTCCTGGGCAGCAAAGGGCCCTCCTGGGCAGCAAAGGCCCAGCAAAGGGTCCCCCTTTAGAGGACCCCACTCTGGCCCTCCTTTGGTGGCACCTCTTGCCCCTGGGCAGGGAATATATAGGGCCAAGGGAATATACCCGTCCAGCTCACCAGGACACCCCCTCCTCTTAAATCTATCTGTTTCTGGGGCTGATATGGGGCTCCTCCCTGCTCCATCCCCTCAAGGATGGATCACACTAGGTACATGCACCCCTAAGCCCCAAGGATAGCCATCTGAGGGGGAATGGGTATGGAGGCCACTGTCCACACCCATGCACATGATGTCCCTCACGGTGCAGACCCTTGCCTGGAGGCTGGCTCTTCTCGTGCTGTCTCATTCAGGCTTGGAACTCCAAGGATTCAGAGAATTGTAGAAAAATGCAAACCTGATATTCCGGGTTGTTTTGTAGCTTTGTTTGTCAGTATATTAAGATAGAAACTA
The DNA here is from genome assembly GCF_002263795.3 of Bos taurus. NCBI lineage: Eukaryota > Metazoa > Chordata > Mammalia > Artiodactyla > Bovidae > Bos > Bos taurus. Next base: position 36,968,783 of record NC_037337.1, read on the forward strand.
TTTTACTTAATAGCTGTTAGCTGATTTTTAACATTTAAAATCATATAAAATCATAATGTTTAGTCGTATGGTACACTGGATCTCCCCATTTGTACTCTTGCCCTGGGTTCCCAAAGTGTAAGGTGCAGGCCTGGTTCACGGTATCCCTAAGCTCCTAGGCACTTTGCCCTTGAGAAGCTCTGAGACTCTGGGCTGGCATTTATTTTTATTTTTTATTTTTTTTTAAGTCTTTTTTGAATTTGTTACAACATTGCTTCTGCTTTATGTTTTGTTTTTTGGCTGCAAGGCATGTGGTATCTTGGCTCCCTAACCAGGGATTGAACTGCACCCCCTGCATTGGAAGGCAAAGTCTTAACCACTGGACCGCCAGGGAAGTCCCTGGGCTGGCATTTAAACAGTTACTGGGTTGGCCAAAAAGTCTGGGTTCTTCTGCAACAACTTATGGAAATGTAAACAAACTTTTTTGCCAAATGAATACAAAGAGTGGTATCCACTGTAACATAATTATGCATCAAGCACAAAGGGGCATCAATTTTACTGAGTATTTGAGAAAGTGTTTCACAGAGAAAGTGATATTTGCACTGAATCTTGAAGGATGAGTTGGACTCCATTCTTCATAGGAAGAGCAGGTCATTTCCAGCAAAGGGAACAGAATTTGCAAAGACGTAGAGGTGTGGAATGTGCAGTGGGGGAGGATGGGAGGGGATGGGTTGCAAATGTCTGCTGATAGTTTTTTTTTTTTTTAATTGAAGTATAGTTGATTTACAGTGTTAATTTCTGCAGTACAGCAGAGTGATTCAGTTATAGATATATATGTTCTTTATTTTCCGCTACGATTTATCACAGGACATTGAATATAGTTCCTTGTGCTATACAGTAGGCCCTTGTTGTTTACCCATCCTATGTATACTAATTTGCATCTGCTAATCCCCAACTCCCCATCCTTCCCTCTCCCCCACCCCCCGCCTTGGCAACCACAAGTCGGTTCCTTATGTCTGTGAGTCTGCTTCTGCTTCATATATATATTCATTTTTGTTGTATTTTACATTCCACATGTAAGTGACATCATATGGTGTTTGTCTTTCTCTTTCTGACTTGTTTTGCTTAGTGTGATAATCTCTAGGTCCATCCATGTTGCTGCAGATGGCATTATTTCATTTTTATGGCTGAGTAATATTCCATTGGGTATATATGTATGAATGTATATATACACATACCACATCTTCTTTATCCATCCATCTGTTGGTGGACATTAGGTTGTTTTCATGTCTTGGTTACTCCACTGATAGACTTGAAGAGGCATAGGTTAAAGCCCCCAGTCATATCCATACCTATCCTACCTTCCATCCCATCTCACATGCCTAAGAAACCTCCCTCCCTTACCTCATTGATTTTCTGCTATTCTGTAGGTGACTCAGGCCCCAGGAGACTGGGAGGTTCTGGCTGTCATGGTCCCTGTGCCACCTTTTACCTGCCTGCTTCGGGACCTGACACCCGCCACCAACTACAGCCTCAGGGTTCGCTGTGCCAATGCCTTGGGGCCCTCTCCATATGCTGACTGGGTGCCCTTTCGGACGAAGGGTCTAGGTAAAGGACTTACAGAGCAGAGTACCTGGGCAGGGATGAGCAGGGGCGGGGCAGTGTCAGCTCCAGTTCTGAATGGAGTTGATTGAAAGAAGGTTACCTGAGAGTGGGGATCATACCTCAGTCAGCCAGCACTTCACTGAGTGCCTGCTGCTTACCTGTGAACTGGATAAATCCAGCCCCCATCCAGCAGCTCTAGTTCTCGTGGGTGGAACAGACAAGCAGAAAAGATTGGATAGTACGGTGGTAAAGAGTGCCCTAGGGGGCTCCAGGAATACCTGGTACAGAGATCTGAGGTCTGAATGAGAAGGAAGGACCCATATTTGGGGGGAAATCCCTGCAGAGAGGGCGCAGTGACCCTATAGCACAAACGTGCATGGAGTTCCTAGCAATTGGAAGGAGGCTGCAGGGCTGTGAGGAGAGGAGAGTGAAGGATGCCACTGAGGAGCAACCAAGGGGATGAAGAACAATACCCTGCCTCGCTGGGATGGTCCGGGCCTTGCCATTGCTCGCCCTTACTCCCCAGGACAGCGGGTGACAGCAGTCAGCAATGGCAGACAAACTGTTCCCCCACCTGTTGCTCTTGGAGCAGTTTAGTTCTACGGAGCCGGTTCCGAAGGCCCACATGGGCTAGTGATGGTGCACAGGCAGAGCAGGGCTCTTAGCAAGCTTCTCTCTTTGGGAACAGCCCCAGCCAGCGCTCCCAAGAACCTCCGTGCCATCCGCACAGACTCTGGCCTCATCCTGGAGTGGGAAGAAGTGATCCCTGAGGGCCCTTCAGAAGGCCCCCTGGGACCCTATAAAATGTCCTGGGCTCAAGACAACGGTACCCAGGTAAGGGAAACTTCCACTCTCCAAGTGCGCTAGAGTCAGCCATCAGGGCTCCGAGGCCCTTCAAGATTCAGGTTAGTGGTCCTTGGTGAGCCTGGGGGCCGTGGTGGGCCTTCCACCACCCCTGGGAGTCTACGCCGTCCTGCCCTCTGCAGGCTGCATTGTTCATTGGAGTCCATCTTCTGTTAAGACTGCTTCCAGTGTCCACTTTGAAAGTCAAGCAGGAAGTACATTCCTGCACAAACCAGGGGAGGACACAGATAAGGCCTTCTTATCCTCTTCCACCCCTCAGTTCCCTCCCATCCCCCACCCCTGCTTTCTCAGACTGAGCCTTGTTTGTGTTCAGGAGAGGCCTCTGCAGCCTGCAGCAGGAATGTGATGACTCCCAGCAGGTTGCGTCCCTGCATCCCCTGAACCCACAGTGTTCCTAGCCGCCCATGATCCTAGTGAGATCTTTTTCTGCCTTCAGGCCTTACCCAGCTGGAGCCTTTTTCCTCAGGCTCAGTGTGGGATGGGGGCTTTTCCTGGCTGCAGGGTGAGCTGACAGTGGAGGGGACCAGGGCCAACCTGACGGGCTGGGATCCCCAGAAGGACCTGACTGTGCGTGTGTGTGTCGCCAATGCAGTTGGCTGTGGGCCCTGGAGTCAGCCACTGGTGGTCTCTTCTCATGACCATGCAGGTAAGACCTATAAGGGGAAGTGGCCACGGGATTGAGGCTTTCCAGGGCAACCTGGACTGATGGGAGGAGATTGGCAGCACCTCCCCTCCTACGAGGCCCGAAGACTCAAGAGTCAAGCACTTGAGGCCAGGGTTGTATCCCATCCTCCATCCCCATGCCATGCAAGCTAGCACAGAAATGCCTGGTCACACTGTAGGTCCCAATAGCCAGGGCCTGTGGCTGACAGAGTAGGAACTCTTGGGTCTCCCTTTGGAGCCTCTTTCCACTCTGCTCCCTTACTGACTGAGAGGAGCCGTTGGATCAGGCTCAGTGACCCTCATTTACAGATTCTAAAGGGCCTGCGTGGTGTCAGCCCAGCTCGTGCTACTGCCCCTGTCTCCCACAGGCCAGCAGGGTGCTCCCCACAGCCGCACATCCTGGGTGCCTGTGGTCCTGGGTGTGCTGACAGCCCTGGTGACGGCTGCTGCCCTGGCCCTCATCCTGCTTCGAAAGAGGAGGAAGGAGACACGGTTTGGGTAAGGGCTGGGGACATGGAGAGAAAAGTAGGCACTGACTGAAGACCGTGGAGCTGACTCCAAGTCCTGGGTCTCCTTTTAGGCAAGCCTTTGACAGCGTCATGGCCCGGGGGGAGCCAGCTGTTCACTTCCGGGCAGCACGGTCCTTCAATCGGGAAAGGCCTGAGCGCATCGAGGCCACACGTGAGTGAGTGGTGGGGAGTCCTACGAGGAAGGGATGGGCTGTCTTGAACCTGCACCTGCCTTTCTCTTACTGATTTGACCAATAGGTTTGAACCTTGTGAGTCCTAGGCACACCATGGAAAAAACATGTAGACCTATCCTGAGGTCTCTGGCCCAGCTGTGGGGGAGCTAAATAAAGCTCATCTCTGCTTTGAGGGTGGCTTCTGGGGTGGAGGAGGCAGACTGAGTTTTGGATCAGGACCAGAGAGGTCGCTCCCTTTCTTATGGCCTCCTCCCCGCAGTGGACAGCTTGGGCATCAGCGACGAGCTGAAGGACAAGCTGGAAGACGTGCTGATCCCGGAGCAGCAGTTCACCCTGGGCCGGATGTTAGGCAAAGGTGTGTGGGGCTGAGCAGGGACTGGCCTGAGCTGCCAGGGCTGGGTGTGTCTGCTAGCTTCCATGTCACTCTGGGGCTGTGGATGTAGGTCAGCTCCTATGAACAGGATATGCTCATAAACTCCTGGCTGCTGGACATTTAGGGGAATGGAGGCTGGGGTCGAGAAAGGCTGAGGTGTCATCACTCCTAGCTTACTTTGTTTTGCTATGAATGAGGGAGCCTCCTTCAGTGGCCCCAGAAAGTGATACTGTGTCCCTATGAAGGGTCACTGGGGAGGTGGGGGGTGGGCAGGAGGTCAAGGGGACTCACCATTGTTTGGATCGGTTCCTAGGAGAGTTTGGTTCAGTGCGGGAGGCCCAATTGAAGCAGGAGGACGGCTCCTTTGTGAAAGTGGCTGTAAAGATGCTGAAAGGTGAGTGGAGAATATCACTATAGTGGAATGAGGGTGTCACTTGGGAGGTGAAAGGGGGCTGATTCTGAAGCAGGCTCTGCTGGGCCCCTAGACTTTCCAAGATGTGTTAGTCAGCAGTAACTGGGATGCTTTCTCTGCCACGTGAATAATTCACAGGCATAAACCCACACTCCTTGGTGCCCCAGCCTCTGTCCTCTGCCTCAGCAGTGACTATCCTCTGATTTCACTTGGGGTGACTAAAGCTGTGGTTGCTTGAGTGGTTTGGCTGTCCAAACCAAAGAGAAGGCATGAGCGAGTGGAGATGTTGGACAGGCCAGCCTGTGGGGTTTCCTCCTGCTCATGACCAGACTGTTTCCCCACGCCCACGGTGGTCACGTCTCCCTCCTTCCCTCCCTCCTTTTCCCCCAGCTGACATCATTGCCTCGAGCGACATTGAAGAGTTCCTCAGGGAAGCGGCTTGCATGAAGGAGTTTGACCACCCACACGTGGCCAAGCTTGTTGGTGAGTCCCTTCTTGGGGGGAGGTAAATGTAAAATGAGGCTAAAACTGTGCTCCCCCAAGGTGCTAGGGCAGCCTGTGGGGAGAAGCTCAGACTTGCCTGGTGAGTAAGCAGACACCACAATAGCAAGGAGGGGCGTGGCTGAAATCTGATCAGGCTCCAGGTAAGGAGCTCAGTTTGTAGACCCTGTAGGTGAAGACTGCTTGTGTGAACAGAGGAAGAGGAGACAGAGAAGTTGCTCCAGAGATTCAGGGGCAGCCAGAATGACTCCTGGGGAGTCACCAGGCCAGTGTGGAACTTATGGGGAAAGAGGTAGCAGAGCCAGGGCTAGAGGTAGGACCAGCAGGTAGGGACCCAGGCCGATGCTTGGACTGTCCCTTGACATTTATGTGCCCCGCTGACTCTCCCTTGTCCCCAGGGGTGAGCCTCCGGAGCAGGGCCAAAGGCCGTCTCCCCATCCCCATGGTCATCCTGCCTTTCATGAAGCATGGGGACCTGCACGCCTTCCTGCTCTCCTCCCGGATTGGCGAGAACCCCTTTGTGAGTGCCTGGGGTGGGAGTGGCCAGGAGTTGGAAAAGCACAGAAACCCTGGGAGAGAGGTTGGCTTGGTGGGCAGGGCCATTTGAGTAGGCTGGGAGAAGGTGGTCTCTAAGTCTGACCTTTATTGCTAACAGGCTTCCTTCTCCCTCACAAGTCCCCACTGGGAATTGAGGCTTAGCCAGGTCCCTTCCTGGGAGAGGAGCCCTGTGGGGCCCCAGATTGGGACAGTCTTGACTTTTGGGTGCTCTCCCTCAGGTTTGCCAAAGCTTCCTTGCTCTGGGAAGCCCCTCCACCCGCTTCCTTTCAGCCATTCTGAGGACAGTTGTTATGTTTCCTGGTCAGGGAATCCCGTTCCTCCTGCCCTGGCTAGGTCTGTCCTGAGCTTGCTGTCCTGTCTGCCCACCAGAACCTGCCGCTGCAGACCCTGGTCCGGTTCATGGTGGACATTGCCTGTGGCATGGAGTATCTGAGCTCCCGGAACTTTATCCACCGAGACCTGGCTGCTCGGAACTGCATGTATGTGAATTCTGGGAGGATTCGGGTGGGAGGCAGGAAGCAGTACCAGGAAGAACTAGCCCCCGCCTGGGACAGTATCTGCTCTGTGAGGAGATGGCCTGGGGACAGAGACACCCTGGATTTAGTAAGGCTGCGGCCTGGTGGAAGGCTGACCCCATCCTCCAACCCCTCCCAGGCTGGCAGAAGACATGACGGTGTGCGTGGCTGACTTCGGACTCTCCCGGAAGATCTATAGTGGGGACTACTACCGTCAGGGCTGTGCCTCCAAACTGCCCGTCAAGTGGCTGGCACTGGAGAGCCTGGCTGACAACCTGTACACTGTGCACAGTGACGTGGTGAGCAGGTGGCGGCGGCAGTACTGTGGTTAGCGTGTGGGTGGACCTGGAGCCTCTCCGAGGGCCCAGCCCGCTCGGCCCCCAGCCTGAGGCCCCTGAGCCCCAAGGTGTGCTTGCTTGGAGACTGCTTGGCCTAGGAGGCCTAGTGACCCCTGCCCCCAACCTCGTTCTGTCCCAGTGGGCCTTCGGGGTGACCATGTGGGAGATCGTGACCCGTGGGCAGACGCCGTACGCTGGCATCGAGAACGCGGAGATTTACAACTACCTCATCGGCGGTAACCGCCTGAAACAGCCTCCGGAGTGTATGGAGGACGTGTGAGTGCCCCAGGGAGGGCGTTCTGGGAGGGGACAGGTGTTTGGGGTTTCGGCTGCTGGCTACCACCACACCTGCTGTCCTGGCAGACGCTGCGATCCTCAGCTGAACTTTTGTGGAAATATCCTTGTCGTTAGAGGCGAGTCTGACTTCTACCCCGAACTTTCTTTTTCGTCTACGACTCCTGTTTTCTTTCTCTCCTCCTTTATCATCCTATAGTTCTTCCTGCAGCCTTTACTGATTGCTCATTTTCTCCAGATTCCGGGGAGAACCAGGAATCCCCCCCAGGGGCAGAAGGTCCAGGGTTGGGCAACAGTGCGTGCAGGTTCCCCTGTTAGCGTTCTCCACTCGGACTCCTCCTCCAAAGCTGAGCGCTCCCTCCCCCTCCGGGAGTGCTCCGTGGGGGCTGGGAAAAACTGCTGCTCCATCGCATTCCTTGCTTGACAGGGAGGGGGCGCTGGGGGCGGGAGGCTGGGCTCCTTTCTTATCTGGGCCTCTGCTCTGGGGGAGTGAAGAGACCTAAGATAACAGACTGCAATCCCCGGGGAGAAGAGACCTAAGATAACAGACTGCAATCCCGGGGAGAAGGGCACTGTCTTCCCTGCTTTCTGGAAGCCTGGAGCCCTTGGGAGTGGGGCGGGATGGTGATACACTTGCTACTCGGTGGAGAGTCATGAACCCCTTGTGACTAGAACACAGTATCGCTAACATCAACTGGCTACTTCACAGGCATTCTTTCAGGTAATCCTCCTCTAACCCTATGAGGAAAAGACTATTATTATCCCCATTTTGTAGATGAGGAATTAGGATTAAAGAGGTTAGGTAACACGACCCATGTCACACAGCTATTAAGTGAATAAGTTGAGACTTGAACCTAGATCTATGTGATTTCAGAATGTGCTTATTAAACATGACCCCCACTATGACTTGTCTGTTCTAGTATTATTCTCTCATGCCATGCAAGCCAGAGATTCCCTGGGCCCCCAGAGGACCTTTGCACTAGTACTAGGGGATGGGAGGCTACAAACCTATTTCCTGCTCTGGGGTTGGACCTCCAGAGGTCCAAGAATGGAGACAGGCAGAGGAAGACTCAGCCTGAGTGGTGGGATCCTCTTTCCTCTAGGGTAGGGGCTTTGAAGGACCCTGAGGCTGGACTGTGGGAGAGAGGGAAATCTGAGTGCACAAACCAGGGCTTCCCCCTCAGCAGAGCTCAGGGGTCAGAAAACTCTGATCTCCCAGTGGCTGCAGCCTGCTTGGGCGTCTGAAGCCACAGAGGCTCTGCTGGGCAGTGGGGACCAGGCCCTGGCTTAGTGTCATTCAGGACTGAAGGTAGTGTTGTTAGTACGGGGTGGGCAGGAGCTGGCCTCCCACCAGGCAGCCCGTGGACAGGCGCCAGTTGGCTCCTGGCACGGCCTTGACAGTATAGCCCAGCCCAGCCACATAGCCATGGCCTGGACCATTCCCACGACCTATTCAGTGTCTGGCATGATTTTCCCCCATCATTGGAGGCCCCTGTCAGGAGGCCTGGTATGTGGGGAGTGTTTGGGGCTTTTATTGTGGGCACAGGCAAGAAAGTCAGGCATTTGCTCTTACTAGATCTGGTCTCAGCCCCTTCCTGTTAAAATTTTTTTTTCCTTCAGCATGAGGCATTCCCTGGGAATAGGAATAAGACCTCAGGGAATCTATAAAGCTCTTAAAGTTGTACATAAAAAATGTTGCTGCCAGGGAAGGGGCTGGAAGCTTTTCTGATTCTCAAAGGTGTCCATGAATAATGAAGATTTAAGACCCCCTGAATGGATGAGGATTTAGGACAAAGGGTGAATGCTCAAATCTCACTCCCCTCCAAATAACCCTGACTCCTGGGTATGTTTCACAGGACAAAAACACTCCTACCACCCCCTCCCAAAACAGCAGAAGAGGGACTCCAGACCCTACCCACCTGGTTTCGTCACTTTCTACCTGTGTGACCTTAGTCAACGTTCTTAATCTCTCTGTGCGTTTTTTTGAACATTGGTAGGGTAGGAATCACTTATTTCATAATATTGTGAGAATTAGTAATAAATATAAAATACTTAAAATAGTGCCAGACACACAGTAAACCCATAGTGCCAGTAAACAGTGCCAGACACACAGTGTTTGATTTATATATATTTGACCTTGCCATGTGGCTTGCAGGATCTCAGTTCCTTGACCAGGGATTGAATCTGGGCCACAGTAGCGAAAGCCAGAATCCTAACCACTAGGCCACCAGGGAACTTCCACAATCACATCTTTTTAAATTGTGGTTTCATATAATAAAGGGGCCTCAGCTTTTGAGAGGAGGACCCTTCTTCCCCTTTCTCTGGCTCCTCACTCCCTCCCCTCACCCTTTTCTCTGTCCCAGGTATGAGCTCATGTACCAATGCTGGAGCGCCGACCCCAAGCAGCGCCCGAGCTTCACTTGTCTGCGAATGGAGTTGGAGACAGTCCTGGGCCGCCTGTCTGTACTGTCCGCCAGCCAGGACCCCTTGTACATCAACCTTGAGGGGGCCCAGGAGCCTACTGAGGGAGGCGACCTGGAGCTGCCTGGCGGGGACCAGGCCAGCAGCGGGGCGGGGGATGGCAGTGGCCTGGGGGCCGTGGGGGGCACCCCCAGTGACTATCGGTACATCCTCAGCCCCGGGGAGCTGACTGAGCAGCCTGGGCATGGGGAGCAGCAGCCAGAGAGCCCCGTCAGTGAGTCTCAGAGGCTGCTGCTGCTGCAGCAAGGGCTACTGCCCCACAGTAGCTGTTAGCCCACAAGCCAAGGGCATCCGGGGCCACGTGGCTGGCTCTGCCGGCCGCTGTGCTGGCTGACTAAGCCCCGTCTGACCCCAGCCCAGGCGGCAAGGCGTGGAGGCTCCTGTGGTAGCCCTCCTGAGCTGTGCTGGAAGCCTGGACTGACCAATCACCCAATCCCAGTTCTTCCTGCAAAACTCTGTGGCCAGCCTGGCATCAGTTCAGGCCTCTGCTGGGTGGAGGTGGGCCAGGCCTGGTTGTCTAAATGCAGGCAGCTGGCAGAGGGGGGGTGGTTATGTTTCCATGGTTACCATGGGTGTGGAGAGAAGTTGGGGCCCCTACTCTCCCAGCTGAGCGGCCCTGCGGCTTCAGTGCATGCATTGAGGCGTCTCTGTCCTGAGGGCTCATCTGTGTCTGTGCTTGGGGTTTAAATACCTAGGTTTGCCCCTCCTCACAAAGAGATGCCCTTGTATTATTCCCCTTTAGGTGAGAATTGGTAAGGGATTGGTACAGTCGGGTCCCAAGCCCCTGTAGCGTGAGGTAGTGGGACACTCAGGTCTGAATCGTTGTCACCTTCCCGGTTACCCATCCTGTCTAGGTCAGGAGTAAAGAGCAGCTGAGCAGATCACGGCCAGGAATGCTGAATGACATGGGCCATCCTTTGCCCAGCTTTTAAAGGCAGTGCACTGAGGAGCTGGGCAAGAGGAAGGGATGCTGTGCCCAGGAATGAATGAGGCCAGAGAGGAGTCCAGGAGCCCCTCTTCACGCCCTCCTGTCTGAGCATGCTACCATATCCCAAAATATCCCAAGACTAACAAAGGCAGCTGTGTTTCAGCCCAGTCCTTCCATGCAGCATCCCTTAGTTCCAACTTTGCCTCTAACTGGAGACCCTCTTCTGTTCCATGTCTCCAGAGATGGAGAGAAAATAGGCCTGGTGACTGGTGTGGCTGAAGGGGAGTAACTGGAGCCTACACCCCAGCCCTGACTAGGGGAGCCTCTGGGAGTGCATGGGGCAGGCCCTTGCTGTTAGGGACTTTTCCAAGCCGTTAGATGCTGTTTAAAAACAGAAATAAATTGAAGACTAAAGACTCAAGGCTTTGTCTCTTAAATGTTTACTTTTCTTTCCAGATCACAAAAATGAAGCATCCCTGCAGAGAGAAAAGTCTGAAAAGACATATGCTAAAATATTAACAGCTGTTATCTTTACATGATGTCATTAAGGGGATTTTCTTTTTCCTTTATGTTTCCCAAGTTTTCTGCATTGAGCACAAAATGCTTTTGTAATTACAGACAGTCCCAAAGAATCTTATAGTAAAGATAATACATAGTTAGAGATAATTAGGAAAATGCAGAAAGTCATTTTAAAAATGCCAAATACCTATAATCCTACTACCATTGACCTTTTGAAAATGCAAATGTTTTGAAAAAGTGCTTTATCTTGGAAGAGAGACAAAGAGACTATTTGGCTGCCTCCTAACCCTCTATCAGACTCTGTTGGGTGTGGAGACAGCGCTCACCTTCACAATGTCGCCTGGACCCAGGAAGTGTGAAAAGTGGGCACAGAGAATGGTGAGCCTCTTGGGGATTAGAAATAAGAGCATGAAGTTTGCTTTCAAGTATTTCCACCTGAAAACTGCAGAAGCTTTTAGAGCAAGCTAATGGGAATGAGCCACAGGAGGCGTGAGAAATGGCCGCTCTCTTTGTTGAGGGGTGTGGGAAGACTGGGAGGGACGCAGGTATTGCACGGCTGGCTGAGGGCAGTGGAATGGGGCGGATACTTTTTGAAAGCAAATATCCTGAAAAACCTGTTACTGGAACTCCAGATTCTCGTTCCCACGTGGATCATGAGACCCGAAGTAACTTTCAGGCTTTCAGAATCTTTCCTGCTTGTGATTAGCTTTAACTGCAGGTAATGATTTGGAGAAGGAAATGGCAACCCCCTCCAGTATTCTTGCCTAAAGAATCCTGTGGTCAGCGGAGCCTGGTGGGCTGCCGTCTATGGGGTCCCACAGAGTCGGACACGACTGAAGCAAATTAGCAGCAGCAGCAGATAATGATTATCTGTGAGGTAGTGTTTGGGAATTACTGACTGGGAGACCTTTCAGTTCAGTTCAGTCGCTCAGTTGTGTCTGACTCTATGACGCCATGGCCTTTACACCTTGGGAGATCTTTACATCTAAATAATTGTCTACTATTAATGGACTCCTGTTATATGTCAGGTATAGTGCCTGGTGCTTCATGTATATTATCTCACTTAATACAGGGAATATGCCTATAAAATGGGACTATAATTATCCTTCAAAAGGACAGAAATGCAGAATAAGTAACTTGTCTAAGGTTATGTAACTAACAAATGGTTGATCCAGACTTTAAGCCTACTATATCAGAGAGCAGAGCCTGTGCAATTCTCCTACCACACCAGAGAGTGTCTAGAAGTTGCATTGCAATCATGTCATCTTTTGGGTGACTGCTTGTCAATAGTAGGTACCTTTAAAAATGCACAGGACAGGGGACTTCTGGTGGTCCAGTGGTTAAGACTCCGTACTTCCTCTGCAGGGGGCATAGGTTTGACCTCTGGTCCAGGAACTAAGATCCCACATGCCACATGGCAAGGCCAAATACATAATAAATACATTTTTAAAAAATACATAGGAGTTCCAGTAAGTGTGTGTGTGACAAAGTAATCTATCTAAATTGAAATTATCAGTAATTAAAATCAGTGTAAGTAACTTTTTCAGCTCAGTCTCTTTTCCCCAAGCACCTTGGACCTTGGCCCCCCTGCAACAGTCATGGGGTTTGAGGTAGGTGATAATAGTGGAATTTTTTTTTTATTATTATTAAGTTTTTGTCTGCACCACATGGCATGCAGAATCTTAGGTCCTCTACAAGAGATCAAACCCAAGCTCCCTGCACTGGAAGAGCAGAGTCTTAACCACTTGACCACTAGATGAGTCCCAATAGTGGAATTTTTAAAAACCTTTTTATTGAAGTGTGACACATACAAAAAGTATATACCGATCAGAAGTGTATAGTCATATGGAATTTTCGCAAACAGATCCAAATAGCCAGTAAGCAGATCGAGAAACAGAATGTTACCAACACTCCAGGAGCAATTTGGGTCCCGTCCCATCTCTGCCGCTTCTCTCCTCCCCAGAGGTAACCTCTATCCTGCCTTCAAACACCACTGATTGGTGTAGCTTGTTTTGCAGTTCATATAAATAGAATCATATAGGTTGGATTATTTTTCGTTTGCCTTCTTTCACTCAGCAATGTTTTCCAGAGTCATCAAGCTGTTGTCAGATCCAAGTTCATGCACCCAATGCACAGTAAGGCCAAACAAACCAAAATGCTGAAGTTTGGAGCAGAGAAAGGTTTAACTGCAAGGACTCAGCAAGAACAGGCAGTTCATACTCAAAATGGCTGAACTCCTCAGTGGTGTGGGGAGGTTTTTTTGTTTTGGGCTGTGCCCTCAAGGTTTGTGGGATCTTAGTTCCCCAACCAGGATCAGTCTCTTGCCCCCTGCACTGGCACTGGACTGCTAAGGACGTGCCAAGGAAGAGTTTTTATAGACGAAATTTGCTTGGAGGGCTGCAGGGTGCAGGACCTTCCTTTGATTGGTTGGTGATGACGTAACAGGGTGGTTCTGGGAGTCAGCCTTCTGGTTCTAACCAGTCTGGATCCCCTGCTTTGTGTGAAATTACCATCCTCCACATGGGTGGGGGCCTTAGTCCTCCTAGGCAGAAGGACTCAGAGATTCGTATCACTTTGTGATGTATATTCCTTGAGGAGGAACTAGTAACCTGCCCCTAGTTTCCTTTGTTTCTGCATTCCTTTATTCCCCTAATTAGTAACTGCTTGAATCTGCCCTTTGAAGCTCAGGGAAGGTCTATAGGGCTGAAGCTTTTTCCTACAAACCAGAAATAGAGGACACAAAAAGGCTTTTGTACTCAGGAGGGGCCCCATAGAATGCTGCTTGGTTTCAGAGCCACAACAATTTTGAGAGATGGGAGTCGAAGGGAAGAGACAAGAGTAGAGCAGTGTTTTTGTTTTGTTTTGTATTTCTGTGTTTTTAAATTATGTCCTCTGGCTCAGTGCTTCTCATACCTCAAACAAGATGCTACAAACAAATTCCTTGAGAATCTTGTTAAAAATATAGATTCTGATTTGATAGGTGTGTGGTGGGATTCTGAATTTCTTAACAAGTTCTGAGGCGATGCAGATGTTGCCAGCCTGAGGCCCACACTTCGAGGCACAAGCAGTATGCTTCACAGTGGGCAGCGGCGTTTTAAAACCCATTCAACGACTGCAATATATAATCATTTCACCGTAATAACACCAATGGGAAAGATTGGAACATAGTTTCTATATCATAAAATTTGATTATGTTTTTCTGAATGATACTCTTCTACTAAAAAAAAAATAATTTATCTTTTCAAATAGATGTCAAATACACATAAAAAAACTTTAATAGGTAGACAGTGAAAATAACTTGCCTTGCTGCTGGCCCCTTATTTCGTCTGTCCAGAGGTAACCACTGTTACTGATTAACTGTGAAATGTTCAAGGGATATTTTACCCATATACTTATTTATCTTTTACACAAATGGTAGGTAATTGTACATGCTGTTCTGCCTCTTGTTCTTTTTATTATTAACAATATGTGTGTAAGTAAATATCTAATGGTATGTATTCTAGATATTGTTCAGTTCAGTTCAGTTCAGTTCAGTCGCTCAGTCGTGTCCGACTCTTTGCAACCCCATGAATCGCACCACACCAGGCCTCCCTGTCCATCACCAACTCCCGGAGTTTACTCAAACTCACGTCTACCGAGTCGGTGATGCCATCCAGCCATCTAATCCTCTGTCATCCCCTTTTCCTCCTGCTCCCAATCCCTCCCAGCATCAGAGTCTTTTCCAATGAGTCAACTCTTCACATGAGGTGGCCAGAGTATTGGAGTTTCAGCTTTAGCATCAGTCCTTCCAATGAACACCCAGGACCGATCTCCTTCAGAATGGACTGGTTGGATCTCTTTGCAGTCCAAGGGACTCTCAAGAGTCTTCTCCAACACCACAGTTCAAAAGCATCAATTCTTCGGTGCTCAGCTTTCTTCACAATCCAACTCTCACATCCATACATGACCACTGGAAAAACCACAGCCTTGACTAGACGGACCTTTGTTGGCAAAGTAATATCTCTGTTTTTTAATATGCTATCTAGGTTGGTCATAATTTTCCTTCCAAGGAGTAAGTGTCTTTTAATTTCATGGCTGCAGTCACCATCTGCAGTGATTTTGGAGCCCCCAAAAATAAAGTTTGACACTGTTTCCACTGTTTCCCCATCCGTTTCCCATGAAGTGATGGGACCAGATGCCATGATCTTAGTGTTCTGAATGTTGAGCTTTAAGCCAACTTTTTCACTCTCCTCTTTCACTTTCATCAAGAGGCTTTTTAGTTCCTCTTCACTTTCTGCCATAAGGGTGGTGTCATCTGCATATCTGAGGTTATTGATATTTCTCCTGGCAAGCTTGATTCCAGCTTGTGCTTCTTCCAGCCCAGCGTTTCTCATGATGTACTCTGCATAGAAGTAAATAAGCAGGGTGACAATATACAGGCTTGACAAACTCCTTTTCCTATTTGGAACCAGTCTGTTGTTCCACGTCCAGTTCTAACTGTTGCTTCCTGACCTGCATACAGGTTTCTCAAGAGGCAGGTAGGTCAGGCAACTCTTTCAGAATTTTCCACAGTTTATTGTGATCCACCCAGTCAAAGGCTTTGGCATAGTCAATAAAGCAGAAATAGATGTTTTTAGGTAGTGAGAATAGGAAACAGGAGTTCAAAATGGCGGTGGCTAAAAGACAAGGAAAGGAAAAGCCCACGAAAATAGAACAAAGAAAGGTCTGAGGACCGGAAGTGAAGACCTCAGGTAGAACAGCACTCCTGGCTAAGCCCAATTTGCATAGGGCAGGCCCAGGGGGAGGAAAAAAAACATATAAAAGGAGGAACCAAAGCGCTTTCTCTCTCTCTTCCCCGCATGCGTGCCTGCACTCCCTCTCTCTCCCTCTCTCTCTTCCTCCCTCTCTCTCCCCACCGCCACGTGCGCCTTTGGGTTGGCATGCCCTCAGGAACACTGATTTGTCTAAGAGCTATAACACTGTCTGTCCAAGACCGGAGAGCTGTGACGCACCGAAGGCTTTAATGTCTGTCATTCCAAATCTTTGTTGTGATAGAACCGAGGAGCATACACTCGCCTGACAATATTGTTCTAAGTTCTTTTGGTATTTTAATTCATTTAAAGTTCACAACAACTCTCTCCAACAGGTATGATTATTATTTCCATTTTATAGATGTAATTCAAATCTAATATACCCTACAAGCCTCGAATTTGAAGGTTTTTCCCTAGCTGTACACATGCATCTCTACTCCTATATATATCATAATTTACTAAATAAGTTCACTATTGATAGACAGCTAAATTGTTTTCAATACTTTGCTATTACAGAGTGCTGCAATGAATTTTTGAAGCACATTGTTTCATACTGATGAGTATAGCCATAGGAAAATTCCTAAAAGAGAAATTGCTGAATCAAAGGAATGTGCATTTAAAATGTTGGTCAGTATTGCCAAACTGGGGCTTCCCTGGTGGTCCACTGGCTAAAACTCTACTCCCAACACAAGGGGCCTGGGTTTGATGCCTGGTCAGGGAACTAGATTTCATATGCCGCAACTAAGTTCACACGCCATAATGAGGATCCCTCTTGCTGCAACTAAGACCAAATGCAGTAAAATAAATAAATATTAATATATATATATATATTGCCAAATTGCCTTCCATAGGTGAGTTTTGTCTATGTGATAGATGAGAAAGGTATTTCCTTGTAACTTTGGTTTGTATTTCTCTTATGAATGAGGCATCTTTTCATGTTTAAGAGCCATTTTGATATTCTTTACAACTGTCATATACTTAAAAAAAATTGTAGTTGATTTACAATGTTGTGTTAGTCTCTGCTGTACAGCAAAGTGAGTCAGTTATACATATACATATATCCACTCTTTTTTAGATTCTATTCCCATACAGGCCAATACATAATGTCAAATAGAATTCCCTGTGCTGTACAGTAGGTTCTTATTAGTTATCTGTTTTTATATATATAGTAGTTTATGTCAATCCCAATCTCCCAATTTATCCCTCCACCTCCCATCATGTACTGTTTTACCAAACTGTTGGTCTCTTGTTACTGATTCATAAGTGTTGTTTTTTTGGCTGTGCTGCTCAGCTTGTGGGATCTTAGTTTTCTGGCCAGGGATTGAACCTGGACCCTTGGCAGTAAGAGCACAGAGTCCCAACCCAATCACTGGACCACCAGGGAATCTCCCATAATTGCTACTTTATATTAAGGAAATTATTCTTTTGCCTGTGATATGTAGTAGGATGGGTTTTTGTTTATTTTTGGCTGTGTGCAGGCCCTTCTCTAGTTGTAGCGAGTAAGGGCTACTCTCTAGTTGTGGTGCGAGGATTTCTCACTGAAGTGGCTTCTCTCATTGTGGAGCGTGGGCTTAGGGCTCTCAGGTTTCAATAACTGCAGTGCATGAGCTCAGTAGTTGCGGTTCCCCGGCTCTAGAGCACAGGCTCCGTAGTTGTGGTGAACGGGCTTAACTGCCCCAAGGCACATGGAATCTTTCTGGACCAGGGATCGAACCGTGTCTCATGTATTGGCAGGTGGATTCTTACCACTGAGCCACCAGGGAAGCCCCTGTATGGTGTTCTTTATTGTAGTTGTTTGAATGTGTCTGTGTATGCATGTGTATATGTGTGGCTTCTGGCTTTCATGTTACACTACTTAGAGAGGATTTCCATACTCCAGCATTATTTTTAAAAACCTATGTTTTCTTCTAGGGCTTCTAAAGTCTACTTTTCATTGCTCCATTTTGAGTCATCTAAAATATAGATTCCAGATGGCTATTTATTGTCCCAAATATCTCATATTGAACAATCCATGTTTTCTGAACATTTCTTGAATAATCTCTGTATTTCTATGTATTACTTCCTTTTCATATACTATATTCACATATATATTTGGGTTTATTTCTAGGCTTTTTATCCCATTTTACAGTATCACTAGTACAGTATTTTAATTACTGAGAAGGAATGTAGTTTTCCTACGTGTTCCTCTTCCATTTTTTTTTTTGCAACATCCCCCCAGGGGTTAAGGAACACCATCACAGGGCATGGCTGTTCGTTGTTCAGTCATGTCTGACTCTTTGCAACCCCATGGACTGTAGCCTGCCAGGCTCCCCTATCCATGGAATTCTCCAAGGCAAGAATACGGAGTGGGTTGTCATTTCCTACTCCAGGGGATCTCCCCGACCCAGGGATAGAACCTAGGTCTCCTGCACTGCAGGTGGATTCTTTACCACTGACCCACCGGACATACTTGCAGTCTAAGGAAGAAATGCAGGTCTTCCAAGGCTTTACAAAACAGTGATTTGTTCATGACGTCATCCAGCAAAGAAGACCACAAACAGGATCAGAACCCAGGGATTTACCTAGTTCTTCCTTCTCTCCAATGCCCCAGCATGGGAGGGTAGAGGTGGCAGAGAGGTTGGGTCAATTTTTCAATCACCATCCACAACTAACAAATCATTAAGTCTTGTTGATTTCAGTCTCCTAGTTTGATTGATTGATTGATGCTTGGCTGCACAGCATGTGGGATCTTAGTTCCTCTATCAGGGAACCAACCCACACCCCTTGCAGTAGAAGCTGAGTTTTAACCACTGGACAGACAGGGAAGTCCTAACCTCAGTTTTCTAACACCATAGAGATAGGATGTAAAAATAATATTTATTTCACAAATCCTTTTGAAGATTAACTAAAACAGTTATCAATGAGCCTAGAAGAGTGTCTGGCTAAGGGCCAAAGTCCAGTAAATGTAAGGCAGAGCTCCTCTCCTTTCCCCCAAATCCCTGTTTTCCCCTGGGGTAAAGCAAAGGAGAAGGCAATGGCAACCCACTGCAGTACTCTTGCCTGGAAAATCCCATGGACGGAGGACCCTGGTAGGCTGCGGTCCATGGGGTCGCTGAGGGTCGGACACGACTGAGTGACTTCACTTTCACTTTTCACTTTCATGCATTGGAGAAGGAAATGGCAACCCACTCCAGTGTTCTTGCCTGGAGAATCCCAGGGACGGGGGATCCTGGTGGGCTGCCGTCTACGGGGTCGCACAGAGTCAGACGACTGAAGCGACTTAGCAGCAGCAGTAGCAGCAAAGCAAAGGAGAGAAGCTCTTTGGACCTTGCCTAAGACACACAGACGTGGAGGAAGCCCCTGGATGATTAAGAGGGAGGTTGGAATTTTACATTTCGACCCTTGAGAACCCAAAAGGCCCCAAGTCAGAGGGCTGTGCCAGAACTTTGATAGAGCAAAGTTCATCTATTGCCGCCACCAGCGCCTTTCCTCTACCCACCGGTTCTGACAAGGGGCGGATCCGGAGGAGCCGGGGTCGGGCGGCTCGGCCCACAGAGGGTCACGCGGGACTGGGGCCGGAGCCTAGAGCGACTTAGCCCGCGGGCTCGGCTGGCCCACTAGGGAGCCGGGCCACGCGCGGGGTCGCAGGCGGTTCGCTCCGCCCTGGCCTCAGCAGAGGCCTCTCCGCCGCCAGCAGGGAGAGGCTCCGGCCGGACACAGGCACCTTTGTCCGCGGCTTGGAGGGGCCCCAGCTGCAGCCCAGGGAGCCGAGTGTGGCTGCGACGGTCGGAGGGAGCGCTCCCCCGTCTGGAGGCCAACGGTTGGGTCCTCCCATCACGCAGAGAACATTCCACCGTCTAAATGCCTGCGTCTGGGAACAATAGCTTTTGTTAACCCTGGCTTAAGTTGGTCCTCTGGAAGTAAAATTTAACTCAACGAGGATTGACTTGGCCGCAAAGAGTGTAAGAGAACTGTGAGCACCATTTTTTTCTTTAATCCTAGGAGCTTGTGCTTTGGGAGACACGGAAAACGTCACTGAGTTTGACTAGAAAGAGCCAAGGAGCGCGTGGACAGCAGGTGCCGAGAGGGCAGAAGAGGGCAGATGTAGGTGAGCCGGCCCTATGGGGCAGTGTGGAGGCCGGAAGGTGTCCCGACCTGGTGGCTGGAGCTGTGGGGCTACCACATGGAAACAAGGGATGGGAATGCTTACTGGGTGAAATGTAAGTGGAGAGTCCCAGGACAGTGCTAAAGCCTGTGGACCAAGAAAATACTGCCTACCACTTCAGGACACTACAAAGGTGGCCCATCATCAAGCCATAGCCCCTAGAGCCTCAGCTCCTACCCTGCAGGGTGCACCTGGAGGGGATTCTGGAGGAAGAAAAGCAGGATGCTGGCCTAGATAGTTCAGGTGCATTTCAAAGGAATAATTTCATTGGGCCCAGACTCTTGAATCTTCCAATACACAGAAAAGTGCTAAAATCTTTAACTTTAGAGATTGTTTTTTTTGTGATGAGAATAATCTTTTGATATTCAACTAGTTTTTTTCACAGCAAAAACTCCTATATACTGTGACTCTTCCCTTACCTCTTTGGTAAGATCCTCAGAGTTATCTGAGAGGCTGTCTCCCAGACGATAGTTCACAGTAAAGGTCCTAGAATAAAATGTAACTCGCGGCTTTTAGGTTGTGTGTGTGTTCACTCTACAAGCCCCAAACAATAGTCCAATTCAACAAAACAATTTTTCAATATATATACATTTTTTTGACAAAGAATTTGATTTTTATAGTTGCTGCTGCTGCTAAGTCGCTTCAGTCGTGTCCGACTCTGTGCGACCCCATAGACAGCAGCCCAACAGGCTCCCCTGTCCCTGGTATTCTCCAGGCAAGAACACTGGAGTGGGTTGCCATTTCCTTCTCCAATGCATGAAAGTGATGAAAGTGATTTTTATAGTTAAGAATCAGTATATATTTAAAGATTGGTATCAGTCTTTTATTAAAATGAAATATAGAAAATGTAACATGTAAAAATGGATGAAAGAAATATGGTGCTCAAAACATTTAAATCTTCATTTGTTAGGAAATACTTTCTTGTTTGTGACCCAGAGGTACTTTGGTCCAACTACTGAAATTTACAAATGAGGAAAAAAAGGAGGGTCAGAATCATTTGTTACTTGCTCAGCCTTTTATGGTAAAATGCAGCATGAGTTTCTACCAGCACCATCTCTCATTACTCTGAGTTGCAAATTTAGGATGAGAAAAGTGTTAAACCTTATAGAAACTTAGTTTTGCAATGCGTCAGTAGTGTCTTCTAGAAACACATTGAATATTATTGAAACTGTGCTGCCTTCTTTCAAGTCTGTTATTTCTTTTGGTCAGATCATGGGCCCCTTTTTGAAAGTTGGAAAGTTTCGAACTGTCAACTCTGTTCAAGCAATGAACACAACAGTTAACTTTGTTTTTTAAAGAGCTTTACAATTTTAACATATTTAATATTCTTAACAATGGTTTGGGGTGGAGATTCTTATCCCTATTTTTCCCAACGAAGCACAGAAAAGTTAAGTAACTTTCACAGGCTCTTAACCACAGGTCTCTGCTGTGAGAATTACTATCGCCATATTATCTATAAAGAAAATGAGGGGAAAAAAAGAAAATGAGGGGCCCAAATAATCCCTCAGTATTTTTTAAATTAGGTCTGTTACAGTGCACAGGAGAGAAAGTTTCAAGCTGTGTCTTAGGAATCTCCAACTCTGCCAGATATTGCCAAGCTCTCTCTCAAAGTGGCTGTAACAGGAACATTTTCCCCAGCAGTGACCCATTGCTCCATCTTCTCAATAATACTTTTTTTATTAACAATCGTATAGGTGTAAAATGATATCTCATTTTTGTTTAAATTTATACTTCATCAGTCACTAGTGAGTCTGAGCATTATTTCAAATATTTATGAGAGGCTTTTTTGTTTGTCTACAGCAAACAGTTTTCTCCTGGTTGCAGCTTGCCTTTTGTACAAAAGTTTGTTTCTATAAAGAAGTTTTAAATTTTAATCCAGTCAATGTATTAATATTTTACTTTATAGCTTTTTGCGATTTGTTTACGAAATTATCTCTTACCCCCAAAGTCATATAGATATTCTTCTGTATATTCTTTGTAAAGTTTTAAAGATTTTCTTTTCAAATCAAGATCTTTATTTGGGATTATATTTACATATGGTATAAGGTAATTTATTTTTTTCTCATATTTATATCTAATTATCTAGTCATCATTTGTTGACCAGACAAGGATAGTTCAATTTAAAAAAAATAGATAAACCATAACCATATCCTGGGGGTGAGTGGGTTTCAAGAGTTGGAGAGAGCTCAAAAGGGAAGAAATGGTTCCCAGGGCCCACTCAGGTCTCGATGGTGCTGCTGGCCCTGACTAATTCCAGGAATCAGAGTGGGATTTCGAAGAATCTGAAGAAGGTATTTCTGTTCAGCTAAACCCCTGTGGGACCTGGTTCCAGTCCCAGCCACTGGAGGAGGGCACATCAAAGCATGGAACTCCCCTGAGACAGGTGCATAGCCAGGGGCAGGGAGCTGCCTTGGCAGCTCTAGAAGCAATACTAATATTATGGCTTTTTCCAATCATTTTCCCTAGAGCTGATAGCTCCATAGGTCTGTTTTCCAAGTTTTCACGGGGAAGGGTTTTCCCAAAAATTCTGACACCTCACCCAATATTCAGCCTTCAAAATCTGTTTCTTTGTCACAAGCTCCCTTACCAATTTATCAGGACGCTGTGTTTTAGGTTCTTGTTTTGGTAGCAGCTCCACTTCCAGATAGCAGTTTCCATAGTATCAGAATATAGGGTAAACTGATATAACAAAGAGACTACAAAATACAACGGCTCAAACAAAATGTTTCTTTTGTTCTTATCCAACTCTCTAGGGGTGAAAAGTCAAA
The DNA here is from genome assembly GCF_002263795.3 of Bos taurus. Classification (NCBI taxonomy): domain Eukaryota; kingdom Metazoa; phylum Chordata; class Mammalia; order Artiodactyla; family Bovidae; genus Bos; species Bos taurus. The sequence continues at coordinate 36,991,218 of NC_037337.1, forward strand.
GGCTAGTAGGTAGCTCTTTTTCAGAAGTTTATTTAGGGATCCTTGTTCCTTCCATCTAATTGTCCAACATTTTCCTAAGGTGTCTCCTCTTACTAAGTCAAAGTTGGATTACTCATACACTACATTCTAGCTTCCAGTCTTTCTGTCTGTGTCTGTTTCTTTTTATTTGTTTAGTTTTCTGAAACTCTTTCTTTGGTTAATTTCTCAGAAATAACTCATATAACTCTCAGGATGAACAGTAGCCTGAAATTTTGCCATATTCCTAACAGTTTGGATTCTCCAGGCAAGAACACTGGAGTGGGTTGCCATTTCCTTCTCCAACGCATGAAAGTGAAAAGTGAAAGTGAAGTCGCTCAGTCGTGTCCGACTCTTAGCGACCCCATGGACTGCAACCTACCAGGCTCCTCCATCCATGGGATTTTCCAGGCAAGAGTACTGGAGTGGGGTGCCATTGCCTTCTCCAACGGTTTCTCTACAGTCTATATACTTGAAGATCAACTTGGCTGGATACAAAATCTGTGGTTCACATTTTCTGTCTTTGTCTCAGATATGTTACTCCATTGCTTTCTATAAACAGTGTTAAATAACAACAACAACAAAATAACAATGTAATATTTTTTTCTCTTGGTCTTTTTTTTTTTGCCTGCATGTCAATAACTGTTTTGTTTTCAAGTCCAGTGGTTTTAATAGACCTTGGCTCTGTATTGGCCATTCTGAATCAGTTTTCCCAGATACCTGCTATATTCTTTTCAAGGATAGTTTCAAGTCCTAGAGAAGAGCTCCCTAGTTGTATTTATGTAGTGATTTAAAAAAAATAATATTTATTCATTTTGGCTGTGCTGGGTCTTCATCATTGCACATGCTTTGCTCTAGTTGTGGTGAGCGGGGTCTATTCTTTGCTGTGGTGTGCAGGCTTCTCATTGTGGCGGCTTCTCCTGTGGAGCGCGGGCTGTAGGCGCTTGGGCTTCAGTAGTTACGGCACATGGGCTCAGTAGTTGTGGCTCGCAGGCTCTAGAGCACAGACTCAGTAGTTGCTCTGCGACATGTGGAATTGTCCCTGACCAGGGATTGAACCCGTGTCTCCTGCATTGGCAGGAGGATTCTTTACCACTCAGCCACCAGGGAAGCCCCACAAAGTGATTTAAAAAGATATATGGCCTCATATTTTCTGAGATTTGTCTCTTCTGCTTCCCTCCCTTACATTTATTTGGATCTTCTTATTTATCCCTCTTCCTGAGATTTCATTCCCAGACGTTCATTGAACGTCTTTGTCTTGGGAGGAGCTTTGTCTGTATTTCTGAGTTTATAGGGCCCAGTCTGCCCCCTAACCATGAGACCTTATCATATCCTTTTGGTGCTCTTGATTTATTGGTGAGCTAGACCCCTACTGGATCCCCTCCCAGCTTCCATTAAGAGGAGGTAATTGGGGGGTTTTTTTTTTTTGAAGGGTTCTCAAAAGCCAGGTTCCTTTTCTATGCCTCCTTCTGCACAGATTCCATCACACACAAGTCTTGTAGCTAACAGGGTTTATTCTTGCCTGCCTGAATTTGTGGGTTCAGAGGAATGCTTTGCCACCCAGGTTTGTAGAGATGTTATCCACGAGTCTTTACTACCCCAGTGGCACTTTGCTGCTTTTGCAGTCTACCTCCACTCCACTGATCCTGCCATGTGTTGCTTTCACTATCTCTCAACCCTAAACCTTTTTTTTTTTTTTAGTTAGTTTTGGCAGCACTGGGTCTTTGTTGGTATACTGGCTTTTCTCTAGCTGCAGAGAGCCAGGGCTACTCTCTGGTTGAGGTGTGTGGGCTTCTTGTTGTGGTGGCTTCTCTTGTTGCAGAGCAGGGGCTCTAGGGTGGGCTGACTCAGTAATAGTGGTTCCAAGGCTCTGGAGCACAGGCTTAAGAGTCGTGGTGGCCCAGCTTACTGTGGCCCAGCTTACTTGCACTGTGGTACGTGGGATCTTCCTGGATCAGGGATTGAACCCGTGTCTCTTGCATTAGCAGGTGAATTCTTTACCACTGAGCTACTAGGGTAGCCCCCCAAATCTTTTATTATATATAGAAAATGTCCTTTATAACCCAAGTAAGCGATCTCTCTGGCAGCTGTCAGGACTGTTTGTCAGTCTCATTCCTCAGTGGAGAAACTGCTCCAAGCCCTGGATTCAAGCACTGAGCCTGATTCTAACCCCTGACCCTGATTGGATCATTTTTTTCCCCTAAGTGCCTGACTGCTACTCCTCTCTTTACAGCCTCAAGGCTTCAGTCCTGCTTGTGACTGTGTTTCTATTTAGTTCAGTGCCGCAGAGATGATAATCTTGTTTTTGAGCTCAGCACTATCATTTCAGTGTTTTCTTTCTATATTTTATCTATCCCTGCTGTGTAATTTGAGCAGAGGGAGTACCTAAAGAGGGAACTCGCAGAACCATCTTGACTCAAAGTATCTCAAAAAACAGTTTTGAATGCACAATGAACAGACAAGTCACTACAACGTTACAAAAAAGAACAAGAAGGGCTCGCACTCGGAGAGATTAGAATGCAGTGAAGGAAGGTGAAGGTGATCTGTACTATACCACTGTAAGACAGACTGAAAACTGCTCTATTGGAAATGATCAGTAGAGCTCTGTCAGCCTACAAGAAGAAGCAAGGGCTCATGAGGGAGGGGTGCAAAGAAGCCTTCTCAGAGGAAGTGGCTTTGAAATGGATCCTTTAGGAGTGCTGTAACAGGAGTGTACCTGTTGGTTTGGTGACCTCATCCTTGAAACTGGAGGACATGCTGCCTTGGTGGAGTGAGGAGGATGTGCTGGAAGAAGAGCCTAGAGCTTAGCGCACAGGCCACGGAGTTCACACAGACTCAGCTCCAGTCTTGGCTTTGCAGCCAACTAGAGGCAGAAGCCTGGGCAATTCACTCAATCTCTCTGAGCTTTAGAAAGGGAATAGTGTCCCCAGCCTCACAGAGTTGTTGTAAGGATAATTGATGGTAATATAAATAAAGTCGTGATTAAACTCTCATAAAGTGATAGCTGTAACTTTTAGATTATGGAGGGCCTTGAATATCAAGCAATTAACTTTTTAGAAGCTTTGTTGAGGTGTAGTTTACAGTAACAAACTGAGCACTTTTGACTACCACTCTCTGGTCCTACTTCTGCTCTCTGGAGCAGCCTCTAGAATATTACTCAGACTTCGATAACCTCTGTGGTAGGCAGAGTAATGATTCTGCAAAAATGTCTACTTCTTAACCCTAAGAACCTGTGAATGTGTTAGGTTGAAAGGCAAAGGGGAGCCTAAATTGCAGATGGGATTAAGGTTGTTAATCAGCTGACCTGGGGATGGGAATATTATCCTGATGCTTAATGTGATGGACTCCTTTAGGAGTGGATTAGGGAGGCAGAAGGGAGGAAATCATATATGTGTGAGGACTCCTTGTTCATTGCTGGACATGGCTTTGAAAATGAAAGGGGACATCAACCAAGGAATGTGAGCAGCCTCTAGAAACTGGAAAAACAGGAATGGGATTCCTTCCTGGAGTCTCTGGGAAAAGAGCCCTGCTAAAGCCTTGATTTTAGCCCAGTGAGACCTACTTTGAACTGACCTCCAGAAGCATAAGATAACAAAAATGTGTTGTCTAAAAGCACTAAATTTGCTGTAATTTGTTACAACAGAAATAAAGAACTTGTACAGTCTTGAATAAATGCTTGTTGATTAGCTGAATTAATAAATCAAAGGCAAATCTACTGCCTTTTTCATTTAATAATCCTTCTAGTTTTGAGGGAGAGAAGATTTAGTTTGGACCATGTTATCTCCCAGTAAAGTTCTTGTATCTTGACATGAAATTGCTGGATTGGTGCTAAAGCAATTTTGAGGTTGATTTAAAAGCACTATAAACTGAATGTTTGTATCTTCCCAAAATTCATATGTTGAAGTATTGGAAAGTGGGTCCTTTGGGAAGTGATTTGGTCATGAGGGTAGAACTCTTGTGAATGAGATTAGTGCCCTTATAAAGGAGACTTCCCTGGTGGCTCTGAGGGTAAAGCGTCTGCCTGCAACAAGGGAGACCTGGGTTCGATCCCTAGGTTGGGAAGATCCCCTGGAGAAGGAAATGGCAACCCACTCCAGTACTCTTGCCTGGAAAATCCCAGGGACAGAGAAGCCTGGTAGGCTACACTCCATGGGGTCGCAAAGACATGACTGAGCAACTTCACTTTCACTTTGAAAGAGTTCCCTTGATCCTTCCTCCATTTGAGGACATAGCAAGATGGCAGCTGTGTATGAACCAGGAAGTGACCCCTCCCCAGACACCAAATCTGCTGGTGCCTCGATCTTGGTCTTCCAGCCTCTGGAAATGTATATGCCACCCAGTTTATGATATTCTCTTATAGCAGGCCGAAGGGATTATAACAACTGGGATCATTCCACACTGGATGCACTATTGATATGGTAATGATGTAAACCACACTCCCTCTGCTACCATTCTAGATGGGCCAGCAGAAGGCAGGCTGACCCCTACAAATCAGCTGACCCCCTTCTTTCTTTTCCCACCAGGTGCCTTTTTTTTTTTTTTTAAGGGATATGTCCTGTATTTCCAATAAAAATGGGAAAGGTGTTAAAGTCAGTTCTTTGTTGCAGTGCTTTTTGATTTATGGACCTTTGTTTTATTCAGTTTGTTAAATAAGAGTTGACAAAATTATTGCTTCCCATCCCCCACCCCCAAAGCAGTCAGAGAAGAGCATTGAAAAAACAATTCCAATAGTTAGTTACGAAATTTAATTGTAAGGGTTAAGCAGTGGTTATTGGTCAAACCAATCAACATTAATAACTTTGAGGTGTGCAGAAACTAGTCTTTAAATAAAGGTGACAAATACCAGTAAGATTCTTACAACACTGTTCAGGATCTTAATAAATGTGATTCTGGAAGTTGAGTACAAAAGAGAATGATAGTGCAATCATCAATAAGTAAACCAAAGGCATAATTTTCTAAATCATTTTTATGTATTTTTTAAAAAGATTATTTATTTATGGCTGTGCTGGGACTTCACTGCTATGTGGGCTTTTCTCTAGTTGTGGCGAGTTGGGGGGTTACTCTATGGTTGTGGTGGGTGAGCTTCTCATGGGCTTCCCTGGTACCTCAGCCAGTAAAGAAACCACCTGCAATGCAGAAGACCCCGGTTCGATTCCTGGGTTGGGAAGTTCCCCTGGAGAAGGGATAGGCTACCCACTCCAGTTTTCCTGGGCTTCCCTGGTGGCTTAGATGGTAAAGACCTGCAATGCTGATGGCTTCGATCCCTGAGTTGGGAAGATCCCCTGGAGAAGGGCATGGCAACCCACTCCAGTATTCTTGCCTGGAGAATCCCCATGGACAGAAGAGCCTGGTGGGCTACAGTCCAAGGGGTTGCAAAGAGTCAGATACCACTGAACTTCTCATTGCAATGACCTGTCTTGTTGGTGGCTTCCCTAGTGGCTCAGTTGGTTAAGAATCTGCCTGCAGTGCAGGAGACCCAGGTTCAATCCTTGGGTCAGGAAGATTCCCTGGAGAAGGAAATGGCAACCCACTCCAGTACTCTTGCCTGGAGAATTCCATGGACAGAGGAGCCAGGCAAGCTACAGTCCACTGGATTGCAAAGAGTTGGATGTGACTGTGTGACTAACTTTCTCTTGTTGCAGAGCACTGGTTCCAGGGTGTGCAGAGTTCAGTACTTGCAGGACGCTGGCTCAGTAGCTGCAGTTTACAGGCTCTAGAGCACAGGCTCAGTAGTTGCGGCACATGGTCTCAGTTAAGCTGTGGCATGTGGGATCTTCCTGGATCAGGGATCGAACCTGTGTCTCCTGCATTGGCAGGTGGATTCTTTACCACTGAGCCACCAGGGAAGGCCCTCTAAATCATGTTTAGTTAAACAGAGTAAATTCTAGTTTTTTAAAAAAATTTAAAGTGCATAAACTCAATCTGTTTTCTACCTGAGACCAAAACAAGTTTCTTTTTTCCTGTCTAAACAAAATTCTTGGCATTAAGGTAAATCTGAATTCACATGATATACTTTGTTAAACATTTCCAAAAAATTTTAAGCCTGCTGTAAAGAGAAATTCTCATGTTATACTACATATATATTTACATATTTTTCTTCAAAGACAAATTTATGAAGTTAATAGGCCTAAAATAAAAAGTGTTCTTATATGTGCAATATGAAATGGGATCACAGAATCTGTGTACCCAGATGAATCACTAAGAGTTCAGAAATTAAGCTCACTTTAAGAAAATGCATTCCCTCTTTTTTGGTGCCGAGGTTGCAAAGTTGTGATGTATGACAAAAACTTTGTGTATACAGGCTCCAAAACTAAGCATTGTTCTAAATTGGCTGTAACTTAAATTAAATAACTGTAACTTAAGTTAAAATTAAACTCAACTAGATCATTGTGGTTGGAGAAGGAAATGGCAACTCACTCCAGTATTCTTGCCTGGAGAATCCTAGGGACAGAGGAGCTTGGTGGGCTGCCATCTATGGGGTCACACAGAGTCAGACATGACTGAAGTGACTTAGCAGCAGCAGCAGCAGATCACTGTGGTTACACCACACTTGGCTTTAGGTAGGGTCTGCAGGTTTTACTGAGGTAACAACCTCTTATCTCTTGCCTCCCATCCTGCGCTTGTCCCCACTGCCCCCAGCTTCCTTTCATATGGCTGCATTTGGCAATGTTTCCAAATCTTGGAAGCAGAAGAACCTGCTAAAGTAAACAGAGAGGATGAAAAATGACACTATAAATGATACATGAAAAATCAACCTTAGAGTATAGTCTGAGAAGCAGCAGTCTACCCTCAAGGGAAAAAGAGAGAATTTAAAAAGTAGGGGGACTTGCCTGACCGTCCAGTGGTTAAGACTCTGTCCTTTCACTGCGGAGGCTGTGAATTTCATCCCAGGTAGAGGAACTAAGATCCCACATGCCAAGCAGCATAGCCAAAAAAATAAAATAAAATAAGGGGCTGTTTTTCCTAGATATTTTCCCACATAACAAAATTTCAAACTCTGGAAAGGTAATGCCTTTGAAGGAGGAGCTAGGGAAGTAAATAAATGATAAAGAAATACAGCAGTAGCTTTAGCTGTCAGTGAGTTTCTTTGCCCTGGCATTGGCATTATCAATATGATCTTTATTGGTGTCAGCCTTTTCTGTGATCTGTTCTATTTGTCAGTTGTGAGCCTCAATCCCATTGCCTATGTCCAGGGCCATGTTTTTAGGTTGTCTAGGATACTGGCCACTTGAGTCAGGTTCTCTTCCGTTTCATCTTCCCTGGCATGATTTGTTATATGTTTAATGTATTCACCCGTTGGCTGCTCCTGTGGTCACTTGACGCAGCTGACCATTTGTCACTCAGCCTGGCTGCTTAGATACTATTACATTGCTAGGAGAGCTGTCTCCAGCATCTCCCCATGTTGCCTTATAGACTTTACCAGACTCAATGTTCTTTGTCCTATTACATGGACATAAACAACGGCCTCAGTCCTTGTTGAATTCTGTTAAAATCTTCTCTGCTTCTCTCATGTCTTTATTTGGTCTATGCCTCCTTCTGTGTGTTTCAGTTGTTCCCCTTGCTCAACCAGTGTAGGGATAGTCTTGATTCCTGCATCCTGAGCTTCAGTGGCTAAACCCAGGATTCTCCTTGTACTTTCCGCAGACTCATCAGTAACGTGGTTGGCCCTCAGCTGAATTCCTTCTGCTGACAGATTATCCATGATCAATTAAAACTCTTGATAGGTGCGGAAATTGAAATGTGGATATTCAAGCAGTTCTGACTGTTTCTCTCTGGCTGCGGCAGCTCTGACTCCCGCAGGCCAGACTCCCAGCTGCACCCTTCTTCCAGGTGACTTCTTAAGCAGTGGTTCTTGGAGAGGCAGAGGGAGGAACACGTCAGAGTCGGCTAGGAAACTCTACAAACACCCACAACACCTTACTTTCCTACCTACCCCAGGGGAATCTGCTATGGTTTTCTCCACCCTCTTTGAGAAGCACAGTCTTAGAGCAAATGCCACATGAGAGAAGGGAGAAGTATCCGCATGGGGGATACACAAAAGGGGTGCTTCTGAATTAAAAGAGATCTCATTCCCAGTTAGAGTTTGTTCTCTTATCCTGTGACTATGTCCAAGCTGTTGACCTTTTTTCCATGGACAGAGCTTTCCCAGAGTATTCAGAAGCCCCAGGAAGACCCAGTGTCTTCCCTTCTGTTTTCTTTTCTGTCACCTCCAATCCTGGGAAGACCAGGTTCTATTGCTAGAGTTGCCAGGATCAGGACTTCCTTTCCTGGTCCCTGTGCCCTCTCTAGATTGAAATATTCTGTCTGTAGCCCCTCTATCCTAGTAGATCCTAGTCTTGTTAGAAACCAAAAGACCCCCAAACCTCCAAGTGATTTTTTTAAAATTTTGCTGCACTGGGTCTTAGTTGAGGCATATGGGATCTAGTTCTAACCAACTAGGAATTGAACCTGGGCATTGGGAGCATGGAGTCTTAGCCACTGGACCACCAAGTAAGTTCCCAGATAATCTTTTTTTTTTTTAATGTTATTTTTAATTGGATAATCGTTTACAGTGTTGTGTTGGTTTCTGCCATATATCAACATGAATCGACCATGGATATACACATGTCCTCTTTCTCTTGAACCTCCTTAACCCTTCTTGGTGGTCACAGTGCACAGGGTTGAGCCTCCCGAATCATGCAACAAGTGCCCACTCGCTATCTAATTTTACACTTGGCAATCTATATATGCTTCAGTGCTACTGTCTCATGTCCCTCCCTCTCCTTCCCCTGCTGTGTCACAAGTCTGATCTCTATGTCTGCATCTTTATTGCTGCCCTGCAAATTGGTTCATCTGTACCATTTTTCTAGATTCCATATATATGTGCTAATATGTGATATTTGTTTTTCTCTTTCTGACTTACTTCATTTTGTATAACAGGTTCTAGGTTCACCTACCTCACTAGAACTGACTCAAATTCATTCCTTTTTATGACTAATACTCCATTGTATATTTGTCCTACAGCTAGCAGGTGATGTTTGAGTTTCTTCTTAGCTCTGTGGTTTTGGGTTTGTGGTGTCTCCACCAACTTCTCCAGCCAAATTCCTAGAGTAATTTCATGAAGAAATCGGATTTCTCCACTCGATTGTTCTAACCCGATCTGTACCTTTGTTTTCTCTAGAAAGTCCTGCTGTCAGGAGGGTTGCTATTTGGCCCAATGCCCTGTCTGTGTAATTTGCCTTTAGGGATTCCAGATACTTCTACTCTCATTATCAGTTGGGTAAGAAACTCTTCTCCCTGTTTATCTTTCAGATGTTCTTCCTCTCAGCCACTCTGGCAGTTCCTTTGCTCCAACCCCAAGGCTGGCGACTCAGGGCTAGCCCATCTGCTCCTGCAGCCCCTTTTCTTAGTTGCAACTGTCCACTCAGATTGGGGAAAGGAAGGGAAAAATGGACTCCATCATGCTACATTGTTGCCTTTTATAGTATGATGTTAAAACAAATGTTAAAGCGATTATAATTGGCTCCCATCCCCAGAAGGAACATCTTTCTTTACAAGGAGGGGATGTGTGCATGTGTGTGCACATCTGTTGTGCTGGACTGAGGACAGCATTTGGGCGCCATGCAGGGGCACACATTTGCAGATGGTGTGTTCAACCTGGTCCTGACCCTTCCTGAGGCCCTGGGGGTGGAGGAGCATCTCCTGAGACTCACTTCTTTCACAGGAAGCTTCTGGGCTGTCCCCTTCCCCACTGCAAGGGGTGGCTTATAAGTCTCTCAGTCTTCAGGCCCAGGCTGATGTTCCTCCCACTAGCACCATCCCAGGCAGCTCCTGACTATCCCCAGGACCCTTGGGTGAGACCTCATGGGACTTCTTGTAGGTTTAGGTCACACTCCAGCCGTCAGGTAATGGCACCCCACTCCAGTACTCTTGCCTGGAAAATCCCATGGACGGAGGAGCCTGGTAGGCTGCAGTCCATGAGGTTGTGAAGAGTCGGACATGACTGAGCTCCTTCACTTTCACTTTTCACTTTCGTGCATTGGAGAAGGAAATGGCAACCCACTCCAGTGTTCTTGCCTGGAGAATCCCAGGGACGGGGGAGCCTGGTGGGCTGCCATGTATGGGGTCACACAGAGTTGGACACGACTGAAGTGACTTAGCAGCCAGGGGTCCCAGATGCAACCCGATTCCAGAGTCCATAAAGAACAATTCAGCATTTCTAGGAGCTTAAAATCAATTCTGCTCTTTTATCATTGGGACAGAGATTTTTTCTAGGACCATCTGGACTCCCTGGAGTTGCTGCCAACAGGACAGCAGGGAAACTCCAGACCAGCACAGGCTGACTAGGGTATCGACGTGGTTTCCTGTGATGTCTTCCACTCACCAGGTCAATCAACTGCAGCCTGTTCCTTATATTTCACAGAGTCCTTACAGTGGAGCTGTTTGGTTGCTCCAGGAGCACAGGAGGAAAACAGCGAGGAGGATGAGTGGGGAGAGAAAGACTCATGCAAAAAAGGGAGAGGAAATGAGTGATGCTGAGGAAGGCGAAAAAGGCAAATAGCAACAGCAGTAGCAGCAGGAGCAGAGAAAATTGGGATGTGAGGGTGGGAGGGAAAAGCAGAAAGGCAGGGTTCTGTTCATGATAATATTAACCTGAGTTCCTGGTTAACATTTTTTAGTGACTCATTAAATATGCATAAGAAAGTAAGGAAGGAAGCTTGCAGTTTTAATTCAAGATAAAGCCCAGTGTTTCCACAGTCCCCATCCCTGGGAAGAGCTGTGGGGTGACTTCCCAGGCTTCCCCTGCAACCTGGTCTGGGAAGTCATGGGTGAGGAAACTAGCAGAGTTGAGTGACTTTGCTGCACTCCCCTGCCCTCAAACTGGCAGACGGTCCCCTACGACATAAGGGTTGAGATGCCAGAAGCTCTTTGAAGGCAGTTTGCTCTGTTTCTTTCTTGGATTTTCCTTCCTCATATTCTGCTTCGTTTTCTCTTTTGTCCTGCTTAACCCTGGATAAATCACTAAACCTTTTGGAACTTCTGCACTTATGAAAATGGAGATAAGAAAACTTTCCGGCCTTTTCTCTAGAATACTGTTGAGATCAGCTTTCATCTATAAAGGGCTTTGTATGCTGCAAATGACAGCACAAATGTTAATTGTGATGGCTGTATTCTAGGATGATATTGCTTTTCTTGGACTTCTCTGCCCTCCCAATGCAGGGGGCACGGGTTCAACCCCTTGTCAGGGAACTTCCTGCATGCTGCATACTGCAGCCTGAAAAAAGAAAGAAATTGCTTTCCCCAACCCATAGGCTTTCCACTCCTCAGTATGACTGTCAGAAAGCGTGCTATTAATCCAATTTCAGAATTTCCCTATACCTTAGGCCAGCAGGTAATGTTAATGAGGATTTGGAAAACAACCGCTGGGTTGACATGAAGTCTGTCCTTTCGGTGGGTTTTGTTTTCTGCTCTACGGACAGTGATCTACCTCCAGTGTTCACAACTCAGAGCTTTGCTCTCTCTTGATTCAGTTAAGCAAGTATTCCAGGATTAAGTTCCCTAGGAGCTATGGATGTCGTCTCCGCATATCCATTTAGAATAAGTCTGTTTGGGCCCAGAACACCTGGACCCTATGTAAATACTGTGTGTGTGCCCGTGGAATGAATTTGAAAATGCTATGTGAATAAATAATGGAGTAGCAAGGAAGGCATTCTGTGTGATTATGGTGAGATAACCCTAAACCAATAAGAGGGGAACAGGAAAAGGGACTAAGAGAAAATAAAAGCTGATTCCTGGTAGAGACATACGACCTGAATCTGTGCAGCTAAGTAGTGACTAAGAGGGAATGAAATATGACATAAAACTCAAGAGGAGGGTTTTAGCTTGTCCAAGGAGCAAAAGGAATGTGGGAAAGAGAGACTTTAGAATCCATAGGTATCTTCTTGTTCTGCTAGGAGAGGCAGGATCTTGGTAAGATTTCAGGACTTATAAAACCTTCAGAAAAGACTTGCAGATAGCTTAAGGTCAGGTGGCATGATCACATGTTGTCTTCAATCTGTGGTTTACTTGCTTGTGTGGATGCCTGGCATCTAGCTCTGATTAGAAAGGGTAATTCAAAGACAAGCCTCTTCTATTATAAGAGACTAGTTGTGTGTGAGGAGCCCCAGGGACTGTGGCTGGATGAGGGAGGTTAGCTGTTCATGCCACGGCTTTGATAGTCTGAACGCAAGTCTGCTGTAGCGCAGGTGCGGCTGATCTTTCCCAAGCCTTCTCACAGTGCAGTTAGAAAAACCTGCAGCCTTCTCTTCCAGGAAAGGACTAGATGTTGCCATGCATCACTTCTCTTGTCCGCCCACAAAGAATGAAGAAGCAGGTCAAAGCTTACCTGTCAATTATTCTGAGTTGACCTCCACTGGGGAATCTCTCCATTGCCCACAAATTAGCCCTCTGTACACCTCTCTCTGTACACCTCTCTTTGGAGAAGGCAATGGCACCCCACTCCAGTACTCTTGCCTGGAAAATCCTATGGGTGGAGGAGCCCAGTAGGCTGCAGTCCATGGGGTCGAGAAAAGTTGGACACGACTGAGCAACTTCGCTTTCACTTTTCACTTCCATGCATTGGAGAAGGAAATGGCAACCCACTCCAGTGTTCTTGCCTGGAGAATCCCAGGGACGGGGGAGCCTGGTGGGCTGCCGTCTATGGGGTCGCACAGAGTCGGACAGGACTGAAGCGACTTAGCAGCAGCAGCACACCTCTCTCTAAGGAAATCAGTCTTCCCTCCACATCCACCAGGAGGAAGCAAAGAGCACGCCTGCCTGGGTGATGCCAGGGGCAACCTTGCTTCACAAGGGATTGTAAAACTACCCCCCACTTCCTTCCTTCGACAGCAAATGCAGAGGTTAGGGCTTTCCCGCTGGCTCAGCAGTAAAGAATCTGCCTGCCAATGCAGGAGATGCAGGAGAGCTGGGTTTGATCCTTGGATTGGGAAGATACCCTGGAGTAGGAAGTGGCAACCCACTCCAGTATTCTTGCCTGGAAAATCCCACGGACAGGGGAGCCTGGCAGGCTACAGTCCTTAGGGTCGCAAAGAGTCAGCTTAGCGACTAGGCACAGTGAGCATCAAGTTTATTTCCCAGAGTGGGGAGAAGGGAAGTGAGGGAAGGGAGACAGCATATCAAAATGCACTTCCAAGACAAAAATCGTTTCTGTGGCACATGGTGCTACCGAGGGAGAGGTGATGACAGCCTCCTCCCATTTCAGGAACAGTTCCCAGAGTTGTCCGTAGGCGGATTCACATGACACATTCTTAAACCCAGTTCCATTCTGTGCTGTGTTTGCTCCTTGTTCACATCTCCGGAACAATGCATCTCTACATCTTTGTATCTGAGTTTGATTCCTAATTGGTTGTCTAGCTGAATATCCAGGCTGGCTTGCTTATCATGCATTTGTGCCAGTATTTATCCTTTCGAATCATGAAGCTTCATCAATCCAGCCCTACTTGTGCACCAGAGCTGGAATATTGAATTGTGTGAATGTTGATACTCTAAGAGAAGTATAATTAGGAAGTTGGGTGTTCTTCACAATGTTTTGATATGAAAAAATACTAATACATGTTGCTGAAAGAGATAACAACCAATGATGCAAATTTGCCTGGAAACTATTCTAAATCCAATTTGCAACTTTCTGTGAGATAAAATTTGGGTTGTGACATTTTTTGATTGATGTCTCTATATGAGTAGGTTTTTGGCTTTTTAGTGTTGCTGATTTTCTGTTCTCACTCCTCAAAGAATCTTTGCCAACATACCACTGACATTTGAGGAAGAGAATAGAGACAGTTTGGCTTCTTGTAAATTCTTCTGTTTCCTTGGTGATGTAAATAATTATGGAACACATAAAAAGTTTTTAGCAAGTTCAAATGTGGTTTTGAAAAAGCAGGTTTGCTACCTGTGATAGGGACAACAGGAACAATCTCAGCAAGAAATTCTCTGCTCTTTAACTCGCTTTAATTTAGAAAATCTTCCTTAAAACACAGGGCCTACTCAGATGCCAATTTAATGGCAATATAAAATATGCACTTAATATGGTTCAATAAAGCTGTTCGGGTGGGTGGGTGGCTTTGGACCTCATCTCTGACAGAATAATTCTCTGCCATCTTCAGCTTTCCTGGGAGAATCCTGTTCAATGGGCAGACCCAGAACCCAGGAGCTTGAAAGGAGGGGCCGAGTCACCTAAAACTGAGGGAAGAATTAATCCATGTCCATTGTGGAGTCTTCACATGGACAGGTTCTCTCCACGCGGGAAAGATGACTGCCATTCTGGAAGAGGTCTGACTTGAATCACACCCTCAGTGGCATGCTTTTCACTTTGACTCTTCTAAACTGTTCTCATGTTCTTCAAGTCCCCAGTTTCTCTTTTTCCTTCCTTTACCACCACATCTTCTTTTAATCTTGGCAAATCACCTCACTCCCTTACTACCTCCCAGGTAGAAATATAAGCTCTGTACATTTATTACCCATGGGATCTTACTGAAGTTATTTCCCTTCTCAGTGATTTTTGCTTCCTTCACTGTAAAATGGGGATAACCACAGTACCTATCTTATGAGGTGGTTGTGAGGATTAAATAAATTAATATATAAGAACTGTTTAGGCCTATACCATGGTGAATGCTTAGTAAATATTAGCTCTTAATGTTTCTGAGAACACAGAGGCCAATGACGTGAATTCCATCATCCAAACTCCTCTTCACCTGAAAAAAAACTCTGTCACTCTCTACCACTGCCTCCCTCAGAGCAAAAACATGTCTTATTTTCTAAGTCTGTGCTCTCCACCTGTGTCTTGATTCCATCCCCTCCCATTTACTCAAGGGAACTTTGTTGAATGAATTCTTTTCTCCTTCATAGTTTAAATTGATTCCTTTTTCCTGGCTCCTGTTTCTCATTCTCAAACACACTCAGGTCTCTCCTATTTTGAAAAAGGCCTCTGTATGACCCCCATGTCTTTGAGTTACTGTCCCATTTTCCTCCTCCTTTCACTGCCAAATACTCTGTGCCTCCATGTCTTCGTGACTCACTTTCTCGTTATTCCTCTGCCATCTGGCTCCCTCTGCCACCCCCCACTCTCACATGGCTGTGTCTGTGGTCACCCATCTCCAAATTCAAAGGACTTTTCTTGATTTCTGTCCTCTTTAGCCACTTTGCAATGGTCAGTATTGCTGGCTGTCATCTACTCTGTGAAATCCTCTCCTCTCTCACACTCTCCTCTGAGTGCAAGTCTGTTGTGCTGCTGCTTCTCCTTCCCTGTGTCTCCTTTGTTCAATAAATACCCTTACAGGTTCCATTTTTTTCTTTCTACTCTTTGGTTGTGGACATGGAGAGGGTTCACCATGCAACCTACTGATCTCTACTCTTACTCTTTGATCTCTTGCAGGTCTTGTGCCTTCCCATCACTCCTTTAAGTATGGCACCTGCCTCACTTTTTGTACTCACCTCTTTAGCCTCATGCCTCATGCTCGGAGAAGGCAATGGCACCCCACTCCAGTACTCTTGCCTGGAAAATCCCATGGATGGAGGAGCCTGGTAGGCTGCAGTCCATGGGGTCGCTCAGAGTCGGACACGACTGAGTGACTTCGCTTTCACTTTTCACTTTCATGCTTTGGAGAAGGAAATGGCAACCCACTCCAGTGTTCTTGCCTGGAGAATCTCAGGGACGGAGGAGCCTGGTGGCTGCCATCTATGGGGTCACACACAGTCGGACACGACTGAAATGACTTAGCATAGCATAGCATGCCTCATGCTTGCTCTCACTCTCTGTTTCGGCCACTCTGGCTTTCTTTTGAGTTCTTGAAGGTGCTGGGGCCTTTCTGACATGGGATTTTTGTTATTGCTGTTGTTTAATTTGCATTCATCTTCATCTTTTTTTTTTTTTAACCCTCATTGTTACTGTAATTTTTTTCTATTTTGAAGATTGAGATATAATTCACATACCACAAAATTTTATCCTCTTAAAGTATATGATTCAGTAGGCTTTAGTATATTTACGAAGTTGTGCAACAGTTACCACTATTTCATTCCAGAACATTTTCATCACCTCAAAAAGAAATCCTATACCCATTAACAGGCCCTCTCTTTCTCCCTTGTCTCCATCAGTCCCTGGCAACCACTAATCTACTTTCTGTCTCTGTGTTGTGGGTTTTTGTGCATGCTGGTCCTTTTGCCTAGAACCTCTCCTCTACTTTATTCCCTAGTCAGCTTCTGTTTTTCCTCAGTGATCAGTGCCAGTGTCCTTGAGCTGGTCAATTCCTCCTACATGCTTTCACAGGAATATGTACCTCTTTTGCAGAATTTGTTATAAATTGCAGTTTTATTCTCTGTGTGTGGAGTCATTTATAAATGCACCAAATTGTACATTTCCATTAACACCAGATTCACTTGAATGTAATAGTATGATACCCAACTAACACAAAAATGCATATTTTTCTCCCCACATCAATTCCTCCTTCATACTTCCCCATTTGATGATACTTCCTCATTGTCTCAAGCACACAGGTTCAGTTTCTTGAAGAACTTTGATTCCCTTCTCTTTCGTCTTCAACATCCAGTTCTCTTCAAATCCTCAAGTTGAGTGGATTCTTTTGCAAGTCCTTGCATGCCAGCCTTTAGTAGTGTCCTTAATGCTCAGTAAACACTGCCTGATAACGAATACCTTATGGAGCTATCTGCAATAAAGGAAATGGTTGTGGCCATGATGTTGAGTGAGTCTTAGAGACTGCCAAAGGGGCGAAAGAGAGAGGTGAACGCAGAGAGTGGAGGGTGGCATTGGATGGAGACTATCCTATACTACAGAGAGCTGGAGAAAAGCAGTAAAGTACTAAGAGAAGCAAAAGGAGAACCTGGCTAATGTACCACAGTCCAATCACCATTTTTGAATATCTGTTACCTGCTTGGTGCCCAGATTATGGTGATACAAAGATGAATCAGAAGTTGTTTCTTTCCTAAAGGAAGCCAGGGTCTGGTGAAGGAAACATTTATGTAAACAAAAATTCACAATAGAATGTGGTAAGTTTTATAATAAGACTATTCACAAAGTATTCTGTGAGCAAGAAGAGGTAGTGACTAAGACTGTAGCAGCACAGAGGTGGGTAAAGGTGGGTGGGCGTCACAAGATGACTGGGACTTCAGCAGCCTGTAATCAGAAAGAGTGATATGCCAGGAAGACAGAAGAACTGTTAACAGGCCTGGGCCCATGAGAACTGCAAATCATTTTGTTTAGCTTTAGTGCAAAGGGTAGGAGGGAATATCCTGGGAATTCAGCCTGGGGCTCCTTTGTGAGGAATCTCACAGGAGGCCAAGAATTTATTGTCTAGTTAATAGAGAGTCTTCAAAGTTTTGTTTTTTTTTTTAAATTTGGCCATACCCTGAAAGGCTTGCAGGATCTTAGTTCTCTGACCATGGATAGAACCTGCGCCCTTAGCAGTGAAAGCACAGAGTCCTGACCTCCTAACCACTATTTCAGTTCAGTTCAGTCACTCAGTCATGTCCAACACTTTGCAACCCCATGGACTGCAGCACACCAGGCTTCCCTGTCCATCACTAACTCCTGGAGCTTGCTCAAACTCATGTCCATTGAGTCGGTGATGCCATCCAACCATCTCATCCTCTGTTGTCCCCTTCTTCTCCCACCTTTGATCTTTCCCAGCATCAGGGTCTTCTCCAATGAGTCAGTTCTTCGCATCAGGTGCCAAAGGATTGGAGTTTCAGCTTCAACATCAGTCCTTCCAATGAATATTCAGAACTGATTTCTTTTAGGATGGACTGGTTGGATTTCCTTGCAGTCCAAGGGACTCTCAAGAGTCTTCTCCAACACATAGAGAGGCACAGACATAGAAAACATGTATGGATACCAGGGGTGGAAAGGGGGAGTGGGATGAATTGGGAGATTAAGATTCACATATATGTACACCTATGTATAAAACAGACAAGAAGTGAAGTCGCTCAGTCGTGTCCAACTCTTTGCAACCCCAGGGACTGTAACCTACCAGGCTCCTCTGTCCATGGGATTTTCCAGGCAAGAGTACTGGAGTGGGTTGCCATTTTCTTCTCCAGGGGATCTTCCTGACCCAGGGGTTGAACCCAGGTCTCCTACATTGCAGGCAGACGCTTTACCGTCTGAGCCATCATACCACAGTTCAAAAGCATCAATTCTTTGGTGCTCAGCTTTCTTTATAGTCCAACTCTCACATCCATGCATGACTACTGGAAAAACCATAGCTTTGACAAGATGGACCTTTGTCAGCAATGTAATGTCTCTGTTTTTTAACATGCTGTCTAGGTTGGTCATAACTTTTCTTCCTAGGAGCAAGTGTCTTTTTATTTCATGGCTGCAGTCACCATCTGCAGAGATTTTAGAGCCCCCAAAAATAAAGTCTGTCACTATTTCCATTGTTTCCTCATCTATTTGTCATGAAGTGATGGGACCAGATGCCATGATCTTAGTGTTCTGAATGTTGAGCTTTAAGCCAACTTTTCCACTCTCCTCTTTCACTTTCATCAAGAAGCTCTTTAGTTCTTCACTTTCTGCCATAAGGGTGGTGTTATCTGCATATCTGAGGTTTTTGATATTTCTCCCAGCGATCTTGATTCCAGCTTGTGCTTCATCCAGCCCGATACTTCACATGATATATTCTGCATAAAAGTTAAATAAGTAGGGTGAGAAAATACAGCCTTGACGTACTCTTTTCCCGATTTGGAACCAGTCTGTTGTTCCATGTCCAGTTCTAACTGTTGCTTCTTGACCTGCATACAGATTTCTCAGGAGGCAGGTCAGGTGGTCTGGGATTCCCATCTCTTTAAGAATTTTCCACAGTTTGTTGTGATCCACACAGTCAAAGGCTTTGGCATAGTCAATAAAGCAGAAGTAGACTGCCAGGAAATTCCCTGAAGTTTTTTTTAAATTAACTTCATTAGGTATAATTTACTTACATTCTAATATATAGATTTTAAGTCTACGGTTCTAAGTTTTGATAAATACATCCTTATAACTACTGCCCAAATCAAGATATAAAACATTTCTTTTTAAAAAATTGTCCAATAATGTTATTTATTTATATATAGTTGATTTACAATATTAGTTTCAGGTATACAGCATAGTGATTCAGTATTTTTACAGATAATATTCCATTAAAAGTTATTACAAGATAATGGCTGTAATTCCCTGTGCTATACAACAGACATATCTTATTGCTTATCTGTTTTATACACAATAGTTTGTATCTCTTAATCCCATTCCCTTATTTTGCCCCTCACCTCTTCCCTCTTCCTACTGATAAGCACCAGTTTGTTCTCTATACCTGTGAGTGTGTTTCTGTCTTGCTGTATACATTCATTTATTTTTAAAATTTCATAGATGAGTGATATCATACAGTATTTCCCTGACTTCACTAAATTTAATGCTCTCTAGGTTCATACAAGTTGTAAAGGGCAGAATTTCATTCTTTTTATGGCTGGGTAATATTCCATTATATATCTTCTTTATCCATTCATATCACATCTTCTTTATCCATTCATCTTTTGATGGACACTTGAGTTGCTTCCCTATCTTGGCTATTGTAAATAATGCTTCTGTGAACTTTGGGGTGCACATATCTTTAAAAAAATTTTTTAATTTTGTATTTATTATTTATTTTGGCTGCACTGAATCTTCACTGCTGCCATGTGGGCTTTTCCCTAGTTGCAGCGAGCAGGGTCTACTCTTCATTGTGTTGCATGGGCTTCACATTGCAGTGGCTTCTCTTGTTGCCCAACACAGGCAGGTATCTTTTTGAATTAGTGTTTCTGTTTTTTGGCATCACTGACTCGATGGACGTGAGTCTGAGTGAACTCCGGCAGTTGGTGAGGGACAGGGAAGCCTGGTGGGGTCGCAAAGAGTCAGACACGACTGAGTGACTGAACTGAACTGAACTGATACTATTTTCCAGAGTGGCTGCCCTAAGATACATTCATACCAACAGTGTACCAGGATTCCTTTTTCTCCATATCCTCTCCAACATTGTAAACTTTTTGATGAGAGTCATTCTGACAGTGTGAGGTGTTATCTCATTGTGGTTTTGCTTTGCATTTCTCTGATGATTAGTAATGTTGAGTATCTTTTCATATGTCTGTTAGCCATCTGCAGGTCTTCTTTGGAAAAATGTCTATTCAGATCTTTTGCTTTTTTTTTTTTTTGGCTTCTCCACAGGGCTTGTGGGATCTTAGTTCCCTGACAAAGGATAGAACCTGGGCCCCCTGCAGTGGAAGCACAGAGTCTTAATTAACTACTGGACCACCAGGAAATTCCCTCTTCTGACCATTTTTGGTAGGATTGTTTGGTTTTTTGACATTGAATGGTATGAGCTGTTTATATACCTTGAATATTGCCACTTGTGGGACATATCATTTGCAAATATTTTCACTCATTCTGTAGTGCCTTTTCATTCTGTTGATGGTTCCCTTTGCTGTGCAAAAGATTTTAAGTTGAATTATGTCCCATTTGTTAAGATATAGAACCTTTTTTTTTTCACCCACCCAAGAAACTCCTCTTGTGCCCTTTGCAATTGATCCCCTCCTTTCCCCAAGGAAACGATATGATTTTTATTACCACGTTTGGTTATTTATTGATATGTAAAACCACCCCAAACCTAGTGACTTAAAACAATAAAAATCATTTATTTGCTCATGACATTGCAATTGGTCAGGGTTTAGTGGAATCATTTTGTCTTTGCTCTCTGTGGCATCAGCTGAGATAGCTTGACTGAAACCGGAGAACCCACTTCCACAATGACTTGCTCAAATGGCTGGCAAGTTGGGATTGGCTCTTGGCTGGGATCTCAGCTAGGACTGCCAGTTATGGATCTCGTTTATCTTCCACGTGGCTGTCTGGGCTTCCTCACATAATGGGTTCCAAAAGGAGGAAGTGAAAGCTGCCAGTCCTTTTAAACACTAGACTCTAAACTGGCACAGTATCACTTCTGGTATATTGTGTAAGTCAAAGCAATCATAGGCCAGTCCACGGGCACACAGGCTCAGTTGCATCAAGGCATGTGGAATCTTCCTGGACCAGGGATTGTATCTGTTTACCCTGCATTGGGAAGCAGATTCTTATCCACTGTACCACCAGGGAAGTCTCCTTTTTATTGTTGAGTAATAGTCCAATGATAATCAATATGTTTATCCACTTTTTGTTGATGGACATTTGGGTTGTTTCTAGTTTTTTATGATTATGAATAAAGCTGTTATAAAAATTCTTATACAGCAGTTTTTGTAGCTATATGTTTTCATTTCTCTTGAGTAAATACCTAGAAATTTGAATTTCTGGGTCATGGGATAGGTATATGTTATAATTTATAAGAAATTGTTAAACAACTTCCAAAAGACTGTACCACTTTACACTTCCAGTAGCAATGTACAGGAGTTCTAGTTGTCTCAGATCTAGCCAACAGTTGTTATTGTCAGTGTTTCAAATTTTAAATATTCTGGAAGGCATGAAGTGTTATCTCATTGTACTTTTAATTTGTATTTCTCTAATAATTATTACATAATTTTATTTTTCATATGCTTATTACCATTTTGTAGGATGTTCTTTTAAAAAAAATCTTATTTGGGTACACTGGGTCTTCTTGTGGAATGTGGGATCTAGTTCTCTGACCCAGGATCAAACTCAGGCCCTCTGCATTGGGAGCACAGAGTCTTAACCACTGGACCACAAGTGAAGTCCCAGTAGATGTTCTTTTATTCATTTACTATAGCTGTGTTGGGTCTTTGTTGCAGTGCATGAGCTTTCTCTAGTTGCGGTGAGCGAGGGCTACTCTAGTTGCAGAGCATGGGCTTCTCACTGCAGTGGCTTCTCTTGTGGAGCACAGCTCTAGGCTATGTGGGTTCAGTAGTAGCAATGCGCAGACTCTAGAGTGTGGGATTGTAGTAGTAGTGTATGGGCTTAGCTGACCTGTGGCATGTGGGATGTTAGTACCTGGACCAGGGATCGAATCTGTGCCCCCTGCATTGGCAGGTGGATTCTTAACCACTCAGCCACCAGGGAAGCCCCCCAGTAGATATTATTTGTTAAGTGTCAGTTTAAGTCTGTTGTCCATTTAAAAAATATTGTGTTGCTGTCTTGTTATTTTTGAATACAGGTGTTCTTTATATAGTCCAGATGTTTATACTTTGTCATATACAAATATTATTACCATATGTTAATAGATTGGAAGATAATATTATTAAAATATTAATTATTCACAAATTGACCTACAGAGTTAATGTATTTCCAATTAAAACACAAGCAGGTTTTTAACAGAAAATGAAGAGCTCATTCTAAAATTTTATATAAAAATACAAAAGACTTAGAATAGTCAAGACAGTTTTGAAAAAGATAAAATTGAAGGACTTATACTACCTGACCTCAAGACTTACTACAGATTTACAGAAATCAAGGCAACATGGCATTAGTATATGGACAAATAAATAGGTCAATTTAACAGAATAGAGCCTAGATATAGACCCAAACATAAGCAAAAAATTGATTTTTGAAAAAGATGTTATAGTAGGCAGTCTCTACAATGGCCCACATTGATTCCTACCTCCTGGTATTCACACCATTATGTACTCTCTTCTGTTTGTATTTGGACTGATAGAAATGATAGGATGTGGTTTAGTCCCTAAGTTGTGTCTGACTATTGTGATCCCATGGACTGTAGCCTGCTAGGCTCCTCTGTCCTTGGGATTTTCCAGGCAAGAATACTGGAGTGGTTTACCATTTCCTTCTCCAGGGGATCTTCCCGACCCAGGGATCAAACCTGGCTCTCCTGTACTGCAGGCAGATTCTTTATCAACTGAGCCACCAGGGAAGTTACTTCTGGGGTAAGGCTTAAAAAATGCTTAAAAAATGCTATGACTTACACTGTGGGGGCACTCTTTCTTTCTTGGATGGTTCGCTGTTGGTAAAGAACTAGTAGTCCTGTTGTAAAGCAGCCCTGTGGAAAGGCCCATGTGTCAAGGGACAAAGGTCTGCCAAGAACCACATGAGTGAGCTTGGAAGCGGACTCCCCTCCCCGCAAATCAAGCCTTTGGATGAGACCAAAGCCTTGGCCAACAGATTCACTGCAACCTCATGAGAAACCTTATTCCAGGGCACCCGTATAAAATATGCCCAAGTTCCTTAACTATAGAAACTATGAGGTAATGAATATTGCTGTTTAAAGCTGTTGCAGACCAAAAGAAGAAGAAAAAAAAAAAAAAAAACTGAAAAAGGGAATTCCCTAGTGGTCCAGTGTCAGGACTCTGAGCCTCCAGTGCCGCAGGGGCATAGGTTTGATCCCTGGTCAGGGAACTAAGATACTACAAGCCAAGCAGCCAAAGAAAAAAACAGCTTCTAAGTTGCTAAACTTTGGAATAACCTGTTAAACAGTGATAGATAACTAATATAGGTGCCAAAGTAATTTGAAGAAGGAAAAATAGTCTTTAACAAATAGTGGTGAATAAATTTAATATCCTTATGGAAAAAAGTGAAACTCAACCCCTACCTCACACCATACACTGGCATTAATTTGAGCTAGATATTAGACTAAAAGCTAAATCTAGTAAACTTCTTCCCCAAAACACAGAAGACAATCTTTATAAATTGAGGTGGACAAAGATAATTTGGACAAGATACAATAGTGGCAACCATAAAAAAATGTTTGATAAGTTGGACTTTCTCAATAGTTTTAAAATAGAGGCATTATATGATGAGATCTGTATTTCAGAAAAGTTAAGATGAATGTGACAGCAGTGTGTCTGTTTTTCTCTCTCTTTCTCACACACACACAAATACTCAATACTAGTAACCATTAGAAGTAGCCAAGTTCAGTGAAGTTGAATTGATAAATACATATCAGAAATGCTTGTCTTAACTTACATATTCTTTCATTCTTTCACTCAATTAACAGATATGTTATCTTTTAAAAACTGTAGTAAATATATATATATATATATATATAACATTTACAATCATAACCATTTTTTAAGTGTGCCTTTCAGTAGTGTTAAGTACATTCCCATTGATGTGCAAGCTCCAGAACTCTTTTTATCTTGCAAAACTGAAACACTGTACCCTTTAAACAGCAATTTTCCATCTTCCCTTCCCTCCAACCCCTGGCAACTGCCATTCTATTTTCTGTCTCTGTGAATTTAAGTACTCTAGATACCTCATATAAGTACAAAAAAAGTATTTGTATTTGTGTGACTGGCTTCTTTTCATGTAGCATAATATCCTCAATATTCATCCATGCTGTAGCATGTTTCAGATTTTCCATCCTTTTTCAATGCTGAATAATATTCCATTGTATGTATATATTGTATTTTGCTTATCCATTCCTCTGTCCACAAGCACTTGGGTTGTTTCCTTTAAAAAATGGATTTTGTTATCCATTTTATAATTTCCTCCATTTCTGTATAATTCAGTGTGGCTGTTATAAGCCATAACTAATGTTCACAATTACTTTATCAACAAAGGTCTGTCTAGTCAAGGCTGTGAGAGTTGGACTATAAAGAAAGCTGAGTGCTGAAGAATTGATGCTTTTGAACTGTGGTGTTGGAGAAGACTCTTGAGAGTCCCTTGGACTGCAAGGAGATCAAATCAGTCAATCCTAAAGGAAATCAGACCTGAATACTCATCGGAAGGACTGATGCTGAAATTGAAACTCCGATACTATGGCCACTTGATGCAAAGAACTGACTCATTGGAAAAGACCCTGATGCTGGGAAGGATTGAAGGTAGGAGGAGAAGGGGACGACAGAGGATGAGATGGCTGGATGGCATCACTGACTCGATAGACATGAGTTTGAGCAAGCTCCAGGAATTGGTGATGGACAGGGAAGCCTGGTGTGCTGCAGTCCATGGGGTCGCAAAGAGTCGGACACGACTGAGCGATTGAACTGAACTGAATGTTCCCAAATCTTACTGTCTGAAATCTACCTAAGTTATCTTTTGCTCTGATGCTGGGAGGGATTAGGGGCAGGAGAAGGGGACGACAGAGGATGAGATGGCTGGATGGCATCACTGACTCGATGGGCGTGAGTCTGAGTGAACTCCAGGAGTTGGTGATGGACAGGGACGCCTGGCGTGCTGCGATTCATGGGGTCGTAAAGAGTCGGACACGACTGAGTGACTGAACTGAACTGAACATATTCACTGCCAGTTGATTAGGTGTCTCTGCTCTATGCCATCCATATTATGGGACCAAGGCTGACAGAGTAACCACCAGTTGGAACACTGTTAGCAGCTGTGGCAGAAGAAAAGAGAAAATGGCTGAATTGCATGCCGGCCTTTAAAGCTTCTTCCCAGAAGTGATACATGTCACTTTCACGCATATTTCATTACCAAAGCAAGTCATGTAGTCATTCCTAACTTTATAGGAGCAAGGAAAATCAATTATATCATGTTCCTGGAAGTTGGGAGAAGCAGAAATATTTGAGGATAGTATAACTGTGAACAACTACTTCCAAGATCACCATTAATACTCTTCAGCACTCAGTAAAGTATCTGTCCCAAACTTCAATAAACAGATACATTAAAAAATCATTTCACTCAACCTTACTAAGAGTATTCACTGTGTAGGACATTATAAACCTTTTATTAGTGTATTGTAGAACAATATAGATGACAAGTTTTGTATTCTAAAATCAACTTTAACATGCTATTATCATTATAATGAAATAACTTGTATTTGTAGGGTCTCACAGAGATAAGGTTTGAACTAATGCTGTAATAGTGGGAGAAGTTGAAAATAGGGATTTACCTTAAAATACAAAGTTTCAACGTTTGAAGCCATAGAACTTTGTGACTAATTGAAAGTGACAAATAGATGAAAAAGATCAGTTAAGGGTAGGAAGCTTTCCTAGACTGGGAGGCTTATTGAAATGGTGGTGTTATTGCCCTTTTAAGGGAATGCAGTAGTAGCAGGTGTGTGATGCAAAGAGACAATGAGTTTGATTTTTGGAACACTGAATTTCCGATGTCTACAGGAGGCTCTGCCCTTGCTAACCGTCCCTTGCTAGGAATGGATAAGAGCAGGAGAGGATAATGAACTGCTGGAAGGAGACCGGGAAAGGAGAGTCTAAAACATTGTGTTATATAAGTGAAGGGAAGAATGAGTTTTGCGGATGTGTTTACTCTGAGGTATTTAAATGTAAGCAATTTTTAACCTTCATCAAGTGCAGGAACAAGTGCCCCCTATACCCTCTAGCCATCTCTGTATTATTAATATCATTATTTTACTTCAATAATGTCTACAGTTTAGCATCTTAAATGACAGGTTAAGAGGAAAAAAAGCCCCTTGAAATGAAGGTGGGAGATAATGTAACAGTTTGTACCAACAGATGGGCACCAGGCACCAAGGAATCTAAAAAAGATCTGCAGTGTAAGAATCTGTTGGTGTGCCTCTAGCACTGTCTAGGGGAGAAACAGAATACTGGAGGAAAAAGAATTCAAGAATATGCGGTATTGGACACAGGATGCTGGTTAAAACACAACCTTTACCACTAACTTGTATTCACAGCTATACAGTGCCTCCTATTCACCAAGGACTGTGACAGGTGTTCAAAATATTTTTATTTTGGAATCATCATGACAATCCAAAGGCTAAGTTTATTGGCCCCAAATTGAAGTTAAAGGAAGTGAGGATTAAAATGTTAAAAAAAAAAATCTGTTCAAGGTCAAAGTACAGAAAGTGGAGAATTGCAAGTTCACACAAATGGGTCTGATTTCAAGGCCAGGGCTCTTTCCACTATAGTCAATGACCCCAACCTAGTTGTGCGTCACAACTGCCTGGAGAAAACACAGAAACACATTTTTTAGTTTCCCACTCAAGACTGTCTCAGAAGGTGGTAAAATGGTAACCCACTCCAGTATTCTTGCCTGGGGAATCACATGGACGGAGGAGCCTGGTGGGCTATAGTCCACCGGGTTGCAAAGAGTCGGACATGACTGAGCGACTTCACTTCACTTACTTTTCTCTCAGGGTTGTTGTTCACATTAAATATAATAAAGTATACTGGACTGTTTGATTAACATCAAGTTTAACATTGATAGGCAATTAATTTAATAGTTTTAGTACATGTGATTGTCTAATTTCCTTTCTTTTGATTTCCTAGTCAGAACATAATCTTCTGATAAGTAATTAGGCTTATCAAGTAAGTGCTTTGAAACCAGAAAAGGGTGTGAAAACAATATATTTTGGCTTGATAACCGCATTATAAATTAACTCTTAATTTCTAGCTTATAAATCTGCATTCTTGAGTCTGAGCAGTGCTAGTCAAATTCCTCCAGTTTAATCATTCCTTTGTTAACCGAAAAAACAAAGTTTTGAAATCAGCAAAGCTGAAGAAGGGAGTTAGAGCAGAACAGATACGGATTGTTTTAATTGGGAGTAGAATATCAGTTTTTTGTTGTTGTATTTGTTCTGGAGGTCAGTTTCGTGAATATAGTACAAAATTAACTCATTTAAATGCAAGACCACCTTTTCTCATCTTAGTAGATGGTGTTTTTTTCGGCTTCAATACATCATAGCTAGATTAGGTTGAAACAGAAAATGTAGTAGGGCTACATCTCTGGCTCCTTTAAAATTCCTCCTGCTCCTCTCACCTCCACTTTCCCCAACAATAGCAGAACGTTTATCAAGAAAGGTCTGGTCTTCAGTCCCCAAAGACATTCTGAAGCATTATTTCTACTTGCTAGAGGGGTTTAAAATAAGTTGTATCTAAATTAGCATTCTTCCCCTCCCACTACCACGAACTTCTGATAGTTTGCTTGTAGGCAAATACTTTTTTCTTTTCAATATTCAAAAAGGCACTCAGCAGGAACTTACCAAATGCATTCTCCCTGGAAGAAAAGTTAAGCAGTTTCCCTAAAACCACACAGCCATCAAACAAGTGGGGGAAGGGAGACTGAAAGTGCCTGTTACACCCAGTCTCGCTCCCATAATTACCCAAACTGCCTGCATCCCCGCCGTAGGACAGGGTTTTCTACGGGACAAGAAAGGAAAACCAGGGAGGTGAGAGCCAGGAAATCGGGAGAGGTGCCTTTCCCGGCATGCTCTGCAGCACACCGAGGGGCGCCAGACATATCCCGGCGTGCATCGGGGAGCGCCCAAGGGCGATGGTTCCCGGCTCCTGGAGGGGCACGCGAAGTTAAAGCGGTAGGTGTGACCTTACTTAGTTTTGAGTCCCTGCTTTCTCGTTTCCACTTTAGGAATATAATCTCATGACGGCTGAAAAGGAGGTCTTCTAACTACCCTCCCTTTCCGCGTGCGAACGACTTTCGGCGCCGCTTCGAGAACGGTGCCAGGTGATTAGCGGTTAGGGGCGGGCCCGAGCTGATCACGTGATCAAACCTGGCCGCCAATGATTAGCCGGGTGTTCCAGCAGCGCGAGGATTCCCGGACCCGTGTGCGGAGCGGCTCGTGGGCCCGCTGCGGTCGGCCCTGGCAGGTACGCGCAGGCGCCCTGGTTGCCACGCGCCCCGTCTGTCCCCACGCGCCCAGCGGCGCTTACTTGGCGCGAGGTGTTAAGAGTCTGTCTGTTTTTCTGGGGCGGGGGGACAAGAAAAAGGTGGGGGGCAATGGCGTCACGTGGACGCCACAGCCAATCGCACTCGGAGGCGCACCCACAGCTCTCCCCGGCGCCCCGGGGTGCGACGTGTTCACTGAGGTTCGGCTCTCCCCTGCCGGTCCCACCACTCTTTCGAAGCGCGTGTGCAGCCTGTAAAGTCTGGCCGCGGGTTTTCGTGGCGTCCTGCTCCGCTGTGAGCACGGACGACAAGTTCTAGGCAAAATGGCTGCTGGAAAGAGTCGCCTAGTAGGGGGAGCGCTGGGGCCGCGTGAAGGTCACATGACGAGGTTGGCAGCGCGTGCTGCTGGCGCGGGGACGGGGGAGGGTGGAAGGGGAGAAGAGCGGCCAGTCATGTGCTCTCGACTGCGCCGTTCCTAGGTTTTCCAGCGCTTTTCCTATGGCCTGACTGGCTGTTTTTACTCCTCCCACCTCGAAGCGTGGCAAGCGTCGGTGAGAAGCTGTGTGGTGTGGTAGACCGAACAGGGTTCTGGGAATGAGGACACCTAGGGTGTAGGCCTTTGGCTGCTTTTGCAATTAGCAAGTCATGTTCCAGTCCTGGGGCTTCCCTGGTGGCTCAGCGGTGAAGAATCAGCCTGACAATGCAGGGGACGCAGGAGACGCGGGTTCGATCCCTTGGTCCGGAAGATCCCATAGAGGAGGAAATGGCAACCCACTCCAGTATTCTTGTCTGAAAAATTCCATGGACAGAGGAGCTTGGCAGGCTGCAGCCCACAGAATCGAACTGGGCTCAGCACGCTTTTACGTTGCCAGTCCTGGCCTCTGTTTACTCATCGTACAGCTCTGTATAGGAGGTTATTATTATTATTATTTTTAAAAGCCTGTAGAAGGTATATGACCTCTACCTCATCCCAATGTCATGCTGATAGCAAAACAATTAAAAACAATCATTGTGAGATAAGCCGGTCTCCCCATAGGAGAAAACCCACAATAGGCCCCCTCCCTCCATCCTTAAAGTGATGTGGGAAACTTGGTGGAGGTAGCTTGTTATAATATTCTGGACACGTCTGTCTGTAGTTAGCCGTAGCATATATACTCTGTACCTGGCCACTATCTCATTTGAAAAGTATTTTGTCTTAGACGTCTAGTCCCTCTGTGTTTTCTTGGAAAGAAATCAAGAGGGAAGTAGTATTGTCATAACTGTGGAGATAGGGAAACGAAAGGAGTTAGAGGGCATGTGCTAGTGCCCCAAAACTCTGACTGGAAAGAAGTGATCTTCTCCACTTGGTGGGCCGGTCTTTATAAAAATTTTGAGGCTTCCTACCACCAACCTTCGGTGTTTTTCATAGTTCTTGGCTCCTTGCGTCAGTTCTGCGTTTTACCAAGGGTCAAGGTTTTAGTGAAATGAAGCAGGCATAAGTTACGTGTTTTTCATATCACTACCTGTGCTTTATGGTACATTTGGTGTATCTTGAAGAGCCTTTTGAATTTTGTGGGCGCACAATCTGGAAAACATTTATTGAACAATCATGGTAATAGTTATCACTTTTGAACAATTACACTAGTAGTTAACATCTTCCTAGCTTAGTACTTTATATGTCTTAATTCACTTAGTTCTCATAACAAACCTGTGAGTTAAGTAACTACTATCTCCATTTAACCAACGAGGGAAATAGCAACAGAGCGATTAAGTAACTGGCACAAGGTCGTATGGCTGATAATTTACAATTCCAACCAGAATTCTTTTCAAAAACTTGACAAAATGAGTCTAAATTTCATTTGGAAGAATGAGCTTATAAGTTAAAAAATTTTTGAAAGAAGAAAATTAAGTGGGGACTTGTACTAGTGAATATACAAATAAAGCCATGGTAATCAAAACAATAAGTGGTAACTGGCATAGACAGCACTGGGTCAAAATAATCTAAAAATAGATAAGGCTAGTGTTATACAGGTGACATTTCATGTTGAGAAAGAATTTTGAAATTATGTTGAAACAATTGGCTAACCATTTGGAAAAAAAAGGAATCCTACCTTAAAATGTAAATAAAATCTGGGAGTTAGTTCAGTTGCTCAGTTGTGCCTGACTCTTTGCGACCCCATGGACTGCAGCATGTCCGGCTTCCCTGTCCATCACCAACTCCCACAGCTTACTCAAACTCATGTCCCTTGAGTCGGTGATGCCCTTTAACCATCTGCCATCCAAAATCTGGGGGAATTAAATATAAAATATGAAGTCAAAATTCCTGCTTTAAGGAAGAGAGAAACAGATGATGAAGAAGATGATTAATGAGACCCCAAATAACTTGAAGGAAAAGAACTGTTCAGTATTGGTTGGACTGCTGACATGAATTTTTAGCTGTTTTTTTTTTTTTAAAGGTAGCTGTGATACAAACCCCAGGACGCCCACCTACCCTGTCACCCAAATAGCCAAAGAATAGTTCGTGTAACATTCCACCTTATTCCATTTAGTCCCTCTTGGAAATCCACCACCAACCTTGGGCACTTCACCCCAACAAATTTGTAAAAGTTGTTAGGTTTTTGTGTAAGACTTGCTGTAGCGTGGATAGCTGTGATTGGTGAGTTAGCTGTCTGTGGCTGCTGGAGATTGTAACAGCCTTTTTTACTTTCTGTGCAACAAAGAAGCTTTGTAAATAAAATCTTAATATTTAAAGAAAAATTACTGGTTTAAAAAAACGGGTAAGCAGTTTTCTAATGTTCTCATAGGATGAGCTGTTCTAAGCATGATTGCAAAGGCAATTACGATTGATAGAATTCTTATTGATAGAATTATTATGTAAAACAGCCTCTAGTTGGCAACAATACCAGCAAGTTAAAAGACAACTTTACTCATTTAGTATTCATTTGACATATTTATTGAGTGTGTTTGATGTGCCAGGCAGTTTTCCAGGTGTAGGGGAACCAGTGATGACTAAATCCAGGCAAAATGTGGGGAAAAAAATTTTTGCAGTAGGTTGGACTCAGAAGGTTACTTTAGTATCTAACAGATTGTCAAAAAAAGACCTAACTAGATAGATGGCATGCATAGAGAAAAATAACCAATAAAGATAAAAATACAGTATTTTCTGCTTATAAACAACACAAAACAACTCCCCCTGCAGCAGATTGGCATATATGTGATAAAACAGTAGTATCTAGTATTGGCATAGGAGTGGGGAAATTGGCACACTCATACACTGTTGTTCATGGATATTTACTTTTGAACATCCTTTCTGGAGAATATTTTGGCCATACTTAATGAAAGCATGGGCATCCCAGGTGACTCAGTGGTAAAGAATCTACCTGCAGTGGAGGAGACACAGGAGAGTTGGGTTCGATCCCTGGATTGGGAAGAGCCCTTGGAGGAGGAAATAGCAACCCACTCCAGCATTCTTGCCGTGGACAGAGGAACCTGGTGGCTATACTCCATGGGGTTGCCAGTTGCAAAGAGTTGGTTACAACTGAGCGACTAAGCACACATTGAAGCATTAATAACCTATCACTCAGCTGCTCCTCTTCTTTATTAAGGCCCTAACTGGTAAGTTTGCAAAGATATTCGTTTAAGAGTTGTCTTTTTTTTTAATTAATTTTATTTTTAATTGAAGGATAATTGCTTAAAATATTGTGTTGGTTTCTGCCATGCATAAAAATATAGAACGCTTCATAAATTTGCATGTCATCCTTGTGTAGGGGCTATGCTAATCTTCTCTGCATCTTTCCAGTTTTAGTATATGTGCTGCTGAAGTGAGCACAATAGTTGTCTTAAACAGTAGCAAAAAAAACCCCAAGAAAAATGTAAATTTTAAATAATGGGTGTTTGGCTACGTAAATAAGATGCCCTCATAGAGGGTAATGTCTTGTAACTAGTAGGCATGATAGAGATTTCTAGTAATGACTTAGAAAGCACATCAAAGCACATTATATATATTGTTAAAGTGTAAAAAGCCAGTTTTAAAGTTATTTGTAGTGTGATCACATTTTTGTAGGAATATACCTCTATGTGTTCATTTACATAGAAATCTAAGATGGTTTATATAAAACATAAACTAATGGTGATTTTATTTGAATGATAGGATTTTTGGATGAATTTAACTTAAAAAAAACTTTTTATTTTTTGGAACAGTGGTAGATATATAGAAAAATTTCAAAGACAGTATGCTGCTGCTGCTGCTAAGTCACTTCAGTCGTGTCCGACTCTGTGTGACCCCCTAGACGGCAGCCCACCAGGCTCCCCTGTCCCTGGGATTCTCCAGGCAAGAACACTGGAGTGGGTTGCCATTTCCTTCTCCAATGCATGAAAGTGAAAAGTGAAAGTGAAGTTGCTCAGCCGTATCCGACCGTCAGTGACCCCAGGACTGCAGCCTTCCAGGCTCCTCTATCCATAGGATTTTCCAGGCACGAGTACCGGAGTGGGGTGCCATTGCCTTCTCTGCAAAGACAGTATAGAGAGTTTCTAAATTCCAAATGCCCAGTTTTCCCTATTGTTAATGTCTTATGTTTGTGTGGTGTATATATTATAATTAATGAACCAAGATACACAATTATAGAACTGCATAGTTTAATCAGATTTTTTTTTTAAGTTTTTATCTACTGTCTTTATTTCTATTCCAGAATTTCATCTAGGATATCATAAATAACTTTTTAAAAAATTTATTAATGGTTTGTTGGCTTCCCTGGGTAGCTCAGAGGTAAAGAATTGACCTGTAGTGTAGGAGATGCTGGCGACTTGGGATCGATTCCTGGGTTGGGAGGATCCCCTGGAGTAGAAAATGGCAATCCACTCCAATATTCTTGCTGGGAAAATCACATAGACAGGAGCCTAGCAGGCTATATGGTCACAGAGAGTCAGGCATGATTAAGTGACTGAACACATACACACACACACACACACACACACGCACATACAATGCTTTTTTGATAGGTGAAATTACAGGGAAGAAGGTGTGAAGGGGAAAAGAGAAGTGATGTAGGGAAAAAGTGAAAATGAACCTAAGGCATGTGTGACCCAGATGGCCATAGCTTTGTTCCAAACAAAGCTGGCTGCTTGTTCTTCCAAGTCATCTGCAGAGAGTTCATATGAAATTCTTGCCTCTCAGAACCTTCCATTATACAACCACGATACCTTTTAATCATGTCCTCTTAGGATCCTCTTGACTGTGCTAGTTTCTTGACTTTTCTTGTTTTGATGACCTTGACAGTTTTGAAGAGTACTGGTCAGATGTTCCTCAATTGGGATTTTATGTTTTTTCCATGATTAGATTGGGGTTAGAGTCAACATGACTTGTCACAATGTTGACCTTGATCACCTGCCTGTGAATTTGGTTTTTAAATGTTTTCTTTTTTGTAGTTTCTGTTTTTAGAAAATAATCTGTGTTCCTTGTTTTTGTTATAACAAAAAGTATTTGTAATAATATTCTGGACATGTCTGTCCATCTTTAGCAATAGCATTTGTAGTAGGCTGTACATTGATAAGCTGATAATACAGACAGCTGATAATAGAAATTAGAGTCAGAGAAAAAATAACGGGCCAAGTTGCTGGAAGGACTAATTATAGAAAGGAATTAAAGGCATTAGTATAGTATAGCTTGTTTTAACAGTCCTTAAACTGTTTTAGGAAGAACAGCCTGGTAACTGAATTATGCATAACAGGGTGAAAATATAAATAAGATAGATTAGGCCAATTAGGTAAATTCATTCAACAGCAAATATTAATGAACCATACTGTATGCCAGGTATTATATAGGTCTAGGGATTGAGCAGTGAAGAAGACAGTGTCTTAATTTTTTTTTTTAAGATTTTATTTGGCCATGCCACATGGAATTTGGGATAGGATCCCTGACCAGAATAGTTCCCTGACCAGGGAGACGAGGCACTGAACGTGTGCCTCTTGCAGTGGAAACTGGGCCACCAGGGAAATCCCAACAATCTTATTTATAATGGGAATTTATGTTTTAGTAGATAGACAACAAATTAATACATAATATGATTTCAGATATTGTCAAAGTGCTGTGAAGAAAATAGTACAAAAGAATAGAGCATGGTGGTGCTAGGCTTGGTGTTTCTTTTAGGTAGGTCATGCGGTAAGGATTCTCTGAGGTAGCATTTAAAGGTAAAGAAACCTGAATGATAAGGAATGAGCCATGCTAGCATGTGGAACTTTTCAAGCAGTGGGAGGGACTACTAGTGCAAAGATTCCGGGGCAAGAATCAGTTTGAGATTTTCCAGCAAGTGTAAGAAGGCTGGTGTGCTAGAGTTTGGAGATTGCTGCAGTATTAATTGGTGGCAGTGGT
This sequence comes from Bos taurus, assembly GCF_002263795.3. Taxonomy (NCBI): domain Eukaryota; kingdom Metazoa; phylum Chordata; class Mammalia; order Artiodactyla; family Bovidae; genus Bos; species Bos taurus. Next base: position 37,026,071 of record NC_037337.1, read on the forward strand.
GGGGCAAGAATCAGTTTGAGATTTTCCAGGAAGTGTAAGAAGGCAGGTGTGCTAGAGTTTGGAGATTGCTGCAGTATTAATTGGTGGCAGTGGTGGTGGAAGTTTGGTAGTAGGAAATGATATTGAGAAGTTGGTGGGTCTCAGATGATATAGAGCCTTATAAACCAGAAGGGCTTTGGATTTTATTCTAAGTGTGGTGGGATCCATTGGACAAGTTTTATGAAGACAAATGGTACTATCTAATTTATGTTTTTACAAGATTGTTTTGACTACTGTAGAGGCAAGAGGGGCAGCAGGAGACCATTCAGGAAGTCACTGGAATGGTATGATGAAGTATGGTGGCTTTGGGTCAGGGAGGCAGTGATGGAAGCAGTGTGAGGGGAGGTCAGATTCAGAGTCTGTTTGGAAGGTGGAATTGATAGAATTTGCTGATAGATTAGTTGTGAGATGTGAGAGAGAGGGATCAGAGATGGATCCAAGGTTAGCTAAAGCAACTAGTATCACATACAGAGATGGAAAACTGGAAGGAGTTAATTAGTTTGGGGTTTAAACTGAACAATTTAGTTGGATATGTTGAATTTGAGATGTTCACTGGAAATCCTTCCTGGTGGTTCAACTGTAAAGAATCTGCCTGCAATGCGGGAGACCTGGGTTTGATCCCTGGGCTGAGAAGATCCCTTGGGAGAAGGGAATGGTTACCCACTCCAATATTCTTGCCTGGCGAATCCTATGGACAGGAGCCTGGTGGGCTACAGTCCATGGGGTCGCAAAGAGTTGTGAGTGACTAACACACATGCTGTCTATCCAGGAATAGGTAATTGATTGTTTAGTCTGGAGCCCAAAGTCAAAGTCATGGCTGTGAATATACATTTAGGATGTCATCAATACGTAGATGGTGTTTAAAAATCTGGGTCTGGTGAGGTCAGCCAGGGAAGTAGAGAAGAGGGCCAGTGACCGAGCCCTGAAGCTAAACTGAAAGCATAGACAGAGAAATAAGTAACCCTTAGATTGTTTTGTCGGAGAAGGCAATGGCACCCCACTCCAGTACTCTTGCCTGGAAAATCCCATGGACGGAGGAGCCTGGTGGCTGCCATCTATGGGGTCGCACAGAGTCGGACACGACTGAAGGGACTTAGCAGCAGATTGTTTTGCATCCGCATAAGCACAGTATTTACTGTGTCTGTATGGTACAATATTAAACAAAGCTTTTGAGATGATTGTAATGTAACTTAGGCTCTTCCTGATATATAAATTGATTCTTCGGGTTTTTGTCTTTGCCCTACTTAAAATTTCTATTTTCTCTCCATTACCTGGGGCCATAAACTCCAAATTTCATACTTTAGCATGCCAGACCTATCACTGTTGAACTCTGCCCTACCTTTCTGTCCTCTCTCCTCTTTATCATTCCCGTCATGTCCAACATGTTCTGCTTGTGTATAACCCTCTATTTGCCTGGTATACTCTTAATACTTCTCTGCCTGCTCTTTGCCTCAAACTCTTGCTCAGTCTTCTATGTGTAGCTTACATTTGCTTTGTAATTTCCCCAAATTTCCACAGATAAAAGTTTGCTCCTCAGTGCACAGTACTTCCTCAGCTCTGTTGTTGGTACTTTAATTTATAGCAGAATATAAAGTCAGTTGATACTGACTGGCTTTTTTTTTTTTTTGGTGGGTAAATAGTGTTTATTTTTATTGAAAAAAATTTTTTAAATTTTAATTGGAGACTAAGTATAATATTGTGGTGGTTTTTGCCATACATTCACATGAATCAGCCATGGGTGTACATGTGCTCCCCATCCTGACCCTTGATTGACTTTTTAAATTCGTTTGTTTCCCCAGTGTGTGGCATGTAGTAGATGCTCAAGCTAATGCTTGGAAGAAGTTTAGAAGTTTTGTTTTGGCAAAAGAGAGTAAACAACTAAAACTTTGTCTTACAGTACATGAACATATGGATCATTAGCTGAGATTTTTAGGATTTTTTTAATGGTGAGTTTTGGTTTTAATGATATTTATTGTGATGGAATTTAGCCAGTACAAAGTTTAATACTGTCAATTAGGAGCCTTAGTTCAGAGACATTTTTAGAGTGGTTTAATCTCTAGAGTTGAATAATGCTTATTCTTTGAAGGCAAGGTATTATAATAGATATCTTCTTTCATTTGCCCACTTTCACACCCACCTTCTCAGTAGTCAGGAATTCTGTTTTAGCATTACATGTGTACTTTGAGCTGTTTGCTAGAGGAAAAACCCAGTGTAATAAATCCAGTAGAATCAGCAGTACCCACCCCAGGAATGTCTTTAAACTATTGCATAGAGACAGACTTAATGGTGTGAATTGTAGGTGTGCATGTTTCAGTCTGTGAGCTCAAGTAGGGTTAATTATTCTGTCATTCAGTTGTAAGCATGTATTAAGCACCACCATATATGGGCACTGTATGGGGTGCTGTGGGGGATGCACAAAAGAAAAGTTCTGGTTCCTTGCACACAAATCCCTGACAATTTAGTCAAGGAATTGAAACATAACATTAAAAAGGAGTTTAATCTTAACAAGCAGTGTATCAGTAAGTGCAAAGTACTGTGTATAAATCAAAGACTTTGCATTTCTTAAGCCCATAATTATATTTGCAGAGATACATGGTCTTATCTTGCATCAGTTTCAACATTTTGACCTGACTTGCAAGCTCTGCATTTTTTCCTGTCTTTTAACATTTTTAGTTTCAAAAAGATATTATTGATTTGACTCTTTGATGTAATGAAAGCTCTATATGGGAAGAGTGCTCTGCCAATGCATTGCTTTCCAACATTTTATTCTTGCACGCCTCTAAAGCAAATAGGTAATTTGAAAAGGTAGAATGTTATTTAACCTTTGTAAGTGTGACATAGGCGTCCTTTTATAGTTTTGCTATATGGATAGGTTTCCTTAGACACATTTTCTCCTTCTGCCTAAGGCTGAAGGGGTGGGAGCAGCTGAGGGGGAGGGGAGAAGTGTATAGAACCTAGAGGAACAAATGTTGTGTGTGTACGAATATGAGTTTAAAAGTACTTATTTTTGGATTTGAATTATAAAAGCAGTTTTCTTCTCATTTGAGAAGATATGAAAAACATAGATAAGCACAAAAAAGGAAATAAAAATTTCAAATATGCTACCTACCACTGTTAAAGAATCTGCGTACCAATGCAGGAGGCACAGGTTTGATCGCTGGTCCAGAAAGATCCCCTGGAGAAGGAAATGGCAACCAACTCCAGTATCCTTGCCTGGAAAAACCCCACGGACAGAGGAGCCTGGTGGGCTACAGTCCATGGAGTTGCAAAGAGTGAGACAGCCTACCACTCACTGTTAACCGTACTGGTGTGCTTCTAGTCTTTTTTTTTTTTAAGTGGCAAGTTTTGTTTTTTAGTAAATAAAATACTTCAGCTACCTTTAGACATGAATAAATAACTGCCTTTACATAAGGTGAATCTAGGCAGATTACTCTCAGTGCAGTTCTTCAGTAGCTTCTCATAATAAATGGAATCAAGTGGAGACCAGTTCAGATTCTTTAGCCTAGCAGATACAGCCCTTTACCTTATTTATAGCTTTGGGCTTCCCTGGTGGCTCAGTTGGTAAAGAATCCGACTGAGCCACCTGCAGTGTGGGAGACCTGGGTTAGATCCCTGGGTTGGGAGGATCCCCTGGAGAAGGGCATGGCAACCCACTGCAGTATTCTTGCCTGAAGAAGCCTCATGAACAGAGGAGCCTGGCAGACTGCAGTCCATGGGGTTGTAGAGAGTCCGACATGCCTGAGTGACTAAGCACACCCACCTTGTAGGTTATCTCATTTACTGTCTGTCTCTCTCAGACACATCTGAGAGTTAAATTCATACTAGGTATTACTTTCAGGCCTCTAGACCAGGGGTTGGGAGACTTTTTCTGTAAAAGGCCAGATAATATTTTAAGTTTTTGGGGTCTTTTTTGTCAATAACTACTCACTTGTGCTGTGGTAGCATGAAGGCAGCTATTGACAATACGTAAGTGAACGATCATGGCTCTGTTCCAGGGAAACTTTAATTATGAACATTAAAATTTTTCATGTCATTAAAATTTGATTAATTTTTTTTCAACCATTAAAGAATGTAAAAACCATTCTTAGTCTGTGGGCTATATAAAAAAAGATGGCAGAACATGGCCTCTGGGGTTGTAGTTTTCCAGTTGCTGTTATAGACTACCGTGCTTGCTATACCTCTACCTCTATTCAGTGTTCCTTCCCCCCATTTTTTTTTCCTAGGAGGACAATCTTGTTCAGAACTCATCTTAGAAGTCAGAGTCTCAGGGAAGTTAGAGTTCTGCTGTTCAGACCTCCATCATTGTATTTATTTGACTATATTAAAAAATTGTAATGGAATATAAATACACTGTTTTAACTAGTGTAAGTATCCAGTTCTTTGGCACTAAGTATGTTCACGTTGTTGTGCAGTCATCATCACCATCCATCTCTGGGGTTTCATTTCTCCAGGCTGAAACTCTGTACCTATAAAATACTATTTAATTTACCGTTTTCCTCTCACCCTAGTCCCCAGCACACCATTCTGCTTTCTGTCTCTGAATTTGACTACTGCAAATAGCACACATACGTGAAATCATACAAAATATTAGGTTGGTACAAAAGTAATTGAGGTTTTGGACCGTGAATTTTAAATCATTATAACTAGGTTCAAACACATCTTTATTAATCAAAATAGGAACCATTACAATCAACACATTTTTGCCAACGAGAAATAAGTTCATTTATTCCTGTAGCGTAAAAATCCATGCTTCGGGATTTGATAATCTCTTGGAAAACATTTTCTCCCTCCTGCTGGATGTAGAAGCATTTTCCCTGCAAAGGGCTGTATAGATGCTTGAAGAAGTGTAGTTGATTGGTGAGAGGGCAGGTGAATGTGGCAGAGGAGGCAAAACTTGGTAGCCCAGTTCATTCAACTTTTGAAGCATTGGTCGTGCCATGTATGGTCATACGTTGTCATGGAGAAGAATTGGGCCCGTTCTGTTGACCAGTGCTGGCTGCAGGTATTGCAGTTTTCAGTGCATCTCATCAATTTGCTGAGCATACTACTCAGATTTAATGGTTTTGCTGGGATTCAGAAAGCTGTAGTGGATCAGACCGGCTGCCGACCACCGAACAGTGACCATGACCTTGTTTTGGTGCAAGTTTGGCTTTGGGAAGTGCTTTGGAGCTCCTTCTCAGTCTTAACAACTGAGCTGGTGATCGCCCAATGTATAAAATCCACTTTTCATTTGTTTCATGTCACAGTCTATCAAGAAATGATTTGTTGTTGTTAGGTGGAATGAAAGGTGACATGTCAAAACAACGAATTTTTTGATTTGTGGTCAGCTCATGAGGCACCTGCTTATTGAGCTTTTTCACCTTTCCCATTTGTTTCAAATGCCGAATGACTGTAGAATGGTCAATGTTGAGTTCTTCAGCAACTTCTTGTGTAGTTGTAAGAAGATCAGCTTGGATGATTGCTCTCAGTTGGTCATTGTCAACTTCCCATTGCCTGGCCACTATGCTTCTCATCTTCAAGGCTCTCATCACTTGCAAAACGTTTGTTAGCAGTTCCTGGGCCAAATGCGTTGTTGATGTTGTGAATTGTCTCCCCTGCTTTATGACTGATTTTGAACTCAAATTAAAAAATTGCTCGAATTTGCTTTTTGTCTAACATCATTTTTATAGTCTAAAATAAATATAAATACTAAGTTATGTCATTAGCAAAAAAAAAAAAAAGGTGAGAAATGTGCATTAAGATGATGTATAACATAACCACATTTAAGAATGTATTCCAATATCAAATGGGAAAGTTCAACAATGCAAAAAACCACAGTTACTTTTGTACCAACCTAGTATTTGTCTTTTTGAAACTGGCTAATTTCACCTGGGGCTTCCCTGGTGGCTCAGTGGTTAAGAATCGCCTACCAATTCAGGGGATGCAGTTTTGATCCTTGGGTTGGGAAGATCCCCTGGAGAAAGAAATAGCAACCTATTCCAGTATTCTTGCCTGGGAAATCCCATGGACAGAGGAGCCTGGTGGGTACAGTCCTTTGGGTCACGAAAAGAGTTGGACATGACTTAGGGATTAAACAGCAACAATTTCACTTAGCCTGATGCTTCATAGTTCATCTATCTTGTACCATGTGTTAGGATTGGCTGAATAATATTCTATTATATGTTGTCATTTAGTCACTGAGTCACGTCTATTATGTGTGTATATCATGTTTTTTTGTGTATCCACTCATCTGTTGATGGATATTTGGGTGGTTTCTACCTTTTGGCTGTTGTGAATAATGTTGTTATGAACGTGGGTGTATAAACATCTCTTTGAGTCTGTGCTATCAATTCTTTTGAGTATATAGAAGTTTTGATAGAATTGCTGGATCACGTGGTAATACTGTTTTTAATTTTTTGAGGAACTGCAGTAGCTTTATCATTAAGACTTGAGTTTTTTTAAAGTAAACCTTTTGGCGAATGATCTTAGATTATAGAAAAGTTGTAAAGATTATAACAGAGATTCTGTATACTCCTCACCCAGTTTCTCCTAATGTTAATCTTACCTTACGAGGGTACCTTTGTCAAAACTGAGAAACCGACATTGATATATTACTATTAGGTAAATTCCAGGCTTAATTTGGACTTCATTAGTTTTCCCAATAATGTGCTTATTCTGTTCCTGGATAAACTTGAGGATATTACATTGTATTTATTCTGTATGTTACTTTATTTATTTTTAGTCTATTTTTTTTGTTGTTTTGTTGTTGTTTCTCTAGTACTTAGTACAGAGCATGGTATGTAATAAGAGCACAGTGTTTCTTGAATAAATTATCTCCTTTTAATTTTTCTCTCCTTTTTGGAGGCATGTTCATTAACTGTCCTTCAGGTTTGCTTGACTGATATTTATCCTTGTATCTTTATGTTCCTCTCTGTTTGTGGATAACTTTGATAAAAATAAAATTACAATTAAAGATATTTGGTAAAGAATGACAACAAAAAACTCCAATCAAACTCAGATTCTCCTTTACAAAAGCCACAAAAGTTGATCACTTTTTGCTAAATATATCTGATAACAAGGGAGCTCAGCACTTTGTGAGGAAACTTGTTTCATTGTTGAGTAGTTTTAGAGGTCAAAAGGTTATTCATTATGCTGATTTGAAAACCTTTTGTAGAAACTTCCATTCCAGAACCCTCTAGAGTATATGGAATATTCTTGCTTTCACGACAACTTTCAAGTAATTTCTTTAAATTATCTTCATAATCCATCCCTACATCTTAAATCTTCTAGGCAATGATTAAGAAAATCATCTTTGATTTTGAGACTGATTCTCACTGATTCCTTCCAGATCATGGTTCACTGGCTCCTGACTGTTCTGTGGATGTTGATTTGTTGGTTCTGCTGCAGTTGGCTGTGCTGCCCAAACCTCTACTGCCTGGTGACCTTAATTGGCTACTGATGTTCTTTTGTGATCCTCTCAAGAGCTGACCTCAGTGGTGCCTTTGGGATTATCAGTGTTGACTTTATAGCTGCCCTTATTGGCTCATTTTCTTCTCCTGATACCACTAAAGTTGCCATTAAGTTTCCTAAAGGTTAGCCTCATGCTTTTAATTTCTTACAGCAGATTTACAAGAGATTTGAGAGCAGTTTCTCTGCACTCCGTAGTGTACCCTCACTTAGTGCCAGAGGATTCCTTCCTTGCCAGTAGTCCACTGGAGTGTTTTGATACAGCTCATGTACCTCTACTCTTCTGTCTCTCACCACATTAAGAATTCTCTTTTTTTAGCTGAGGTTTTGCCTGGAGTGATTGGATATGACCTGCTTCCTTATTATTTAAGCATGTTAGTTCTCATTCTGGGATCCTACCGTCAGCTTTAAAGTACTCCTGCAGAGAATTCCCTGGTGGTTCAGTGGTTAGGACTCAGCACTTTCATACTAGCTTGGCACAGCTTAAAAAAAAAAAAAAGCCCTCCTGCAAACTTAACAGCTTATTGCCTACCTTGCCCAAATTCCTCTGGAGAGGGAATTCACTCCCAGCCTAGTCCTTTGTTGCATTTACAGCAAAGGCTGGACATAACATGTGTTGGAAGAATGGAGGAATATTAAGTAAATTGTGATGTTAAAAGTGAAAAACACATATTAAAGTTTGGAGCAACTTGCAAAGTATGTTTTCAAAAATAATGTTAAATGAAGAGTAGAACCAAAAGTGCAGAGATCCTGCTTTAAAGGAGGATCTTTATTTATTGATTGATTTTTTCATCTTTCTATCTTCTTTTTTTTTAAATTTTATTTTATTTTTAAACTTTACAATATTGTATTAGTTTTGCCAAATACTGAAATGCATCTGCCACAGGTATACCTGTGTTCCCCATCCTGAACCCTCCTCCCTCCTCCCTCCCCATACCCTCCCTCTGGGTCGTCCCAGTGCACCAGCCCCAAGCATCCAGTATCGTGCATCGAACCTGGACTGGCGACTCGTTTCATACATGATATTATACATGTTTCAGTGCCATTCTTCCAAATCTCCCCACCCTCTCCCTCTCCCACAGAGTCCATAAGACTGATCTATACATCAGTGTCTCTTTTGCTGTCTCATACACAGGGTTATTGTTACCATCTTTCTAAATTCCATATATATGCGTTAGTATACTGTATTGGTGTTTTTCTTTCTGGCTTACTTCACTCTGTATAATAGGTTCCAGTTTCATCCATCTCATTAGAACTGATTCAAATGTATTCTTTTTAATGGCTGAGTAATACTAAAGGAGGATCTTTAAAAAAAGATGCCTTAAAAAAAACCCCAAACCCTATAAAAATATGTACACATGAATATAGAAATTCAGAGTAATACAAAGTCATGGTGAGTCGTAAGACTGTAGGTATCAGAAATTATTTATTGATTTTTTTGTGTTTTCCATTAGAATGCAAGCTCTAAGAAGTCAAGAGTCTAGACTGGTCTGTCCTAGAACAGTGCCTGGCCTGTAGTAATTTTCAATAAATAATGTTGATTGTTTAATGAATTAAAATTTGAAATTTCATTTTGATTGTTTTATTGTTTAGTGCTATAGTAATGCTTGTGTGTGTGTGAGTCATCTGTCACGTCTGACTCTCTCCATGGAATTCTCCAGGCAAGAATACTGGAGTGGGTTGCCATTCCTTTCTCCAGGGGCTCTCTCAACCCAGGGATTGAACCTTGGTTTCCCGCATTACGGGTAGATTCTTTACCATCTGAGCCATGAGGGAAGCCCTATAGTAATGTTTGCTGCTACACGCTTCAGTCGTGTCCGACTCTGTGCGACCCCATAGACAGCAGTCCACCAGGCTCCCCCGTTCCTGGGATTCTCCAGGCAAGAACACTGGAGTGGGTTTCCATTTCCTTCTCCAGTGCATGAAAGTGAAAAGTGAAAGTGAAGTCGCTGAGTCTTGTCCGACTCTTAGCGACCCCATGGACTGCGGCCCACCAGGCTCCTCTGTCCATGGGATTTTCCAGGCAAGAGTGCTGGCGTGGGGTGCCATTGCCTTCTCCAATAGTAATGTTTATTAAAGTTAAAACAAAAACAAAAATTAAAAAGAGAATTCTCAATGATTTCAACCTTTTAAAAATACATTATAGTATCTGAATATTCTTCCCACCCTTGTTGGCCTTCTTTGGTCCTCTTAAAAAAAGTGGTGCTCCAAACAGGATATACTAGTACAGATTTTGACAAGCCAGCCCAGCGAATAGAGGAATATTTTCTTCTCAGGTTCTGGTAGAAAGTATACACAGAAGAACTGTACAAAAAGGATCTTATTGACCAAGATAACCATGATGGTGTGATCACTTACCTAGACCCAGACATCATGGAGTGCAAAGGCAAGTAGGCCTTAGGAAGCATCACTACAAACAAAGCTAATGGGAGGTGATGGAATTCCAGCTGAACTTTTTGAAATCCTAAAACATGATGCTGTGAAAGTGCTACACTCAATATGCCAGCAAATTTGGAAAGCTCAGCAGTGGCCACAGGACTGGAAAAGGTTCTTTTTTATTCCAATCCCAAAGAAAGACAGTGCCAAAGAATGTTCAAACTACCGCACAATTGCACTCATCCCACACACTAGCAAAGTGATGCTCAAAATTCTCCAAGGTAGGCTTCAACAGTATGTGAACTGAGAACTACCAGATGTTCAAGCTGGATTTAGAAAAGGCAGAGGAACCAGAGGTCCAATTGCCAACATCCAGTTGATCATAGAAAAAGCAAGAGAATTCCAGAAAAACATCTGGTTTATTGACTACGCCAAAGCCTTTGACTGTGTGGATCACAACAAACTGTGGAAATTTCTTCAAGAGATGAGACTACCAGACCACCTTACCTGCCTCCTGAGAAATCTGTATGCAGGTCAAGAAGCAACAGGTAGAACCAGACATGGAACAATGGACTGGTTCCAAATTGGAAAAGGAGCCCATTAAGGCTGTGTATTGTTACCTTGCTTATTTAACTTATATGCAGAGTACATCATGTGAAATGCCAGGCTGGATGAAGCACAAGCTGGAATCAAGATTGCAGGGAGAAATATCAGTAACTTCAGATATGTAGGTGACAACACCCTTACGGCAGAAAGTGAAGAGGAACTAAAGAGCCTCTTGATGAAAGTGAAAGAGAAGAGTGAAAAGCTGGTTTAAATCTCAGCGTTCAGAAAACTAAGATCATGGCATCCGGTCCCATCACTTCATGGCAAATAGATGGGGAAACAATGGAAACAGTGACAGATTTTATTTTTTTGGGCTCCCAATCTCTTCAGATGGTGACTGCAGCCATGAAGTTAAAAGACGCCTGAACCTTGGAAGAAAAGCTATGACCAACCTAGACAGCATATTCAAAAGGAGAGACATTACTTTGCTGACAAAGGTCTGTCAAAGTTGTGGTTTTTCCAGTGGTCATGTATGGATGTGAGAGTTGGACCATAAAGAAATCTGAGCACCAAAGAATTGATGCTTTTGAACTGTGGTGTTGGAGAAGACTCTTGAGATTCCCTTGGACTGCAAGGAGATCCAACCAGTCCATCCTAAAGGAGATTAGTCCTGAATATTCATTGGAAGGACTGATGCTGAAGCTGAAGCTCCAGTTCTTTGGCCACCTGATGCGAAGAACTGACACATTGGAAAAGACCCTGATGCTGGGAAAGATTGAGGGCAGAAGGAGAAGGGGATGACAGAGGATGCGATGGTTCGATAGTATCACCGACTCAATGGATATGAGTTAGAGCAAGCTCCAGGAGTTGGTAATGGATAGGGAAGCCTAGCATGCTGCAGTCCATGGGGTTGCAAAGAGTTGGACACGACTGAATGACTGAACTGAATGGCGGGAGTATGGTTTATTAAGTGAAAGTGAAAATCTCCCAATCGTGTCCGACTCTTTGTGACCCCATGGGCTATACAGTCCATGGACTTCTCCAGGCCAGCATACTGGAGTGGGTAGCCTTTCTCTTCTCCAGAGGGTCTTCCCAACCCAGGGATTGAACCCAGGTCTCCTGCATTGCAGGCGGATTCTTTACCAGCTGAACCACAAGGGAAGCATGGTTGAATAAGTTGTGTCTTAATATAGGTGCTAGGGCTTGCCCGTGGTGTTGTTAATGTATAAAACCCAGATGTTCTGCCTTTTTTTCTTGAGCAGTGAGTCCAGGAAGTTGACAACTAAGTGGATGTTGTACACAAGCTCATAATCTGTCATCTTCATCAACAGCCACTGCCACACATAGCACCTTCTTCATCTGGAGCTTGATCATGGACTTTACTTCATTAACTTGGCCATCATATTCTCATTTTGAGTCAGCAAGGAATGAAATTTGCCAGCCTTATTCAGGCCTGGGCCCAGAATTTGTGGGGTCTGCTGAAGACTGAATCATAAAGGCATCATGCTTCTTGGCCAGCTTCTTGACCGGTTTCTTATTGTTGAGTTGCTTTAGCACCGAAATGACCACATGAGGGGATATCTGCAGCTTTGGCTTATTCACAGTGCTGTCTGTCTCCTAGAACACATATAGAGACCATGGAGCAGGGAGTGGGCTTAAGCCTGACTGTGCCAGAGAAGCATTTGTCCTTCTGAGGGTCATAGTTCTTCAGGCTGACCTGAAGCTTCACCACTCCAAAAACTTCCAGTGTTTGCACTGGTTCCTGTGCAAGACTTCCCACGCTAACTCCTAGAGGCTGTGTGGGGAGACTTTGCAGCTCAGGGTCCTTTGTGTTAAAATAACTAGAAGAGAGCCACACCTCCATTTTTAGAGTTTTTTTTTTTTTCAGATGTGTCCCACTGTTGATTGACTTAGGTTGAATTTACTTTGTTGGTATTTAAAACTTTAGTTTTGTTAACACATTGTAACAATTTCCAGGTCTTTCCCAGTGAGTATTTACCTGCTGATAGAACTGACCAGCTTGCCTCTCATATATTTTTATTTTCCCTGTCTAGCTGTGCTGGAAGTGCTAAGTAGCAAAACATTCAAAAATTGGGCAGCCAGAGAATAAAAGAAGTAAAACCTCTACAAAGTCTGCACATTTTCTAATTATCCTCCAGATAATTTAGTGATTATTATCCATTTACTAGGTGTGTTCTTCAGAATTCCTGAAGTGGCAGGAGGTTAAGTACTTAGATAAAAATCAGAAACTGACCTCTTGGCTTTGTCTTCAAATAGTATTAAAAATCTGTTTTTTTCCAGGAAGGTGTGCCATTGCAGTCTTACCATTATTTTCCAGATGCTTATCAACTGCCAAGAGCCCTTCATTTTTCATGGTCTTCATTGGCTCTTATATTCATGGGCCAGGAGTTGGCAAATTTTTTCTGTAAAGGTTCAGATAGTAAATATTTTATACTTTGTGGGCCTGAGGGTCTCTGCCTTAACTCATCTATGCTGTAGTATCATAAAACCAGCCATAGACAATTCATAAGTGAATGCATGTGATGGTATTCCAGTAAAACTATTTACAAAAGTAGACATCAGGCCTAGTAGAGTGATGACCCCTATCATACACCCACCACATTCACCATCATTAAGAAGATAGAATAGTAGAACTCTATGGTGGAACTCATTTTCTTTTGAAAGGCCTGGAATCTTTGAAGAACTTGAAGGGCTTCTAACTTCCAATATTCGTTATTTGAAAAATCCTTTGCTTTTCTAATTTATTGATCCTTTATTTAAAAACTAATCATTTCCTGGCTTCCCGCCCCCGCCAGTCTTCTCCTGGTTCACACTACTTTCTGTGTGCCTCTTAAAAGTTACTTAACTTCTTCCACATCAGTACAATGGAGATAATAATATCTACTTTAGGCTTGCTGTGAGAATTGATTAGATAAGAATGTAAAGTGCTGGAGACAATGCTTGGCATATAATAGGCAGTTAGTAAGTATTTGCTGCAATTATTGTCAACATTATCATCATTTTGCAAACTGAAATGCCCTTCTCAGTGTTTTTGACAACCTGTTACTACCTCCTGGTACAACCCTTATGGCAGAAAGTGAAGAGGAACTAAAGAGCCTCTTGATGAAAGTGGAAGAGGAGAGTGAAAAAGTTGGCTAAATCTCAACATTCAAAAAACTAAGATCATGGCATCCGGTCCTATCACGGCATGGCAAATAAATGGGGAAACAGTGGAAACAGTGACAGACTTTTATTTTCTTGGGCTCCAGAATCACTACAGATGGTGACTGCTGCAGCCATGAAATTAAAAGACGCTTGCTCCTTGGAAGAAAAGCTGTGACAAACCTAGATGTTACTTTGCCGACAAAGGTCCGTCTAGTCAAAGCTATGGTTTTTTCCAGTGGTCATGTATGGATGTGAGAGTTGGACTATAAGGAAAGCTGAGTGCCAAAGAATTGATGCTTTTGAACTGTGGTGTTGGAGAAGACTCTTGAGAGTCCCTTGGACTGCAAGGACATCCAACCAGTCCATCCTAAAAGAAGTCAGTCCTGAATATTCATTGGAAGGACTGATGCTGAAGCTGAAGCTCCAGTCCTTTGACCACCTGATGCGAAGAACTGACACATTGGAGAAGACCCTGATGCTGGGAAAGATTGAAGGCAGGAGGAGAAGGGGACAACAGGAAGATGAGAAGGTTGGATAGCATCACTGACTTGATGGACATGAGTTTGAGCAAGCTCCGGAAATTGGTGATGGACAGGGAAGCCTGGCGTGCTACAGACCATGGGGTTGCAAAGAGTTGGATACGACTGAGCAACTGAACTGAACTTCTATCTCCTGGAACTGTGGGGTACCTATGGTGTGAAGTCTTGATTTCATAGAGAATGTGTAGGATAGCTTGAGGTGATACTCAGGGCTTTAGGATTAAGGAGTGGGAATGGAATAGTCTGTGTCCCTGAGCCTAAGATAGAGGTTGAAGCCCATAAGAATTTCATCCCAAATTGCATTCACTAAGTTTGGACGGAGAGGTCAGAGTCCATATGTACCTTTCTTCACCTAGGTGACTCCTTATCAGGATTATGCATGTTAGTATCAATCAGCTTGTTTTCCAAGCTGTTAACTGTATTTATATTTTCAAAATGAAAGCTTTTCAGCACTGAAGATTACTTTTCAGTTCTTTTTAAAGTGTTATAACTGCCTTTTTAATTTTAAATAGTTCTAGTTCTTGGAAACCAGCATTTTATATTGCCAGTAAGAATTTAAGATAATTAGATCAATAGAGCTAACCAGTATTGATACCATTTTGAAGTAGTAATAGATTTGATAACAGATTTTTCCAGATTGAAATGTTCATGCAGAAGCATACTTTATTTTCTCAAATTCTCCTTAATTTCATTTTTAGAGAATACTCTGCCTTCTGAGTGGCACGCTAGTAAAGATGTGGCTAGCAACAGACATTCTTGTGTCATCTTTATGGGAAATAGGGAATCATTGTAAAAGTCATCAATTATTATTTGTTTAAGCATTTTTATTTTTGATGAGCCTAAAAATTGCATGAGATATACTTGTTTTTCCTCAGAAAATCAGCCTTAATTTAGCTGTTTATTTTACTAGTGTATGGTCCAACATGATAGGAATTCATTCTTACTCTGTGAAAAATAGCTTACCCCTAAGGCTTACTTCGGAGAAGGCAATGGGACCCCACTCCAGTACTCTTGCCTGGAAAATCCTATGGACGGAGGAGCCTGGTAGGCTGCAGTCCATGGGGTTGCTGAGGGTCGGATACGACTGAGTGACTTGACTTTCACTTTTCACTTTCATGCATTGGAGAAGGAAATGGCAACCCACTCCAGTGTTCTTGCCTGGAGAATCCCAGGGACGGGGGAGCCTGGTGGGCTGCCGTCTATGGGGTTGCACAGAGTCGGACACGACTGAAGTGACTTAGCAGCAAGGGTTACTTATATGCCACACATTGTGTTAGGTACCATTATCTAATTTAAGCTTCTAGGTGGTCTCTTCCTCTTGACTTTGTTCTCTTACAGTATATTCTTAATATAACAGCTAGAGGGATGGTGTTAAATCAGAGATGCTGTTAAAGTCAGATCACGTCATGCTTAGAACTCTATAGTGGCTTCCTTTTTTTGCAGAATAAAATCTTTATAGTGGCCTATAAGGTTCTATATGATCTGATCCCCTCTTAGTTCTCTGACTTCATCTTTTACCACTTACCCCATTCTCTGCTCTATTTCCTTAGCTTCCTTGCTTTTCCTTTATCAAGGCTTCCCTGATTGCTCACATGGTAAAGAATCTGCCTCCAATGCAGGAAACCTGGGTTTGATCCCTGGGTTGGGAAGATCCCCTGGAGAAAGCAATGGCAACCCACTCCAATATTTTTGCCTGGAGAATTCCATGGACAGAGGAGCCTGGTGGGCTATAGTACATAGGGTTGCAAAGAGTTGGGCACGACTGAGCGACTAACACTTTCACACTTTGTAAGTCCAAGGTTTTCAGCTTAAATATCTACCAGTCATTGAAATAGAAAAATCTGGAGGGACTTTGGTTTTTGAAGGCAAGATGAAGTCTGAGGTGGGGACAAGATATCCAGATGGTATTGTCCAGTAGGCAATGGGAGATGCATAACTGCATCCTATGAAAATGGTTAGGACTGGAACTGTAATCCTTTTTTGTTTTTTTTTTAAACCTATGGGGTAACATACATATAGAAAAATGCACATATCATAAATACAGAACTGTTGAATTTTTACAAAATGAATGTACCCTTGATGTAGCACCTAAATCAAGAAAGAATTATTACCATCATTCTTGAAGGCCCCTGGTGATGAACTATAATGTTTTAATTGGCATTTGTTCTGTGTCTTCTTTGATTGTAAACACTTTGAGACAAGGACCATACCTGTTTCACGTATCATGGTAGTTTAGTAAGGTGATTTTTGTTGATGATTGCTCAGAGGAGTCTTACTTTCATTAGTCATCCCAGGGTGAGGAAAGTGTTTTCTCTAGAACTGTACTCATAGGACTTTCTGTTGATTCCAGCCAGTCTTTGTTGTTTTCCATGTCTCTGAACTCCTACAGTATTAAATGTCTGCACTTCATTTAATACTTCATCTGTGCTATCCGTGGTTCTTTAGTTTTTACCATGTGTTCAGTTCATATCTCTATTAGAAAATAAGTTCCTTGAGGTTGGGAGCCTTGTCATATACTCCTCCCTCCCTCCTTCTGTCCTTAAAATAGGATTTACTGTGGCTCTGATTGTACACATGTGAGGTGTGCCTGGCCAGGCCAGCCTGGCTCACATGGCTTGTATAATACATACATCTCTGGGGCCTGCTCTCTGTAACTGGGAAGTGCCCACCCCAAGGGTTCAGTCCAGCTTCACAAGGTC
This sequence comes from Bos taurus, assembly GCF_002263795.3. NCBI lineage: Eukaryota > Metazoa > Chordata > Mammalia > Artiodactyla > Bovidae > Bos > Bos taurus. The sequence continues at coordinate 37,042,881 of NC_037337.1, forward strand.
CTTGGCCACCTTTTTCTCAGTGTGGTTGGCCTCCACCTCCTGCTGATATTCCTTGTGATTCTTCTAGGCTAGCTCAGTCTTTGCCTATCGGCTCTCAGTCTCTAGGTCCTCCCAGTTGTCATCAATACCAAGAGTCTGGTCTTGGCTGGGCACCAGCTCTTGATGTGCTGACAGGGCAGCAAAGGGATCACCTTTGTCTCTAAGCTCTGGTCTACCCCAGTTATACTCACTGGCCAGCTGTGCATCCTCAGGGACAGCTCTGGGAGATGTGCTCCTGCCAACTTTGCTCCCATGAGCCCTCAGCTTCCCAACTGTTTCAGTCTGACTCTGGGGATCTGTGGCTGGATTGTTGCTCTGCCCAGCCCAGGCAGAGTACTGTACTGTACTTGGTACTCAGTACTGTAGCAGTCTTGCTTGGTCGACACACATTTGATCTCCTACTCGAAGCCGCCCCAGGCTTCGTCCTCCCAGCACTGCTGTCCTCTTCTGTATCCTTGCCCTCCTCTTTTGTGTCTCCCAGTGGCCTGAGGTCGTGGGTATGGCAGGCACGGGGTGGGGTCTGGGGCAGGATGTCCCTCAGGCACAAGTCTCTGGGGGAGGTTGGTCTTGGCTTAAGCCATGGGGTATGCGTAGATCAGTATAGAAGTGAGTGACGTGACTCCTGTCATGGCCCAGCCTGCCCAGCTGGCTACGTGAGAAATCCACTTTGGCCAGCTGTGTGGGGTCCTCTGACACAGATTCCAGTTTGGACAGGCAGCTTTGAATGGCCTTGAAGGCCTCATCCTGCGTGGATTTCTCAGAACCCACAGTGAGGCTGCAGAGCACAGGCAGGGAGGATCTTGTGGGCTTAATTGTTCATCGAGTGAAAGTTATGGGTGGCAGTGAAGCCCAAAACACCTGTGACCTGAGATGATGCAAATAGGTCCTTAGTGGCCACCTAGAGGCAGAGGTGAGGCCCCTGTGTCTTGTGCTGGTATTGAAATAGGAGCTGATTTTGCCCAGGCAGATGGTGTTGCAGCTGATGGGGCCCTGTTTGTCCTTGGCCTGCAGCTGCGCAGAGAGCTTCATCAGCTCCACAGTGAGGTTGTCCTTGTTCAGCTTTGGGGCCAGGAGCAGCATGGACTTGACCATCTGCTCCTAGGGATCATGGAGAGTCTATTCCTACAAGGTTGCCACGTAGAAGTATCATAACCAGGGAGAAGCAAACATGCTGTGTCTTATTTCAGGGACTGTTCCTTTCGTTGAAAATGATTTTTAAAAAAATTTATTTTACTTTGTTGTTGTGTGCAGACTTTCTCTAGTTGCAGCGAGCAGGGGCTACTCTTTGTTGCGTTGTGATTGCAGAGGCTTCACTGCCCCACCAGCTGCACCGCCACCACTGGCTTCTCATCGCAGTGGCTTCTCTTGTTGCAGAGCTCAGGCTCTAGGTGCGAGGGCCTCAGTAGTTGCAGCTCATAGGCTTAGTTACTCTGTGGCATGTGGAATCTTCCTGGGCCAGAGATCAAACCTATGTCCCCTGCATTGGCAGGTGGATTCCCATCCACCATACCACCAGGGAAGTGCTTCACTAAAAGTGGCTTATCAAATGTATAATTAAATGCAATTTAGCTTTTATGAGATTTTCTACATTCGTTTTTTTTTTTTTTTTTAATTCTTCATCAGAGAGTTCCCTGGTGGTCTAGTGGTTAGGAGTTCAGGCTTTCACTGCCATGGCCTGGGTTCAGTCACTGGTATGGGGACTGAGATCCTGCAAGCTGTGTGGTGGACCAAAAAAAGAGTGTTTCAGACAGGGTTGCTGATAAAAATTTTAGTGCATAAAACCTTTTCTAAATTTCAGGTTGTTTCCCTAAAAGCAATACTTAAGATACATCTTTCTGAGGCAGAGGCTATGAACATTTAAAAGCTATTGATTATAAAAGCTACACATGTTCATTTTAGAACATATGAAGAATACAGAAATAGATGATAATTAAAGTCAGCTGTAATCTTGCAATGCTGTGATAACCAGTGCTTTAACATTTTGGTGAATTCCTTTCTAGAGATATCTATCTATCTGTGTATATTATGCATTTAAAAAACCAATTGGAGTGGGTAGTGGGTCTTTTCCAAAGAGATTATACTGTTTTATAAATATTTCCATAGGCAAAGTATGCTAATTTTCTGCACACTTGACAGGATTAGGGATGCATTCATTCATCATTCACTGACTAAATGAATGCTTGTTTATAGTGAAACTCTCATGGGATCACACAGAGGCCAGGCCTGAGAGACTAACACTTTCATTTTCATTTGTCTCCATACCTACAGTTAATCTCCTATCATTTTTTTCCTTGAATTTAATTAGGTTTTTGACCCATTAGTCCTCTAGAATTATACCTGTGACTGTCTGTCTCCACATTGTTAGTCTAGTGGTCATTCCTCATTTCACATGATCTGTCAGCAGTTTTGCCACAGTTGATTACTTCCCTGTTCTTGAAACCATTTTTCCATTTGCTTCCAGGACATCACATTCTCCTAGTTCTCTTCCTATATCAGGGTCTGTCCTCCTTGGTGTTTCCTAGTTCCTCCTAATCTTCCTACCTCTCGGTGTTAGAATGCTCCAGGGCTCATATCTTGGTCATTCCCTTTAAAAAAAACTTTGTGGGAGTTCCGTGGTGGCTTTAGGATTCCAGGCTTTTATTGCCATAGCCTGGATTCAGTCAGGAAACTGAATACTATAAGTCCTGTGGCACAGCCAAAAAACCCAACTTTATTTCCTGGTCTCATTTAGTCTCTTACACTGCTGCTGCTAAGTCGCTGCAGTCGTGTCCATCTCTGTGCGACCCCATAGACGGCAGCCCACCAGGCTCCTCCATCCATGGGATTTTCCAGGCAAGAACACTGGAGTGGGGTGCCATCGCCTTCTCCGAGTCTCTTACACTGATGACTTCCAAATTTATACGTCTAGCTTTTGCCTTTTCTCTGAAATATACACTCATATTCAGTTGTCTACCCAACTGTTAGATATCTAACAGGATTTCAAACTTGACCTGCTCAAAACTGAGCCCTGATCTCCTACTGCCCCCAAATCTCCAACTCCCCTGTCTGCGCTCACCTTCCTCCCAGGAGTGAGCAGTTGTATAGTGGTTATGTTGTGGTTGTCTTGCCTTGGCTTCCTTAATTGCCTATGTGATTAGCTGTAGAAGTGGCTCAGAATCAGACAACAGTTAGGCCTTGGGTTTTGGCATACTCAGTAAAGATGAGTGGAGATACTTAGGGACTTTGGTGGACATTAAGAATCCTCCTCCCTCATTAAACTCTCTGACTTCATTTTCTATTATTGTTCCTCTATATCCCTTCTCTTCAGTCCTAATGTCTCCTTGCTATCCCTTTATCCCCCAAACTCCCCGGGAAAGCTCCTGTCTGAGGACCTTCTCCTTTTGCCCTCAATCTTTCCCAGCATCAGGGTCTTTTCCGGTGAATTGGCTCTTTGAATCAGGGGCCAAAGTATTGAAGTTTCAGCATCAGTCCTTCTAATGAATATTCAGGGTTGATTTCCTTTAGGATTCACCTGTTTGATCTCCTTGCAGTCCAAGGGACTCCCAATAGTTTTCTCCAGCATCACAGTTCAAAAGCATCAATTATTAGGTGCTCAGCCTTCTTTATGGTCCAACTCACGTCTGTACATGACTACTGGAAAAACCATAGCTTTCTCTTGTGGCTCAGTTGGTAAAGAATCCACCTGCAATGCGGGAGACCTGGGTTTGATCCCTGGGTTGGGAAGATCTCCTGGAGAAGGGAAAGGCTACCCACTCCTGTTTTCTGGCCTAGAGAATTCCATGGACTATAGAGTCTATGGGGTCACAAAGAGTCGGGCACGACTGAGTGACTTTCACTTTGACTAGCCGGACTTTTATTGGCAAAGTTCCTGCTTTTTGATACTCTGTCTAGGTTTGTCATAGCTTTCCTTCAAAGGAGCAGTTCAGTTCAGCTGAGTTGCTCAGTCGTGTCTGACTCTTGGCGACTCAATGGATTGCAGCACGCCAGGCCTCCCTATTCATCACCAACTCCTGCAGTTTACTCAAACTCATGTCCATTGTGTTGGTGATACCATCCAACCATCTCATCCTCTGTCATCCCCTTCTCCTCCCGCCTTCAATCTTTCCCAGCATAAGGGTCGAAAACAAAGACTGTAGAGACCATAGAGTTTAGGAAATCATAGGCATATGGTTCGTTCCTTAGGGCTTGGGAATGGAAGAGACCTCACAAAGTGTGTTTAGCTGAAGAGATAAAAGGAGAGGGGGAATGCTGCAGAGGATCAACGTAGGTAATTTGCAAAAGATGAGAATTAAGTAAAGGAGATTAAGAAGGAAGTCAATGGTAGAAGAATAAGGAGAGGGGGACACAGTAGAGCCCAGGGGTGAAGCAAGTTTTAGGAAGGGTTAAGTGGTCAGTGGTGTCAGATACCTTAGGTTAAAAGCCAAAAACTGAAGGATAAGAACTGAAGAGTGGTTATTGAGTTTGGCCACTAGGAATTCATTGGTGACCTTTAATAAGAAACGTTTTAGTGGAGTGATGAAAGTGTAGTACAGGTGCCTTCAGTTGTAGACTCTAAATGTTTATTAGTGAAAGGATGAGGGAAAGTGGGTCACAGCTTGTGGGACAAATAGAGTTGAGAGAAAAAAGATTTTTTTTTTTAAGAAGGGAAGACTTGAACATATTTATAGAATGAGGAGATGGAGTTAGAGGAAAGGCAGATATTGTGGGTGAGAAAAAGGAGTTAACTGAAGATTCTACAGAAGGTTGGGGGTTTTAGTCTTAAGAGTTTCAGTGGGGATTAGTTTTAGAAAGAAGAAATACATTTTCCTTTATGATGGATAGGAAGGAGATAAGAATGGTTGAAGACAAAGGAGTAGGAGAGAGAGGAGAAAATTTGTAGGCGATGGTACCTGATCGTCGCTTTTAGCTATGGGATTTATAATGAGAACAGCTTAGGTTTTTCATGATGTAAAAGAGCATAAATGCTTACCTTGCCTGTTTCATAGACTTGGTGTGAGTTGAAATGAATATATGTTAAAATGCTTTAGAAACTTAAAATGCTGTACAAATCTGTAGCCTATTGTTAGTAGTCAAGTGTTGGAGAAAGCCATTTGCTTTGTATAGACTATATAGTTTACTATATCAAAATACTCCAGATAGCAAGAAGGTATAGAGGATTCTGGTGTGTTTGGACCATAATGTTGGGTTCCTGTGTCTTTATCTTGTAAAGAAACCTTTCCAAATATAAATCAGGCATGCATTTTATTAAGTACTGCTGCTGACATTAGCACCTGAAATCATTTAAAATGCTGACAGTGGGAATAATTAAGGGAAAATGTGTGGGAAGAGATCTGCTTAGAAACAAAGTGAATTTTCTGTAGTTTAAGTTTGGCTTGAGATGGCAGTAATTCTACATTCTCATGTGTATCTTCAGCTAGTTCACTTCTCATAACTTTTGAAAAACTAAACTTCAAGTTTATTTATGAATTTTTAATAATTTAGTGCTGCAGACTGATGAATGTTTAGCTCTTTTCTTTTCCATGTGTCCTCATGACACATAGGCATAGTCCTTTTTAAAATCATGTATAGGGAGTTTATCATATGGTACTTAGTAAAAAAAAAAAAATACAAAAGTTTTTCTTTTTGTAAAAAAAAAAGTGTTTTCTTAGCACTCTAGATTCTTTTAGAATTTTCATTACTTTGCCCTTGCTTATCATCAGTCCTAGTTTTCTGTTTATGATTTATGGTGTTGAGGACGACTGGAGAAAATCATGTAATTGAACTAATTGTTTCATTACTCATACATGCTGCTTAGTCTAATTTGGTCCTTGAGTTTTGGTTAATTACCATGAATGTTTCATGGGCTATTGACTCATTCTCATTCTCTCTAGAGAAGTGCATGATGATGTTTCATTTTGTACCCTTATGCATTTATTCAAATATATTTGAGTGTATGCTGTGTGCTGGCCAGCGTGTTAAAGAGTAGAAAAATTCAGGAGGGAGACAGTAACAGTGTCAAATACAGTACATTGGTATATAAGAAAAAAAAAAAAAAGACAGGAAATATACTCATTTGGTGACTAAGAAGTCATGGTGACCTTAAAAGCAGTTTCAGTAGGGGGCTAAGGGTGGAATCCCCCTCACAGTTGGTGGAAGAGTAAATGGCAGGTGATAAAAGAGGCGGGGAAGAAGAGGATAGAGAGAGGCAAAGGGGAAGGAGCAAGAGGTTGTGGACCTGGAACTGTGGTGTTGTGGTCAGGTTCAGAGAATGGGTACAAATCTGAAGTTGCTGCTGAGATATTTAAACGTCCAACCATAGGCTCTGGGTTGGAGGAATCAGGATTTGAGGGACAAGAGGTTTCTGTAAAGTAAGTAAATTAAATAGAGTAAGTAAAGTCTGAGTAAGATTTTTGTGAGCTCTTGGAGTAATCGGGGGAGAGCAGTTTCAAATGATGGTGTGATTCAGGATAAAGAGCCGAAAATAGATGGTTAATATAGAGTTGAGCTAAGAATCCTTGGAACTGAAGAGGTCTGTGCATTCTAGTGGACATTAATTGGATGGGTAATCTTCATGGACACTGAAATCTCCCAAAATTGTAATAGGAAACTTAGTAGAGAAGATTACTTGGAACTGGGCTCCTACGTTTTCAGTGAAGGAGGTATAACTAAGGGATCAGAAGATGCTAGTGATGAGGAGAAGATATATCTTGAATGTGGGGCCATGAAGGAGGGTGATCATGATCTGGAAGCTTCAGTAGAAAGGCAAGTGAATGGCAATCACTTCTGGCTGTGTGGAGATACAGATCACAGTGAAAAGAGAGAACTGTGAGAAAATCTTTATATTCCATTTATAGTTATCATAAAATATTGACTTTATTCCCTGTGCCATACCATATATCCTTCTAGTTTAATTATTTTATACATAGTAGTTTATACCTCTTAATTCTCAACCCCTACTTTATTCCTTCACATAGATAAGCACTAGTTTGTGCTCTGTATCTATGAGACTGTTTTTTTTGTTGTTGTTGTTGTTGTTATATTCACTAGTTTTATTTTTTAGATTCCACATATAAGTGAATATAAGTATTTGTCTTTCTGTGTCTGATTTACTTAGCATAATCCTCTCCAAAGTCCATCAATATTGCTGTAAATGGCAAAGTTTCATTCTTTTTTTATGGCTGAGTAGTATTGTGTGTATGTGTGTGTGTATAACTTTTTCAGCATGTATGTATGTGTGTGTTTGTGTGAAGATATATCACATCTTCTTTATCCATTCATTCCATATTTTGGCAATTGTTAATAATGCTGCTGTGAACATGGGGGTGCATGTTATCTTTTTGAATTAGTGTCGTTTTGTTTTTTTTTTGTTTTTGGATATATTCCCAGGAGTGGAATTGCTGGGTCATATGAAAGTTCTGTTTTTTAAATTATTTGAGGAACTTGCATTATCAAGTCTGTGTGTGCGTGCATGTATAGTTGCTCAGTCATGTATGACTCTGTGATCCCATGGACTGTGTCCCGCCAGGTTCCTCTGTCCATGGGCTTTCCCAAGCAAGAATACCAGAGTGGGTTGCCATTTCCTTCTCTAGGGGATCTTCCCGACCCAGAGATTGAACCCACATCTCTTGTGTCTCCTAATTGCAAGCAGATTCTTTACCACTGCACCACCTGGGAAGCCCCTATGGGGTCTGTAGGAAAAGCTAATTTACAAGGTTATTCACTGTTCATTAATAGTTGTTTAGGGCAGTTCTTCTCATTCACAAAAATTTTAGCTCAGAAAATTACAGTAAAATGTTACCACTGCTAAGCCTACTACTTAGTGGTAGGGCAAATCAGGATATTCGTCTTCTATTTCTGACAAAAATTCCTGAAATCAAAGATAGTAAAGTCCATGAGAGGGAAGTTAATCACTGACACTACTAGTTGAATAAAATAAGATATTCAGTTATTTTCTGCAAAGTACCTTCTGATGAATAATGCAGTGAATAACTATAGGCTTTAAACTTCCTAAATTTTCATAAACTTTGTAAATTTGTCCAATTAAGCCCTTTTCTGCCCACGTGTATTTTTACCCTATTGGTTGTAATGCATCCTAGCAGATTCTACTTCAGTTCCGTTCAGTCGCTCAGTCGTGTCTGACTCTTTGCGACCCCATGAATCGCAGCACGCCAGGCCTCCCTGTCCATCACCAACTCCTGGAGTTCACTCAGACTCAGGTCCATTGAGTCGGTGATGCCATCCAGCCATCTCATCCTCTGTCGTCCTCTTTTCCTCCTGCCCCCAATCCCTCCCAGCATCAGTCTTTTCCAATGAGTCAACTCTTCGCATGAGGTGGCCAAAGTACTGGAGTTTCAGCTTTAGCATCATTCCTTCCAAAGAAACACCCAGGGCTGATCTCCTTTAGAATGGACTGGTTGGATCTCCTTGCAGTCCAAGGGACTCTCAAGAGTCTTCTCCAACACCACAGTTCAAATGCATCTATTCTTTGGTGTTCAGCTTTCTTCACAGTCCAGCTCTCACATCCATACATGACCACAGGAAAAACCATAGCCTTGACTAGACAGACCTTTGTTGGCAAAGTAATGTCTCTCCTTTTCAATATGCTGTCTAGGTTGGTCATAATTTTCCTTCCAAGGAGTAAGTCGGAGAAGGCAATGGCACCCCACTCTAGTACTTTTGCCTAGAAAACCCCATGGACGGAGAAGCCTGGTAGGCTGCAGTCCATGGGGTCCCTAAGAGTCGGACACGGACACGGCTGAGCAACTTCACTTTCACTTTTCACTTTCATGCATTGGAGAAGGAAATGGCAACCCACTCCAGTGTTCTTGCCTGGAGAATCCCAGGGACGGGAAGCCTGGTGGGCTGCCGGCTATGGGGTCGCACAGAGTCGGACACGACTGAAGCGACTTAGCAGCAGCAGCAAGGAGTAAGTGTCTTTTAATTTCATGGCTGCAGTCACCATCTGCAGTGATTTTGGAGCCCCAAAAAATAAAGTCTGACACTGTTTCCACTGTTTCCCCATCTATTTGGCATGAAGTGATGGGACCAGATGCCATGATCTTAGTTTTGTGAATGTTGAGCTTTAAGCCAACCTTTTCACTCTCCTCTTTCACTTTCATTAAGAGGCTTTTTAGGTCCTCTTCACTTTCTGCCATAAGGGTGGTGTCATCTGCATATCTGAGGTTATTGATATATTTCTCACAGCAAGCTTGATTCCAGCTGTGCTTCTTCCAGCCCAGTGTTTCTCATGATGTACTCTGCATAGAAGTTAAATAAGCAGGGTGACAATATAGAGCCTCAAAGTACTCCTTTCCTATTTGAAACCAGTCTGTTGTTCCATGTCCAGTTCTAACTTGCTTCCTGACCTGCATATAAGTTTCTCAAGAGGCAGGTCAGGTGGTCTGGTATTCCCATCTCTTTCAGAATTTTCCACAGTTTATCGTGATCCACAGAGTCAAAGGCTTTGGCATAGTCAATAAGGCAGAAATAGATGTTTTTCTGGAACTCTCTTGCTTTTTCCATGATCCAGCGGATGTTGGCAATTTGATCTCTGGTTCCTCTGCCTTTTCTAAAACCAGCTCGAACATCTGGAAGTTCACGGTTCACGTATTGCTGAAGCCTGGCTTGGAGAATTTTGAGCATTACTTTACTAGCGTGTGAGATGAGTGCAATTGTGCGGTAGTCTGAGCATTCTTTGGCATTGCCTTTCTTTGGGATTGGAATGAAAAACTGACCTTTTCCAGTCCTGTGGCCACTGCTGAGTTTTCCAAATTTGCTGGCATATTGAGTGCAGCACTTTCACAGCAGCATCTTCCAGGATTTGAAATAGCTCAGCTGGAATTCCATCACCTCCACTAGCTTTGTTTGTAGTGATGTTTTCTAAGGCCCACTTGACTTCCTATTCCAGGATGTCTGGCTCTAGGTGGGTGATCACACCATCGTCATTATCTTGGTCGTGAAGCTCTTGTTTTGTACAGTTCTTCTGTGTATTCTTGCCACCTCTTCTTAATATCTTCTGCTTCTGTTAGGTCCATACCATTTCTGTCCTTTATCGACCCCATCTTTGCATGAAATGTTCCCTTGGTATCTCTAATTTTCTTGAAGAGATCTCTAGTCTTTCCCATTCTGTTGTTTTCCTCTATTTCTTTGCATTGATCGCTGAGGAGGGCTTTCTTATCTCTTCTTGCTATTTTTTGGAACTCTGCATTCAGATGCTTATACCTTTCCTTTTCTCCTTTGCTTTTCGCTTCTCTTCTTTTCACAGCTATTTGTAAGGCCTCCCCAGACAGCCATTTTGCTTTTTTGCATTTCTTTTCCATGGGGATGGTCTTGATCCCTGTCTCCTATACAATGTCACAAACCTCAGTCCATAGTTCATCAGGCACTCTATCAGATCTAGTCCCTTAAATCTATTTCTCTTCAGGTTGCACTAAATTAGTGTTTGGGAAGTTTCTTTGAAAATATTCTTGTCTATATGCAGATTATTCATACAGGCTAATTATCTGACTCATCAAGAGCCAAGGAAAGGACTCAAAATCATTTGCCTTGATATTGTATGGTTGTTTTTTAATTAATGAATGAGATAGTTTTTTGTTGATGTTGAAATCAAATGTCTTCAGCTCCTTGAACTACTATTTTTGCCAAAAGGTTTATAATCTCAAATTTATTTTCTATAGACACATTTCTTTGACTGCTATAGTTATAAGTTGATTTAATTAACTCACCATTGAAAAGGCTTTCCTTGTGGCTAACAAATGAGCCACTCACAAGCTTATTTTGGTTCCATCCTCATTTTTATTTTTGTGAAGAAAATCAGCTGTGAAGAGATCCTCTTTTTAAGTTTTCTAATTTTTCTGATTGTGTTTTCCCATGAGTTGGAAATACTGTGATGACTGCTTATTCTGGTTCTATTGATGTATTTTGTATTCTTTCAGCACAGCTGTAGTATCATTGCATAATCAACCTAATGCTTTGTTAATCTAGTTTGATAACAAAATTATCTAGACTTCATTGTATCTTAAAAGTATGATATTTGAAGCTCAGTTTTATCTTCTTGTTTTGACTTAGGGTATGCACTGGTAATATAAAATACAACACATACGGATAAATGTAGTGCCTGAAAAGCTGTTGTCATTATTGCTTTATTGTAATTTGTGGTGCTCTGAGCAGCATTGCAAAACCATTAGACTGCCTTATGTGATCTCTTAGAAATGCTGAAGTCTTGCATGCTGTCTTAGGGTTTTGCATATTGTCTTACAGTGTTCCTTCATGAACTTCTTAAAAGTCTGTGGTCTTGTAATTAAGAAGTTGAGATCTAAGATGTTCCTGCTGCTGCTAAGTCAACTTCAGTCGTGTCTGACTCTGTGTGACCCCATAGATGGCAGCCCATCAGGCTCCCCCGTCCCTGGGATTCTCCAGGCAAGAACACTGGAGTGGGTTGCCATTTCCTCCTCCAATGCATGAAAGTGAAAAAATGAAAGTGAAGTGGCTCAGTCCTATCTGACTCTTAGCGACCCCATGGACTGCAGCCCACCAGGCTCCTCCACCCATGGGATTTTCCAGGCAAGAGTCCTGGAGTGGGGTGCCATTGCCATGTTCCTGAGCTATGTTTAATTCTACATGTCCAAAATCAATGCTGTTGTCATTGACTCTATCCCACTTAATTCTTATCCCTTTCACTATGCCTCCAAATCCAATCATCTGTCTCTTGTTTATTAATCCATTGATTTTGCAAATATGTGAATGCCTGATTTATATTTAGCACCAGGCCTAAGTATGTAATGATATACAAAGCAAACACAGTTACTCTGTTCTTTTAAAGGTTATTCAGTAGTATAGCAATTTAAAAGTGTGAACTTTGGGTTCAAATTTTTCTCCTTACTGCTTTATGACCTAGAGCAAATTACTTAACCTCTCTGTACCTCAGTTTCATCTTTGAAGTTGAGAGAATTCTTGCTTCATTGGTTATTGGAATTAAATGAGTTAATATACGTAAAATGCTCAGTAAATGTTAGCTTTTATTATTTGTGGAGGAAATAGACATTATATGGTCACAAGTAAGTGATCACACATATTGATAAGTGTTATGAAGTAACAGAACAAGATATTTTGAGAGAATTTAGAGTTGGCAGTAGGGATACCATTGAGATAGTGGCATTTACACAGACTTGAAAGATGAATAAATGTTAACTGAGGGTTTGTGAGGACTAGAAGCATTTCAGGCAAAAAGAAAAGGTGATGCAAAGGCCTCAGAAAGGGTTAGGGTTAGGAGCATTTGATGAACAGAAGGTTGTTTTGTCTGGAGTATGGTACATTATATGGAGACTGCTGCTACTGCTACTGCTAAGTCGCTTCAGTGGTGTCTCTGTGCGACCCCATAGATGGCAGCCCATCAGGCTCCCCCATCCCTGGGATTCTCCAGGCAAGAACACTGGAGTTGGTTGCCATTTCCTTCTCCAGTGCATGAAAGTGAAAAGTCAAAGTGAAGTCGTTCAGGCGTGTCTGACTCTTAGGAGCCTACCAGGCTCCTCTGTCCATGAGATTTTCCAGGCAAGAGTCCTGAAGTGGGGTCCCATCGCCTTCTCTGTGGGGAGACTGACGTGAATGCAAAGATCTGTAGGTCATATTAAGGAGTTTGGATTTTATTCTGACTGAAATGAAAAGCTAATGGAAGATCATAAATGGCAGAGTTGACATGAACTGATTTATGTTTAGAAAGTGCCGCTTGCTGCTGTGTGGAGAGTAGACTAGGGAAGAGCTAGAATGAGCACCTAGAGATCAGTCTATTGAAAAAAAGAAGCCATTGCAGTGGCTCTGGGAAAGAGCTGTTGTTATTTAGGACTAGGGTGGCAGTAGCGGAGGTGGAATGAAATGTGTGGATTTAAAGTGTTTTAAATTGAGTGCCTGTACCACCCTTATGGCAGAAAGTGAAGAAGAAACTAAAAAGCCTCTTGATGAAAGTGAAAGTGGAGAGTGAAAAAGTTGGCTTAGAGCTCAACATTCAGAAAACAAAGATAAAAAAAAAAACAACAAAGATCATGGCATCCGGTCCCACCACTTCATGGGAAATAGATGGGGAAACAGTGGAAACAGTGTCAGACTTTATTTTTCTGGGCTCCAAAATCACTACAAATGGTGACTGCAGCCATGAAATAAAAAGACGCTTACTCCTTGGAAGGAAAGTTATGACCAACCTAGATAGCATATTCAAAAGCAGAGACATTACTTTGCCAACAAAGGTTCGTCTAGTCAAGGCTATGGTTTTTCCTGTGGTCATGTATGGATGTGAGAGTTGGACTGTGAAGAAGGCTGAGCGCTGAAGAATTGATGCTTTTGAACTGTGGTGTTGGAGAAGACTTGAGAGTCCCTTGGACTGCAAGGAGATCCAACCAGTCCATTCTAAAGGAGATCAGCCCTGGGTGTTCTTTGGAAGGAATGATGCTAAAGCTGAAACTCCAGTACTTTGACTACCTCATGGGAAGAGTTGACTCATTGGAAAAAACTCTGATGTTGGGAGGGATTGGGGGCAGGAGGAGAAGGGGATGACAGAGGATGAGATGGCTGGATGGCATCACTGACTAGATGGACGTGAGTCTGGGTGAACTCCGGGAGTTGGTGATGGACAGGGAGGCCTGGCGTGCTGTGATTCATGGGGTCGCAAAGAGTCGGACACGACTGAGCGACTGATCTGAACTGAACAACTAGGCTTGCCTAGTAGCTCAGACGGTAGGAGCATCCACTTGCAGTGCAGGAGACCCGAGTTCAATCCTTGGGTTGGGAAGATCCCCTGGAGAAGGAAATTGCAACTCACTCCAGTAATCTTGCCTGGAGAATTCCATGGACAGAGGAGCCTGGCTGGCTACAGTCCATGGGGTGGCAAAGAGTTGGACATGACTGGGCGACTAACACACACTCAAAAGTGCTAGGCACTGTAATTGAAACTGAGGGTACAATGTTGAGGTTAAAAAGGATACAATTTCTAATTTAGTCAGTTTGTGGGGGTGGTGGGATAGGGGAAGAAATAAGACAATGAAATAATTATACAATTAAGTATAAAAATTAGAACTGTGGTAAGTTCTAGTAAGGGCAGTTATGTGGTGCTTTTTGAGATCATATCATGATCAGTAAGTCAGGGATGTTGAAACAACAGGAAAATTTGGTGATTGGCTAGACCTTTGGGCAGGTAAGGAAGAGGCAAGTGTCAAGAATTGAGTTTCTGATGTGAGCAAGTATGTAGGTGTATATAGAGAGAAGTCTGATTAGCTTCTAGTCTTGTCATCTTCCACATGGTCTTAACCAGTGGCCAGAAGTAGTTTTCTTAAAACATGTGAATTTGAGTATTTCATATATCTTCTTATAATCCCTTGAATGACAGTTTTTAGGTTCTCAGTTTCTTTAGTAGAGCATTTTAACATTGAATAGCAACAGGCAGAATCCCACATTATACATTTTTGTCTTTTGTTTCTTATAAGATGAATTTCCACCTCTTATTTGCTAGGTAATATGAAATATGGCCCCTTTGCTTTTTCTAGACCTATAATTCTCCATAGATCACAGACTTTTTAAATTGTAGCCATATTACAGTACTTGTGCCCCCTGAAATGTATTCCCTCTTCTGTCTTTACACAGGCTGCTTTCTGTCTGAAGTACTATTCTTCTGTACCCGCTATGCCTGCTGCTCTTTTATACCTTGTTAATTTCTAGTCATTCTTCACTTTTTCTGGGAGTTCTTTTCTAACCTCCGTCGTCTGGTTTTGTTGTTCAGTTGCTCAGTCATGTCCGACTCTTTGTAACCCCATGGACTGCAGCATGCCAGGTTTCCCTGCTTTAACTATCTCCCTGAGTTTGCTCAAACTCAGTGTCCATTGAGTCGATGATGTCATCCAGCCATCTCATCCTCTGTCGGCCCCTTCTCTCCTGCCCTCAACCTTTCCCAGTATTAGGGTCTTTTCCAATAAGTAGTTCTTCGCATCAGGTGGCCAAAGTATGGAGTTTCAGCTTTAACATCAGTCCTTCCAATGAAATATTCAGGACTGATTTCCTTTAGGATTGACTGGTTTGATCTCCTTGCAGTCCAGGGAACTCTCAAGGGTCTTCTGCAGCACCACAGTTCGAAAGCATAATTCCTCTGCACTCAGCCTTCTTTACCGTCTAACTCTCACATCCATACATGACCACTGGAAAAACCATAGCTTTGATTTAGTCTGATTTAGCTATCCTTCATTTGTGCTTCTGTTTTCTCCCTGGACAGAAAGGCATAAAACAATAGCTTTATTTTTTGCTGTCATTATTGATTATCTGATAATTGATTGCAAGCTCTTAAGAGCAGAAATCACGTCTTGTTTTTGTGATCTGTGTATGGTAAATACACAAAAAATGTTTGACTGGAGGAGTTAATGAATTCTATTTTATGTCAGGTACCTTTGCACAAACTATTTTCTAATTAGGATACGTTTCCTCCTTTGCTTTGTCGACTTCTAGACATCCTTTATTTAACCCTAAGTCTTCCATGATACTTCAGTGACAGTTTCTTCATTCCCTGTGCTTCTCTAGTTTTTCTTTTGTACACCCCTGATAAATGTTTGGCAGTACAGAGTAGGGATCTAAATGTTTGAATGAGTGAATCATGAGCATCGTGGAGTTATAGACTGGATAAATATTTCCCCAGTGTCCAATCCATTTCTTGGGGTAGGTTACGTCTACACGGTACTAATTGTACTTGTTGCATTGATCTTCATTATTTTATAAAGACATCCCTATCTCCAAATTCTAAATAGTTTATTGTAGTTCTCTTTACTGACTATGTAGCTACTGCCTTCATTGTTTTTTTTTCTCTCCCATTAATTTTATTTTTCCTTCAGGAACGAGCTCAAAAGTCCTCTCTTCTTTGTAACCTTTTAGAATCCCTAGACTGTGTGCATTCCTATGGTGTTCCTAGAAGGATTTTTCCAAACTGCCAAAAATAACTTTGCAATATTATTATCCTGTCTTTTCATCTAGAACTCCAGGGGACTCATTTTTATTCATTCTTCTATCCCTGGTTCGGTGCCTTGCACATAGTTGGTGCTTAACACATATTTCTTAACCGATTATATTCTTATTTAGAGACTGTTGGGTGGCAATAATCTGGAATGAAAAATATCAGGTCTGTGTGTGATCTCTACAATCTATATATAGATAATTTGGATAATGTACTGTGTTCAGCTTGCTTGAATAATCTTTATATTCTGTATTTCAATACATCCTTTTCCTTTCATTTAATAGGTATTCCCTGCCCTCCAGTGGTTAGATCACAGCTAACATTCTTAGTAAGGGTAAAGATTATACAATCCTTTTTCAATGTTTGTTTTAAAGTTATATTTAAAATCTCAGATTTACTTCTCAGATAAACAAGTTTGTTTGTTTTTTTTTTAACCCCACTGTTTTTCCCTTGGATCATCAAAAAAACAAGAGAGTTCCAGAAAAACATCTATTTTTGTTTTATTGACTATGCCAAAACCTTTTGACCGTGTGGATCACAATAAACTGTGGAAAACTCTGAAAGAGATGGGAATACCAGACCACCTGACCTGCCTCTTGAGAAACCTATATGCAGGTCAGGAAGCAACAATTAGAACTGGCCATGGAACAACAGACTGGTTTCAAATAGGAAAGGAGTACGTCAAGGCTGTATATTGTCACCCTTATTTAACTTCTATGCAGGGTACATAATGAGAAACGCTGGGCTGGAAGAACCACAAGCTGGAATCAAGATTGCTGTGAGAAATATCAATAACCTCAGATATGCAGATGACACCACCCTTATGGCAGAAAGTGAAGAACTAAAGATCCTCTTGATGAAAGTGAAAGAGGAGAGTGAAAGAGTTGGTGCTCAGCATTGAGAACACTAAGATCATGGCATCTAGTTCCATCACTTCATGGCAGATAGATGGAGAAACAGTGTCAGACTTTATATTTTTGGGCTCCAAAATCACTGCAGATGGTGACTGCAGCCATGAAATTAAAAGACACTCCTTGGAAGGAAAGTTATGACCAACTAGACAGCATATTAAAAAGCAGAGACATTACTTTGCTGACAAAGGTCCGTCTAGCCAAGGCTATGGCTTTTCCAGTAGTCATGTACAGATGTGAGAGTTGGACTGTGAAGAAAGCTGAGCACCAAAGAATTGATGCTTTTGAACTGTGGTGTTGGAGAAGACTCTTGAGAGTCCCTTGGACTGCAAGGAGATCCAACCAGTCCATCCTAAAGGAGATCAGTCCTGGGTGTTTATTGGAAGGACTAATGTTGAAGCTGAAACTCCAATCCTTTGGCCACCTGATGCGAAGAATTGACTCATTTGAAAAGACCCTGATGCTGGCAAAGGTTGAGGGCAGGAGTAGAAGGGGATGACAGAGGATGCGATGGTTGGATGGCATCACCGACTCAATGGACATGAGTTTGGGTGGACTCTGGGAGTTGGTGATGAACAGGGAGGCCTGGTGTGCTGCGATCCATGGGGTCGCAGAGAGTCGGACATGACTGAGCAACTGAACTGTTTTTCCCTTATGTCTGATAATGCTTGAAGTGTAGCTTGACCTACCTCTTCTTTTGTTACCATGAGCCACTATGTATCCCACAGTGTTTCTTAAGTATGCATTGATTGAGTGGGTGGCTCACTCAGTCTGACCTTGGTGCTTGGTTTCACTGCATTGTTCTCACATATCTCTATCAAGGGTGTAGGATCTTGCCACAGTGGTAAAGGTATCTTGTTTTCAGTAATACTCTCTGCACCCCACTAACACATACACTCAGAGTAGCCTGCTAATCATGTGCTTGTCCTTTAGTCTGGATTGGGGTGTCTCCTGGCTCTAACATCTTCTTCCCTTCCACTGTTTCTGATGAGGAAAGGCTGACTCTTGACTTCTTGGCAAGGTGATTTATTAACCTGGCCCAGGCCTCTTTTATGTTATTTTTTTCCCCAGAAGACCAAATCTTAGCTATCCAGGGAGCTTGGTATATGGCTAGCAGTCATTTCTAAACACCTGCTGCAAATTTTCAGTGGTATATCATGAAATAAGGACAGTGGAGTACATTTTTTTCTATCTAAATGTATTAAAAATAAATGACTATTATTCCTCATGAGATACGGTCTCCTTGATTTTTGGTCTTAAAATACCCATTATTTTGGGAATTCCCTGGCAGTCCAGTGGTTAGGACTCTGCACTTCCATTACAGGAGGCCCAGGTTTAATCACTGGTTTGGAAACTAAGATCCCACAAGCCATGAGGAATGGCCCCCTGCAAAAAATAAAAAAGTCCGTTCTTTAAGAAAGAATGGTTAATAGTAGGTGGTATACTTTGTAAGATAAAAATCTGCTTACCTTGTGATAGTCATTTAAATCTTTTGGGGAAATTTTACTGTTTTGTGGTGTACTAGTAGTCTCGGACGGAGAAGGCAATGGCACCCCACTCCAGTACTCTTGCCTGGAAAATCCCATGGACGGAGGAGACTGGTAGGCTGCAGTCCATGGGGTTGCGAAGAGTTGGACACGACTGAGCGACTTCACTTTCACTTTTCACTTTCATGCATTGGAGAAGGAAATGGTAACTCACTACAGTGTTCTTGCCTGGAGAATCCCAGGGACGGGGGAGCCTGGTGGGCTGCCGTCTGTGGGGTCACACACAGTCGGACACGACTGAAGTGACTTAGCAGCAGCAGCAGCAGTAATCTCGGAACCACTATGTTGATCACCATAGCTCATTTCCATGAGGCAGTGTGCCTTTCTTGCAAAGTAAGCATGATTTCTTTCATATGCATTTGCAGACAAATTTTCAGTGTATTTTTCTGTCATAGATTTCTTGATTTTTGCTTGATTCCAGTCTTGCAGTTTACTGTCTCTCGGTCATCTTCTTTGGCCAGTAGTTCTAGTTTTTGTTTTTGTATGCTCCCATGTGTGTTTTAAATCCCTGTGCTGCTGTAGGCTATAAACTTTTTCCTGTTCTTCTTTTTATGCTTTCCTGGATAAGATGTTTCTTCTGAGGGCTCAATACTACATTGAAAATATTTATTGTTTACTTTTCTTTTAGACCTATTCTGTTTTTGCTTTGTAATCCTTCTGAAACTAGTTTTCTTTTTTTCTTTTTCTTTTTTTTTGAAACTAGTTTTCTGAACTTCATTTATTTTTTACTGATTTCTGACATCTCCCTCTTTAAATATTACTAAAGCAAATTCACTGTTATCCTTTCATCTTGAAGATATTTACTGATTTTTTGGTATATGCAGATGGCAGTCTCTGTTATGACTTTTGCTTTTGTTACCAGATGATAAATTATGGAATCACAGAATTTCTCCCAATGCAAAGAATCTGCTTGCCTTTGGTGATTTCCCAGGTAATAGTCAATTAAAAGTCATGCATGCAAAGGCAGTCAACAACTAGTTGGATTTTCCTTCAGAACTGTTCTTACCTCTTGAAGCATCTGCCCTGTCAATAATATTTATCCATTCCTCTCAGGAGAAATTAATTTAAGAGTCAGTGGTACTACAACAAAAACTGTACACTTTTGGAAAATGTTGGCCAAAGTAGGATGTTTGTTTGTTACTATTAATGTGAATATGGTTTAAAGTAGTATGATCCTGTTTTCCAAATCCCAAATTTTTACACAGTAATTCAATATTTGATATTTAGACTTGCCTAGAAAACTGGGACCTATAGTTTCATATTCATTTGTTCAACAAATATGTGTCTGGTCTGTTCCAGGGATTGTGCTAGGTGCTAGAATAAAGCAAGCAAACAGTCTAGTGGGCAAAACATTCATTAATGCATAATTTAAAAAATAATTACAGTTGTGGCAGGTGTTGTAAGAAATACATGGTAGTGTGAGAGCACAAAATAGGCAGATATCTGATACTGATGGTTAAGGAAAGTTTCTTGAAGAAGGAGATTTAAATCTAGGCATGAAGGATAAGTAAGTTAGGTTTGAGGGATCTGAGAAGATCTTAGGCAAAGGGTAAGAAATATGATTGTGCAGGCTTAAGATATGGGGCAGCAAGAGGAAATGGTGTTTCTTCATGAACTTTGATAACATTCCACCACATTTGTTTCTCTTTTCCATTCTTACTTTTATTAATAGATATTAAGAGATATTTTCTAAAATATGCTTTTAATCATATTACTATACTGATTAAGAAAGTTATTTTTTTAGGAGTTTTTTTGGTGTGGACCATTTTAAAAAAGTATTTATTGAATTTGTTACAATATTGGTTCTACTTTCTGTTTTGGTTTTGGCTGTGAGGCATGTGGGATCTTAGCTCCCTGACTGGGGATCGAACCTGCACCCCCTGCATTGGAAGGCAAAGTCTTAACCACTGGACCACTGGGGAAGTCCCTGATTAAGAAACTTTTAAAGCTATTCATTGGATAGATTATTAGAGCTGCTTCAGGGCAGGAGTCCTGCCACTTTTAAGACCCGACACTTTTAAGTTATACATGTTGAGCCAGTTGTACTTTATCTATATGAGTTGGTTTTAGTTGCAATAATAAATAGTAGGCAAAGATGGAGTTGTATATAAGCTGATATGATCCCTTCTTTTTTTTCTGCCTAGCACATAAGTTTTTAGTGAAATGTGGCTAGTAAAAGTTGTTGTTGTTGTTTTTTGGTTAAAAAACAAAAACAAGCCGCTTTTGCGACCTAGTCTGTATGTAGCTCATATTCTAAGAATAGTCTTTATTGTATTGAAATAAGATATTGTACTGTTCATGGAGTTCTCGAGGCAAGAATAGACCTTGGAAAAGACCTTGCTCCTGGGAGGGATTGAGGGCAGGAGAAGAGGGAACGAGAGGATGTGATGGTTGGATGACATCACTGATTGAATGGACATGAGTTTGAGCAAACCCCGGGAGATCGTGAAGGATAGGGAAGCCTGGCGTGGTGCAGTCCATGGGATTGCAAAGAGTTGGATTCGACTTAGCAACTGAACAACAAGAGAGTATAAACGGGATAGCAACCCAGGAGTTATGAGGGGTGGTGCTGGTCTCATCTGAAGAGTGTCATCATTTTCTCTTTTAGTCATTTGAGGGAGGTATGTCTTCAGTAGAAATTGGAACTGGGAAGGTGGGATTTGAATAGACTGGATAAGGAGTATAGTTTGTCTTGCTGGTGGATTCTGTTTAAGTTGTGCCAACTCTTTGGAGTTCTAGTGCAGACATCTTAACAGTACATGAGTTGCCTGTCTTCTCTCCTCAGCATATACAAGGCACTCAAATATTTGTTGAGTAGGAAAAATGTTCATGTAAGTTGATAGGGTTTATGTGTTTATAAAGAATCTTGGTTCAAAACTGTACTTTTTAGCCAGATTTAGCATGCATTCTTTATCCCCACCCCCCTAATACTTGGTAAAATCTCTTTGAAAGCCCAGCAAAGGAAATCCAAGGGAAAGCTTTTGTTTCAGGCTGGATGAATAAAGTGAGTTTAGAGCTCATTTCTCTAACTGAAATGAGAGAACTCCAATAGAAAGGAGCAGGATCTCCTGGCACTTGAAGCTCGGCCCCAGTGATTCAACCACTCGGTCCCAATGATTTAAGTGGATTCAACTTAAACAGAATCCACCAGCAAACCAATGTCACGTGGAAACTCCTAGAATATTCCAGAACTGGGCAGAGATGTAGTCACTGAGTGTTCTTCAACTGAACCACTGAGGTCTGCCTGTGAAACTCACAAGCATCAATTCTTGCAGTTAGTTTGGAATTTTAAAAAGTTGGATTATATAAGCCTTTTAAAGGAAGTCATTCTTATATATGCAAAGAATACACCCAAGGATCCCAGTCTGAGAAACACTGCATTAAACACTGAATGTAAACACAGGTTACTTGAAGAAGCCAAAAGAAAAAAGTGGTACTAGCATGATACGATGTTGGGCTTCCCTTGTAGCTCATTTGCTAAAGAATCTGCCTGCAGTGCAGGAAACCTGGGTTTGATCCCTGAGTTGGGAAGATCTTCTGGAGAAGGAAATGGCAACCCACTCCAGTATTCTTGCCTGGAGAATCCCATGGACAGAGGAGTCTGGCAGGCTACAGTCCATGGAGTTAGAAGAGTCAGACACGACATAGTGACTAAAGAGAGAGAGAATGATGTTAAATCAAAAACAGGCCACTAAAATGGTGTGGCAATGTTATTTTTAGATTACATATAAAAACATTTTAATAAGTTCTCAGATTCTTGATAGTACATCTCTAGCTCTTTATAGGTTAGGCAGATTCCACTCTGAAAAAATACAAGTAGTCTACCTCTCCCACCAGGAGATCCAGTGCTGAATCTTGAATTTTTTTAAGTGCCTGGCATTTTATAATTTTTCTTGGTGTAGGGAGAGAGAAGCAAAAGATAAAGACTCCATTCTCCCTCACCACCAAGGTGTCCTCACAGATTCTCCAATGTTAACTTGTTCTTCTGGGGATGCATCTCTGGCTAGACATGGTTGTTAACCAGTCATCGTTCATTTAGACTTTAGGATTAGATGCTTAAATAATAAGTCAACACAAATTTTATTTTTGCTTCAGAAAATGCAAATTTTATAAGAGGAAACCTTAGACTTTTGAGAGGAAGGCATTCTTGGATAAGGTGGGAGATTCTGAAAAGGTGGCTTCCAGGAAAGAGGTTCTTGGAGTCAGGGAAGAGGAGGAAGGTGTGGAAAACTTACTTTTCAGTTTTGCCTAGGATCTTGCATATTATTCTTTTGTTGCACTGGTAATGCTGTGGTTGACAGTGCTTGAATGCGGGGCTTCAGAGCAACTTAAGAAGTCCGTCAACGTTAGCCTGCATGTTTTCCATTCCATACTTATTTCAGCAGTTTCTCCTCATGGTGTGGCGTATCCTCTCAGGAAGAGCAGAAGGAAGAGAAAGAAGACCCTTCCTAATATGCCTGGAGTCCAGCACAGATTAATAAGTCTTGTTGGATAAGCCTCTTCTTGGCTCTTTTCTTGTAATCGCCTCTTTCTCCTTCACAGCGTTTTATATTAAGTCACCTAGCCGGTAATAGGTTCTCAGTATTTGCCAATTCTTCTAAGAGAGTGACAGGAAAGTGGAAACATGGACCACAGTTTATGCTCTCTTACTTCCTACTTCTCTTTTGCCTCTTTTCTCCCACTTTAAACGACTGTCTTTTTACTGGATGTTAGCAGAGAAGAAAGAATGGCTTGTAATGGGGGTAGGTAAGGGGTAGGGAAGAAGATATTTTTGATATTTGGTTGGGAGAAATATCATACCATCAAGTTAATTCAGCAGTTGCTTGAAACATCATACTTTTTTGTTTGTGCCTCATAGCTTAAATATCTCGAACAAACAAAAATTAAAAACGCAGGATCAGGGCATTAACCTTGGATAATACGCTCTATCGTGCAAAATTCTCATTTTCACGTTTTACTGTTTTTTATCGACATCTATCAGGTGAGCTAGTAGCAATTCTTCTTCCCTTCTCACTTGGCACTGAGGTTTTCGGACTCCTCCCTACTTTACTAGTGGTCTTCGGTCGTGGATGTTGCTAAATTGATCACCCGTCTCACAGGATCTTTTCTTCAAGGTTTCCCGACGTCGTGGTCCTCTCCAAGACCACAGCACATTGGGGAGGAAGATCTCAGATTCTTTGGACGGGCTAGTAAAGCCTTGGAGGCTGCGGAATCTCACGTGGGTGGGGCTGGGCGCAGCAGGGGCGGGGCCAGCGAGGAGCCCAAGGGAAAAGGTGGCAGGCACAGATGAGAAAACCCGAGGGCAAAGGTTTCACAGTTTTCACGAAGGCTTCGTGTGCGAGGCTGAGGGAATTGGGATGCCTCCCTCCTGCCTCGCCATTCTTGATTCTGGAAGCTTCAGTAGGCTTTTCTCGGTTGGTGGTACCCGGAAAGGCAGCCGCTTCAGTTCCAGGGGCGGGTCCCAAGGGTCTTGTCGCAGCTCCCGGGCCGTTTGGCCTCCTGGCGTTGGGGGAGGGGCGAGGGAGGTGCTGCTCGCGCCTCCTTTTGCGCTTGCGCGACGGGCTCCGAGCGGGTAGGAGCGCGTGCGCGATGACGTGTACGTCCTATGCGCGCGCAGGCTCTTCAGCTGGAGCGGACACACGGTGTGCGAACCGAACAGAATAACCCGCCCCCAGCGGGATGTGAAGGACTCCGGGTGAGGCCGGCCACGCCCCGCACGGTAACTCTCGGGCCCGGGTGGAGGGCGTCTCCTTAGTACTGGCCGGATTGGAGTTTTCCGAGAGTTTGAAGCTCTTGTGTATTTTTTACGGTGTGAGGAGCGTTCCACTGAGCGATCTTCGCACGCCCCGGCCAGGCCGGGCCTTGCGCGGGGCCGCCTTTGGCGCGCGCCTATGGTCTTCTGAGCGAGGCTGCGCATGTCACCTCGCGCGCGTCCCCGGCCTCACTTCCGCGTCGCGCGGCGAACTCGGAACATCGACGCCAGCCAGAGCGGCCACGAGGCGGGCGGGGTGAGAAGCGCCCATGGCGCAGCCCTGCCCTCGCGTGTGTGGGGTGCTGCACCGCATGGTACGATCCGCGTGACGCCTTCCAGCCAGTCGTGGGGCTTTAGGTCGAGAGCCGTGCTTGTGCGCTTTGCCTTTTAGAGCTCAGGTCTCGGCGTTCCAAAACTCCGAAGGAAACGGTGCTGACCTCGCTTTTCTAAGGAGCTGTGTGCAGCATATTGACACCTGTATAAACCTTTGGTCTAGCATGTAATTTCCTGACAAGTTGTTTGAAGCAAGACCGCGAGTTTAATAAAGAAGGAGGTCGAGGAAGTGAGCTGTATAGGACTGGGAACTTGGTAAACAAAGGACCGGTGGTTCGTAAGTGCAGAAATGAGGGCGGGGAAAACAGGTGGGAAGAGCAGGTGATATTTTCTTTTCCCCTCTGTGGGGCACCCTTTGGCCAGTTCTCTGTGTGGCTTCCCGCCCCTGTTAAATGGTCAAGCTCTGTGCCCTCAGCAGTAGGTGGGTCTGGGATAGAAATACACCGCTCCGAGTACTAGCAATCAAAGTTAAGGAATCTGCTTGCGAGGAGTATAGAAAATTTAGGGATTATTTCAAACTGGGTTGAGAGTGGGAAGTGGTAGTGTCTTGTGAAGATTTTTGTTCCGCCTTCGGAACTCTGGAGATGCCATGCCTCCTCTGGCGACGATGGACGCAGGGAAGGTGAAGGAGTTCTGAAAAGAAGAGTTACTGATGGCAGAACAATGTGAATAACCAAAGCGCTCTTCCTTCTGAGGGAAGACCACTCTCCCAGAGTTCGCGTCGCAGGGGCAGACACGTGGATCAAGAGACCTCTCGAGCCCACCCGCGCGCTGCCTTATGTGTTTTAAAGCACACCAGGCTTCTGCGGCAGAGTCCCTGGCAAATGCTGCCTGCTCTGCCTCTTTTTGGGCACGACGCCGCGGCTAAGGCTGCAGGGAAAGTGCTTGGAGGTGGCGTGACGGCTGCTGGGAAAGAGGGCCGGCCTGGGAGGGCCGGACGGCTGGTTCTGTAGTCGCCACGGTAACCGAATGCGACTGGATCCCGCCGAGTGATCCGCGGGTTCCCGCTGGCGGCACGTGATTTGTCGGTCTCCCCTTCCCCAGAAGTGCTTTCCTTGAGGCATTTTTTCACGTGGTTCTTGGCTAGCTAGCCTCTGTAGTTGAAAAGCGGTGATGTGGGCCCTGGTAGTCGACGGCGACTGCGGTTCTCTGAGACTGGCAGGAGGCCTCTTCGCGCTAGTCCTTCTTGATGCCAGAGAGCTATGTTTCCAGCTGTTGTGTGAGTTGAGTGGGTTGGATGCACCTTCCAGAAAACACATGTTTAGGATTTGAGAAAACTTAGTGCACTGGGTACCTTGACATACTTAATCCAAGGCAAGGTGGCTATTTGATTGCTGTCCATTTCTGCCATAAAAATTAGTTCTTTAAATTCTACTTAGGCAAGTATTAGGGACTTGCCAGCTTGCTAACCCTGAGTTGTGGTAAAGGGATCATTCCTAGGAATAGAAAATACTTATGAAGCCTGTATTAACGAATGGTAATTGGTGAAAGAAAGGGGTGGGGATGGGCTACTATCTTAGGTAAATGCAACTTCTTGCCTTAAAACCTAAAAGCATTTCAGATGTATTTTGAAATTTACCTTTCAAATTTAGGGTTGTAGTCATGATAAAATGCCCAGGGTATAGTTTCTGGTCCAAAGTAAGTGCTTACTATAGATAGTGAGTACCATGGCAACCCACTCCAGTGTTCTTACCTGGAAAATAAGGACAGAGGATCCTGGCGGGCTACAGTTCATAGGGTCGCAGAGTCAGGCACGACGGAAGCGACTTAGCACGCACGCACATCATTTATTTAATTATGAAAGTTAACCTAATGACGATTAAGAACGGATAGTTGGCGATTGTCTTTGCATCCCTTGCTGTCTTGTTTTCTGATTACTTTTGTATGTAAATTGTGCTTTTTAAAATCTTTTTCAAATTTCTGGGCCCATTGTATATTGATGAATACTGAAATTCAAGTGAATCTATTCTCTTACAAATTTGAGCTTCAGAAATGTAATTTAACCGCACTCTTGTAGTGAATAATTACGTTAAGGAACAAACTAACATCTCCATGCCTGCTCCTGCTGCTGCTGCTGCTGCTGCTGCTGCTAAGACTCGTCAGTCGTGTCCGACTCTGTGCGACCCCACAGACGGCAGCCCACCAGGCTCCCCCGTCCCTGGGATTCTCCAGGCAAGAACAATGGAGTGGGTTGCCATTTCCTTCTCCAGTACATGAAAGTGAAAAGGGAAAGTGAAGTCGCTCAGTCGTGTCCGACTCTTCGCTACCCCATGGACTGTAGCCCACCAGGCTCCTCCGTCCATGGGATTTTCCAGGCAAGAGTACTGGAGTGGGGTGCCATTGCCTTCTCCGATCTCCATGCCTACCTTACAGTAATGCATTTACTGTATGAAAAGTTATGGTTATTTTTAGCAACTTTGAAAATACTCGGTTTAGGTTGAGTATCATCTGAATGTTTTGTAATGTTTTGTGTTTTTAAAGTAATAGTATTGGTTTGGAATTTTGGTGTACTTTGTTGCCGGGGTTGATTGGGGGTGGGGTGGGGGGAGGGGGAGACTGATACTAGTATCTGAATTAGGTAACTAGCTAGTAAACTAACTAATGTATTTTGTAAGTTGTATGAAGATCATGGCTTTAGTAGTTACTAAACATTTCCCAAAGAGGTCATTGGTGAAAAGATACTCAGAATAGGTACTCTGGAATTGTAACAGTTTTCTTATGGAACTTGACACATTACTGGAAAACATTCTCTGTGAAATCGCATTTGTGTGTTGATGTGAGTGCCTGCACCTTCTGATGTTGACAGTTTCAGAATGTTACTTAGAATATTTCCCAGCCACAACTGAATTTATCTCTGTAGGTCATTATTATAGTAATTCTATGTGGGTAACTGCTTGATCTTGAAAAGCTGAACTGAGATTTTTTTGAATGCTGAGTTATACCTGTATACCCAAAACTGTGGTCTTCCTTAATGCTTTCAGAGAATTTTTAGAATCTTTCTGGAAGGAGATTTATGGCTTCATGAGTAGCCTAAGTAATTTGATTTTTGCAATTGGTTAAAGTTATCTTAGACTTTAGAGTGGTATTTGTGTGTCTGACACAGCTGAATTTGCTGAATTGACTATCCTTTCTGTAGAAAATCCAATATTGTATTCCAAAAGCATAGGCATATTCCTTATAATGAAGTGAAATCCATGTTAAGAATTGTTGTGGAATAAAATTTTATTTGTCTGTAAACCTTTAGCAATGTATGGCTTAAGATAGATACTATTTTGTTTGTAAATTATGTTTTTGGTTTTACACATTTTGATCAATTTATGGAATAAACTTGACAGGAAGATTAAAAAAAAGACTATACAAATCAAAAGTCTGAAAGTTCAAACTTTTTTTGGACTTAATACACACATATTTACATTTATTAGATACTTGTGTACAGAGTGGAAATGAAGCAGTCTGACTCTTCTGAACTTAAATTTTGTGTTTAAATGAAAGGAAAATTTTGAAATGTGTATATATAATGTAAGTTTAAAATTTATTATAGTACAGTCTTTAAACTGGATTCCCATCAGTAGAATATTTGATATTTCATAGATTAATTTTTAAAAGATAATGATTTTTAAAGCATTGGTTAAAACTTCCTTGCCCACTTTTACCTGTAAAAATGATCTGAAAAATCAAGATTTTATTATTATAGAAGACAGTGTTTAAGAAATTCTTAACTCTTTAATGTCTTCGTAGGTTTGGGATAGCTAAACAATTTTTTCAAGTAGTTCTTTGCTGCCTGTCTTAAACGCATTTCATAAGTGTGTTTTTGCATAATTGCTTACAAAAATACTTGATTTGTAACAAAATTGAGCTTTATGGACTAAGTACAAGATTAAGAGTTTATGTTATTTGATTTATATACAGTTTTATGTTTTTAGCTTTGTTTTATTTAACTAGAGGATAATTGCCTTACAATGTTGTGTTGATTTCTGTCATATAATAACCTGAATCAGCCATAGATGTATATATATCTTCTCCCTCTTGAGCATCTCCCCCGAATCTCAGTCCTGTAGGTTGATGCAGAACTTTGGGCTGGTTTCCCTGTGTTTTATAGCAGCTTCCCCTTAGCTATGTTATTTCACACATGGTAGTGTATATATGTCAGTGGTTCGCTCTCACCTCTTGCCCCCATCCCAGCATAAGTCCATTCTCCATATCTGCGTCTCTATTCATATTCCTGTCCTGCAAATAGGTTCATCAGTGCCATTTTCTAGATTCTGTATATATGCATTAAAATATGATATTTTCTCCTTCTGACTTACTTTACTCTGTTTGACAGGCTCTAGGTTCATCCCCCTGATTTTGTTACTTTTTATGGCTGAGTAATATTCCATTGAATGTATATGTACCACAACTTCTTTATCTGTTTGACAGACTCTAGGTTCATCTGCATTAGTTCAAATGACCTTGATTCCTTTTTATGTCTGAGTAATATTCCACTGTATGTATGCATCACAACTTCTTTATCTGTTTTTCTGTTGATGGACATCTAGGTTGCTTCCATGTCTTCTCTGTTGTAAATAGTGCTGCAGTGAACATTGGGGTACATGTGTCTTTTTGAATTACAGTTTTCTAAGGGTATATGCCCCCTAGTGGGATTGCTAGGTCATAATGGTTGGATAGCAGGGAGATCAAACCAGTCAATCTTAAGGGAAATCAACCCTGAATACTCATTGGAAGGACTGATACTGAAACTGAATATCTAGTATTTTGGTCACCTGATGCGAACAGCCGATTCACTGGAAAAGGCCCTGATGCTGAGAGAGATTGAGGGCAGAAGATGGCGTTAGAGGATGAGGTGACTGGATGGCATCACTGATGGAATGGACATGAACTTGGGCAAACTTCTGGAGATGTTAAGGGACAGAGAAGCCTTGAGTGCTGCAGTCCATGGGGTTGCAACGAATCAGATATGACTAGCTGACTGAACAACAACAATGGTAGTTTTATTCCTGGTTTTTTAAGGAATCTCCATACTGTTCTCCATAGTGGCTGTATCAGTTTACATTCCCACCGACAGTGCAAGAGGGTTCCCTTTTCTCCACATGCTTTCCAGTATTTATTGTTTGTAGATATTTTGATGATGGCTTTTTTGATCAGTTATACACCATTTTAGAGGTATTGGTTTTTATGAACTTTCTGAACTTTACTATTTTTATAAAAGTCACTGTATATTTGTGACTTATAAGTCTGTTTAAATTTTGTCTTATCAGTCTCTGATAGATGTTACTTAAACTAGTTTTAGGAAATCAATAAACTTAATTGCCTTAAGCCTGAGGAAACTTTTGAAAAGAATCATTCTAAATTTTATCTATCTCTTAAACTCCAAATCAGAGGAGAGAGCTTTTTTTTTTTAACCTTTCCTAGGTATTAGTGCTTTAGTGTTAGAAAGTAGGGTTTCTATTTTCATATCTAGCCATTATCAGAAACAATAACCAACCTTTTTTGAAGTGTTGATCTTTAAAGTATTATCCTGAAGATAATGAATATTTTAAGTTTTGGAGCTTCCCCCCACTTTTCGGGGGGATCAAGTGGCCAGTCCTGAAAGATGTAAAATTCAGATCAGATGATTTTATTATTGCTTGTCAATAGCTCTGACGAAAAGTAAAATTAGACTTTTAATTAAAAAGAGGAATACCAGTAAGTGGCTCAGTTTGATTGGTCAAAAATTACTGATCCAGTTAAACAAGTGTGTGTGTGTGCGCTAAGTTGCTTCAGTTGTGTCTGACTCTTTGTGACCCTATGAACTGTAGCCCACCAGGCTCCTTTGTTGATGGGATTCTCCAACAGGTAAGAACACTGGAGTGAGTTGCCATGCCCTTCTCTAGGGGATCTTCCCAGCCCAGGGATTGAACCTGTGTCTCTTATGTCTCCTACATTGGTAGGTGGATTCCCTAGTGCCACCTGGGAAGCCTAGTGATGTAATATTTTTCTTTTTTGTATAAAAGCTAACTGAAGGTGATAGCTTTATATTTTGGAGAATATTTAGGTAATTTATTTTAGCACATCACTTCAGTTGAATGTAACAACCTGAGATTTCTTTATAATGGCTTATGGAGATATAATTCACATAAAATTCATGATTTAAAACATTTATATATTTATTTGACTGTACCAGGTCTTAGTTGCAGCATGCGGGGTCTTCAGTTGCTGGCATGTAGGCTCTTGATTGCAGCATGTGGGCTCTTGATTGTAGCATGTGGGCTCTTGATTGTAGCATGTGGGCTGTAGTTCCCTGACCAGGGATTGAGCCCAGGCCCTCTGCATTGGAAATGTGGTGTCTTAACCACTGGACCAGCAAGGAGTCCCAAAATTCAGCATTTTAAAGGATACATTAACTGGTTTTTAGTTCTGAACATTTCCGTCAGTCTTACAGAAGACCCCAAGCTTTTAACAATTGTCCTCATTAATCCTCTCCCTTTTCACTGTCAGCCACTGATCTACTTTATAGATTTGCCTATTCTGGACATTTCTTATAAATGGAGTCATACAGTATATGTGTTTTTTTGTGTGTGTAACTTTTATGAATTAACTAATTTAGGCTTTTTTTTTTTTTTTTAAATTTTTGGGTGGGGGGATAGGTTGTATGGTCACAAGGTAAAAAATTTGGAAAGTGTCCGAGTATTTTTCCAGCCACCCTGTTTTGCCTTGATAAAGCCAATACTACCAGTTCCTCTTCTGTCTTTGCAGGTAGTCTGTGTCAGGAAAATACATACATATTCTTTTCTTTCTTTGGCTTTTTCTTTGTTTAAACTTATAGAAGTATATAGCATAATCTATAATTCTTTTGAACTTTATGCTTTGTATATCTTTTAGATAATATTAATGAGTCTATAAGATTTATAATTCTCTTTTGTAGCTGCAGAATATTCCACTCTTTCATAGTACCACCATTTATTACAGGTGTGTATGTGTGTGTTTGCACATATGTATGTAAGATAAAGTCCTAGAAGAACCATTGTTTCCTGGAATGTGTGCGTTTCTACTTTTGATACTTTCATACTACCCTCTGAGATTCTGTCATCTTACACTCTTAAGTGGCTAATTAGATGAGAATGCTGGTTGACATACACCTTTTCCAGCACCTTTGACAGACTTTGATTTTTGCCAAAAATTCTGCTAGGGTAAAAAGCAGTATCTTAGGGTGACTTTAATTCCTTCTGTTCTGTGACTGTGTACATTTTCTTAACTATTTGCAGTTCCTATCCTTTGTCCGTTTTTCTATTAGATTTTTTGTTTTTCCAATTTGTATAAAATTCCTTTTTATATTAGGGAAATGAGATCTTTATGATATGTTTCAGGTACTGTTTTCCAGTTAGTCATTTTTTTAATCTTACATGGATAGTTTTTGTCATATTAAAAACAAATTTATATGATTTTGAATTTATCAAAAATTTTATTTTATTAACTTCTAGGTTTTGTGTACTACTTATTATCAAAAAGCTTTTTTTCAAGATTTCTTTAAGAATTAAAAAAAATTACACTGAGTTGGGAATAGGGGGTGGGATTTAAGTGTTCGGTTTATTGGAATTTTTTTCAGTGTAAGGTCTGAGTTGTGGAGCCAACTATTTCTTTTTCCAGTAAGTTCTGGTGTTTTGTCATGTTTTCTTTAAATGTATGTACTAACAGGGCTTCCTTGATGGCTCAGTTCATAAAGAAACCACCTGCAGTGCAGGAGACCCAGGTTCCATCCCTAGGTTGGGAAGATCCCCTAGAGAAGGGAATGGCAACCCATTCCAGTATTCTTGCCTAGAGAATCCCATGGACAGAGGTGCCTGGTGGGCCACAGTCCAAGGGGTCCCAAAGAGGTGGACACAACTGAGTAACTAACACTTTCACTTTCATGTACTAATTAAGTTAAATAGCATTTTACTTGTGTATGAACTCATGCCAGTACTCTAATAAAAGAGGTGATTCTCTATACAGTGATAACATGGAAATTTGTTAATTTTTACTCAGGAGAATGTACTTGTAACAGAATCCTCTCAAATTAATTCATAAATTATTGGAATTCTTTTGGAATGTGGATAACTTTACAATTTAATCTTCTTTTAAGTCTATACTTTTATATTTTCATATAATTTTTCTAAAATGAATACTTTTTTAATGTGAGATGGTTGCATGTATAGTGAATTATTGAAGGATTGGGGTATGAGTAACTTAATTAGATTAAAATGAACTTTAAAAAGGTAGTCAAATATTCCAGAATGAATATCCTTACAGTGATTGAGAGAAAAGTAGAAGCAAAATCTTAGAAGAATTTAGGAATGTATTTTGGGATAACAATCATTCTTACATTTTTGTTAATAAAATAAATGTTCACTTGATTAAAGTGTTGTTTTGTTTTTTTAGGCTGGGAAGGCCATTGTGATTATGTGGTAACTACAATTATCTTACTACTGATTTTCCCACTGGAATCATGGAGGAGAAACAACAGATTATATTGGCTAATCAAGATGGTGGGACAGTGCCAGGAGCAGCACCTACTTTCTTTGTCATCCTGAAACAGCCAGGAAATGGCAAAACTGATCAAGGAATTTTGGTTACTAATCGGGATGCCTGTGCTTTGGCTAGCAGTGTGTCATCACCAGGAAAATCTAAAGGAAAGATTTGCCTTCCAGCTGATTGTACTGTAGGAGGAATCACTGTCACCTTGGATAACAATAATATGTGGAACGAATTCTATCATCGAAGCACAGAGATGATTCTGACGAAGCAGGGGAGACGCATGTTTCCTTACTGTCGTTATTGGATAACAGGTTTAGATTCAAATATGAAATATATCCTTGTCATGGATATATCTCCTGTGGATAATCACCGTTATAAATGGAACGGTCGCTGGTGGGAGCCCAGTGGGAAGGCTGAGCCCCATGTTTTGGGGAGGGTTTTTATTCATCCAGAATCTCCTTCCACGGGTCATTATTGGATGCATCAACCAGTGTCTTTCTACAAACTCAAACTTACAAACAATACACTGGACCAAGAAGGGCATATTATCTTGCACTCTATGCATCGCTACTTGCCACGGCTTCACTTGGTGCCTGCAGAAAAGGCTACTGAAGTGATACAATTAAATGGCCCTGGTGTCCACACTTTTACCTTCCCACAGACTGAATTCTTTGCAGTAACAGCTTATCAAAACATTCAGATTACCCAGTTGAAAATAGATTACAATCCATTTGCTAAAGGCTTCCGGGATGATGGGCTGAATAGTAAGCCCCAGAGAGATGGAAAGCAAAAGAACAGCTCTGACCAAGAAGGGAACAGTGTTCCCAGTTCTCCTGGTCAACGGGTCCGTCTTACAGAAGGTGAGGGGTCAGAGGTGCAGCTAACAGATTTGGATCCTTTATCAAGGGGTCAGGAAACTTCAGGCAAGGGTTTGGAGAAGCCTTCCCTTAATATAAAGCGAGATTTTCTTGGTTTCATGGATATTGATTCAGCCCTTGGTGAAGTCCCTCAGTTGAAGCAAGAGGTTTCTGAAAGGTAGGTAACAATTTTCTGTTCTTAGAGATAAAAGGAGGATTTGAATTTAAAATATTGGTTATGTGGACTCCTGACTTTAGGTATTAATAATGCAAGCCACTATAAAATACCCCACATTTGTGAAATAATAGTTGCTTTTCTGTTCTGCAAAATGATAGTTCATTTTTCTGTAATGAATATCAGTTGGGTTCACAATCTAGAATTGTAGGCAAATTAGATGACTTATCCCAGTGGGAACCTTAGATTTTTAGATTTAGACTTTTGTTAATCATGCATGTTTGTCTATTCCTTGTTAATATATAGACAGCTTTTAAAAAGTATTAAAATATAGTTCATATATAGTATATATAGACCGCTCTTGATTAATTGGAGAAGGGAAAAGAATGACCCCCAAATCATAATTGAAATAAGACTTATCCAATGAGGCTCAGAAGAAATTGAAAGTAAACTAATTTATGTCTAGTACGTAAGAATTTCCTGGGACTTACCTGGTGGTTCAGTGGCTAAGACTCCATGCTTCCAGTGCAGAAGGTCCATGTTCAATCCCTTGTCAGGGAACTGGATCCCACATGCTGCAACTAAGGGCCCTGCATGCTGCATCTAAGACCCAGCGCAGCTAAATAAATACGAATTTTTTGTCCTGTGGACATCCTGATCCATAAATTTCCTGACTAAAAACAAGCTGAAGGTTATTACATGTTAAAATAACATGATACACTGTTGCACTTTTAAAATTTGAACTTGTGTTATTTATTTTTATTGAAGGCTTTATTTTTTTAAGAGCAATTTTAGGTTTGCAGCAAAATCGAGATCAAAGTTAGATATTTCCCATTACAGCTTCTGTCCCCACACATACATAGCCATTCCCATTATCAACATCCACCACCAGAATGGTGCATTTGTTTATAATTGATGAACCTATATTGGTGCGTCATAATCACTCAAAGTCCATAGATTGCATTAAGGTTCACTCTTGGTGGGTTTGGACAAATAATGTAAAGACATGTATCCACCATAATAGTATCATACAGAGTATTTTCATTGCCTTAAAAATCCTCCATGTTATACCTGTTAATCTCCTGTTCCCCTCGCCTCTGGCAACCTCTGATCTTTTTGTTGTCTCATAGCTTTGTCTTGTCCAGAATGTCCTATGTCTGGAATCATACAATGATGTAGCCATTTCAACTTGGCTTCTTTCACTTAGTAATACGTATATAAAGTTTCTTCATGTCTATTCATGACTTGATAGCACATTTTTTTTGTTTGGTCGTATCAGTTCATTTATTCAGTCATCTCTTGAAGGACATCTTAGTTGCATTTCAGTTTTGGCAGTTACGAATAAAGCTGCCATGAACATCTGTGTCCAAGTCTAATGTCCATTTGGATAGATACCAAGGAGCATGGTTCCAAGACTGGATGGTAACAGCATGTTTGTTTATTTATTTGTTTGTTTTTTTATTTATTTGGCTGCCCCAGGTCTTAGTTATGGCACACGGGATCTTCCATCTTCATTGTGGCATGCTTGATCTTTAGTTGTGGTATGTGAACTCTTCAGTTACAGTATGTGGGATCTGGTTCCCTGACCAGGGATCGAACCTGATCCCCCTGTGTTGGAAACGTGGAGTCTTAGCCACTGGACCACCAGGGAAGTCCTGGTGACAGTGTATTTAGGTTTATGAGAAATTGCCAAACTCTTCTGTGAATGAGAGTTCTTGCTGCTCTACATCCTTGTCAGCATTGTCAGTTTTCTGGATTTTGGCCTTTCTAATAGGTGTGTAGTAATATCTTGTTTAAATTTGCCTTTCCCTGATGACATGATGTGGTGCATCTTTTCATATGCTTATTTGCCATCTGTGTATCTTCTTTGTTATCTGTTAAGGTCTTTGGCTTATTTTCTAATCAGATTGTTTTACTCTTGTCTTCAGACTTCTTTGTATATTTTGGATAACATGCTTTTGCAAATATTTTTTCCCAGTTTGTGGTCTGTCTGCTCATTCTCTTGATGTTGTCTTTCACAAAGCAGAAGTTTATTATCTTAATGAAGTTCAGCCTATCAGTGATTTCTTTCATGGATCATGCCTTTGATTTTGTATCTTAAGAAGTCATTGCCATATTGAAGGTCATGTAGGTTTTCTCTTAGGTTATCTTTTAGGATTCTTAAAATTTTGTGTTTTACATTTTGGTTTATGATCCATTTCAAATTAATTTATGTGAAAGTTGGAAGGTCTGTGTCTAGTCATTTATTTTTGCATGTGGATGTCCTGCTATTTCAGCAGTGAGAAGACTCTCTGCTCTGATACTGTCCTTGCTTCTTTGTCAAAGATCAGTTGGCTCTATTTGAGTCTATTTGTGGGCTCTCTAGTCTGTTCCCTTGACCTATTAGTCTCTTCTTGTAACAGTACTACACCGTTTTGATTACTGTAGCTTTTTAAGAAAGTCTTGAACTTGGGCAGTGTCAGCTCTCCAACTTTGTTCATTTTCAATACATGTTGGCTATTCTGGGTCTTTT
Source organism: Bos taurus (assembly GCF_002263795.3). Classification (NCBI taxonomy): domain Eukaryota; kingdom Metazoa; phylum Chordata; class Mammalia; order Artiodactyla; family Bovidae; genus Bos; species Bos taurus. The sequence goes on from NC_037337.1 coordinate 37,079,458, forward strand.
TCGTCTCTATATAGTCTTGAGAATCAGTTCAACCATATTCACAAAATAACTTGCAGGGATTTTGATTATGCTTGCATTGAATCTATAGATCGAGTTGGGAAGAACTGACATCTTAACTGTATTGAGTCTTCCTGTTCATGAACATTGACTACCTCTCCATTTATTTAGTTCTTTAATTTTTTTCATCAGCGTGTTTTCATTTTCCCCATATAGATCTTGTATATATTAGATTTATAACTAAGTATTCACTTTTGGGGAGTGATAATGTAAATGGTATTGTGTTTTCCACTTGTTCTTTGTTGATACATAGGAAAACTATTGAATTTTGTACTTTACCCTCATAATCTGCAGCTTGTTTATTAGTTCCAGAAGTTTTTTGGGGATTCTTTGACATTTTCTACCTAGATGATCATGTCATTTGTGAACAAAGATAGTTTTATTTCTTTCTCTCAAATCTGTATTATTTTTATTTCCTTTTATTGCATTCACTAGGACTTCCAGTAAGATGCCGAGAAGGATTGATGAGAGCAGACATCTTTTCCTTCTTTCTTATCTTAGTGGGAAAGTTTCTAATTTGAGTTGAGAAAGTTCCCTTTTATTTGCTAGTTCACTGAGAGTTTTTATCATGAATGGGTGGTGGTGTTCAGTCACTAAGTCATGTCCAACCCTTTTCAACTCCATGAACTGCAGCACGCCAGGCTTCCCTGTGCTTCACTATTTGCTGGAGTTTGCTCAGATTCATGTACATTGAGTTGGTGCTGTTATCTAACCATCTCATCCTCTGCTGCCCCCTTCTTTTGCCCAGCATCAGTGGCTTTTCCATCTTCAGCTCTTCACATCAGGTGGCCAAAGTTTTGAAGCTTCATCATCAGTCCTTTCAATGAATATTCAGGGTTGATTTCCTTTAGGATTGACTGGTTTGATCTTGATGTCCAAGGGACTCTGAAGAGTCTTCTCCAGCACCAAAAATAGAAATCATCAATTCTTTGGCACTCAGCCTCCTTTATGGTCCAACTCTCACATCTGTACATGACTACTGGAAAAACTAAAACTTTGATGTTACGGACCTTTGTTGGCAAAGTGATGTCTCTGCTTTTTAGTATGCTGTCTAGGTTTGTCACAGCTTTTCTTCCAACGAGCAAGTTTAATTTCATAGCTGCAGTCACTGTCCACAGTGATTTTGGAGCCCAAGAAAATCTGTCACTGTTTCCACTTTTCCCCATCTATTTACCACAAAGTGATGGGACCGGATGCCATGATCTTAGTTTTTTGAATATTGAGTTTTAAGCCAGCTTTTCACTCTCCTCTTTCACCCTCAGCAAGAGGCTCTTTAGTTCCTCTGATTTCTGCCATTAGAATGGTATCATCTTCTTAACTGAGGTTATTGATATTTCTCCTGGCAGTCTTGATGCCAGTTTGTGATTCATCCAGCCTAGCATTTCACTTGATGTACTGTGCATAAAAATTAAATAAGCAGGGTGATAGTATACAGCCTCGACGTGCTCCTTTCCCAATTTTGAACCAGTCCATTGTATCATGTCTGATTCTAATTGTTTCTTGACCTGCTTACAGGTTTCTCAGGAGGCAGGTAAGGTGGTCTGGTATTCTCATTTCTTTAATTTTCCACAGTTTGTTGTGATCCACACAGTCAAAGGCTTTATTGTAGTCAGTGAAGCAGAAGTACATGTTTTTCCAGAATTCTTTTGATTTTTCTAAGATCTAAAGGATGCTGGCAATTTGATGTCTAGTTCCTCTGCCTTTTCTAAATCTAGCTTCCATCTGGAAGCTTTTGGTTTACGTACTTTTGAAGCCTAGCTTGGAAGGATTTTGAGCATTACCTTGCTACATGCGGTCCTTCCTTGTGGCTCAGATGGTAAAGAATCTGCCTGTAGTGCAGAAGACCTGGGTTCAATCCCTGGGTCGGGAAGATCCCCTGGAGAGGGGAATGGCTACCCACTCCAGTGTTCTTGCCTGGAGAATTCCATGGACAGAGGAGCCTGGTGGGCTATATAGTCCTTGGGGTCTCAAAGAGTCAGATTAACACTTTTCATACTTTTTGCTAGTATGTGAAATGAGCACAGTTGTATGATAGTTTGAACATTCTTTGGCATTGCCTTTCTTTGGGATTGGAATGAAAACTGACCTTTTCCAGTCCAGTAGCCACTGCTGAATTTTCCAAATTTGCTGACCTATTAAGAGCAGCACTTGGACAGCATCATCTTGTAGGAATTTAAATAACTCAGCTGGAATTCCATTACCTCCACTAGATTTGTTCCTAGTAATACTTCCTAAAGCCCACTTGACTTTACACTCTAGGATGTCTGGCTCTCGGTGCGTGACCACACCATTGTGGTTATCTAGGTCATTAAGACCTTTTTTGTATAGTTCTTATGTATATTCTTGTCACCTCTTCTTAACTTCTGTTAGATCCTTGCCATTTCTTGCCCATTTCTGGTTTTGATCTTTAGACAAAACCAGAATGATCAAAGATATTTCTGGTTTTGTCTCTTTTTGCTTCTTTATTAGGATTTTCATTTCTCTGCTTACATTGCACATCTGTTCTTAGCACAGCCTGCCAGGCTCCTCTGTCCATGGAATTCTCCAGGCAAGAATACTGGAGTGAGTTTCCATTTCCTCCTCCAGGAGATCTTCCCAATCCAGGGGTTGAACCTGAGTCACCTGTACTGCAGGCAGATTCTTTACCACTGAGCCAACGAAGCCCACATGTGGTCTACTTTATTTATTAGAATTCTTAGCATGTTAATCATAATTTTAAATTCCCGATCAGTTAATTTCAACATTCCAGTTTGATAATTTTGATGGTTGCTCTGTCTTCAAGTTGGGGTTTTTTTTTTGCCTTTTAGTATGTGTTGTAATTTTTTATGGCTAGTTAGACAGGATGTGTTAGGTAAAAGGAAGTGTTTTATATAATAAGCTTTTAATAATGTTGTGTTAAGGCATGGATGTGAGGGAAAGGGAAGTGTTCTAGTTCTGTGATTAGTTCTCAGTTTTTAAATGAGTCTGTGCCTCTGGACTGTGAACTTCACAGGCGCTCCTCATATCCCTTCTTGCCCCCTTAAGTTGGACAGGATTGGCTCTGGTAGGCTGGAGTTGGGTAATTTCCCTTTCCCTAGGTCAGTTAGGTTCTGATAAAACCCCACGAAGTTAGACTCTGGTTAACTCATTTCTCTCTAGAGATTAGGCTTTGTTGTTAAAAGTAACAGAGACCACCCCTCCGAGCCACCTGCACTCCAGGATTTTTCTCATGAGTTGAAATTTACTGTGAGATCTGGTCTAGCTCCTAGAGGAAAACTTACAGAAATGTGGGAGCCCCCCTATAACTGGGCATCCCTGGAGTTTTAAACTCAGGCTGTCTAACACTGAGCGTCCAGCAATTTGTCAGTTACAGTTCAGGTTTTTCTACCCTGGCACTGATTCCCAAGGTGGAGTCTGTTGTCAGTTACTGCTCCATTAAACCACGATCCCCTGTATTTACCTGTCTGTTTCAGCAGTTTGTACTGTCTCTTATGGATTCAAAATAATTATTGATTTTTCAGTCTATTTAACTCTTTCTTTGTTAGGACCTAGTGGCTGTTTCTAATCTCCTTACATTTGCTACTGAAAATTTGCCTTATTTCAATGTTAAAATCCAAGTTTGGCAGAAGTACATCCCAGCCCAATACTTCTACTTTATTTTTCTCAATTCATATTCCACTAATAGCTACTATGGAATCCCCACATTCATGAGCTCCCCTTGACTTGTTTATGGGCAAGTTAGTTCTTTGCTATTTTCTAAGGGTTATTAGCAGGTGGAGTGGATGTTACTCAGGCAGCATACAGGTTTTTCTTTCTTCCTATCGAGAGAAAGTGTTTTTCAGTTTATACTTTTTACTGTGGTGTGTGTATCTATATATATTGCAGTTGCAACTAGTGGATGCCATCTATAATATTTGATTCTCCAGTCTCTGTCTAATCATCTTGATTACCCAATATAAGTTTTAAACATTTCAACACCAATATTTAAAAAAATTTATTTTATTGAAGTACAGTTGGCTTACAGTGTCTTACTAATTTCTGCTGTACAGCAAAGCAGTTCAGTTACAAATATATTCTTTTTCATCGTGTTTTATCACAGGACATTAATACAGTGCTTTATAGCGGTACTGTGAGGTTTATCCATGCTGTATATAATAGTTTGCTTCTGCTAATCTCAAACTGCCAGTCCATCCCTCCAGTATCCCACTGTCCCCTTGGCAACCACAGTCTGTTTTATATGTCTGTGAGTCTGTTTCTGTTTTGTGAATAAGCTGATTTGTGTCATATTTTAGATTCCTTATGTGAACATGAAAGTGAAAGTCACTTAGTCGTGTCCGACTCTTTGCAACCCCATGCACTGCATAGTCCGTGGAATTCTCCAGGCCAGAATACTGGAGTGGGTAGCCTTTCCCTTCTCCAGGGTATCTTCCCAACCCGGGGATCGAACCCAGGTCTCCTGTGTTGCAGGTGGATTCTTTACCAGCTGAGCCACCAGGGAAGCCCAATCATATTTTAGATTCCTTAATGTAAGTGATATCTTATGGTATTTGTCTTTCTCTTTCTGACTTCACTTAGTGTGGTAATCTTTAGGTCCATTCATGTTGTGGTAGATGGCATTATTGTTCTTTTTTTTAATGGCTGAGTAGTATTCCATTTATATATGTACCACATTTTCTTTATCCATTCTTCTGTCATTCAGATGTTTAGATTGTTTCCATATCTTGGCTATTATGAATAGTGCTACTATGATGATCTTAGGGTGCATGTATCTTTCTGGATTATAGTTCTGTATAGATATATACTCAGGAGTGGGATTGCTGGATCTTGTGGAAACTCTATTTTTAGCTTTTTTGAGGAACCTCCATGTTGTTTTTCATGGTGGCTGCACTAATTTACATTCCCACCAATAGCATGGGAGGGTTCTCTTTTCTCCCACATTGTTTCCAGCGTTTGTTGTTTGTAGACCTTTTATTGATGGCTGTTCTGACCAGTGTAAGGTGGTATCTCACTGTGGTTTTGATTTGCATTTCTCTAATAATTAGTGATGCTGAGTATCTTTTCATGTCCCTCTTGGCCATCTGTATGTTGTCTTTGGAGAAATGTCTGTTTAGATCTACTGCCTGTCTTTTGATTGGGTTGCTTGTTTTTGTTACTGAGTTGTATGAGCTGTTTGTATGTTTTGGAAATTAAGCCCTTTTTGGTCACATCATTTGCAAATATTTTCTGTATTTGTCTTTTCATTTTATTTATAGTTTGCTTTGCTGTACAAAAGCTTATAAGTTTGATTAGGTCCCATTTGTTTATTTTTGCTTTTATTTCTATTGCTTTAGACTGACATAATAAAACACTGATAGGATTTATGTCAGAGAATGTAATGCCTATGTTCTCTTCTAGGAGTTTTATGGCAGCACCACTATTTTCACCCTCATAATCCAAAAACAGTTTAATCTATCCTTGAGTGATAGAGAATTTACTTTTAAAATTACTTTGGAGGCCGAGGTGAGAAGGAGTTTGTTAGCTGAAGGAATCGTGTATTTCTTCAGACAGTAGTTTTTGGTGTCACGTGTTGTTCAGTTGCTCTTTTGTGTCCAACTCTTTGCGACCCTATGGACTGCAGCATGCCAGGCTTGCCTGTACTTCGTCTCTTGGAGTTTGCTCAAACTCATGTCCACTGAGTCAGTGATGCCATCTAATCACCTCATCCTCTGTCATCCTGTTTTCCTCTTGCCTTCAACCTTTCCCAGCATTAGGATCTTTTTCCAGTGAGTCAGTTCTTCATATCAGGTGAACAAAATATTGGAGCTTCAGCTTCAGTATCAGTCCTTCCAATGAATATTCAGGATTGATTTCCTTTAGGATTGACTGGTTTGATCTCCTTGCTATTTAAGGGACCCTAAAGAGTCTTCTCCAGCACCACAGTTTGAAGGTATCAGTTCTTTGGTGTTCAGCCTTTTTTATTGTCCAGCTCTCACATCTGTACATGACTACTAGAAAAACCATAGCTTTGACTATGTGGACCTTTGTAGGCAAAGTAGTGTCTCTGCTTTTTAATACACTGTCTAGGTTGGTCATAGCTTTTCTTCCAAGGAGCAAGCGTCTTTTAAGTTCATGGCTGCAGTCACCATCAGCAATGATTTTGGAGCCCAAGAAAATAAATCTGTCAATGTTTCCCTATCTAAATCTTAAGATTCTGATCTTAAGAGTTAAGAAAATGGTTCCGATTTATGAATGCATAAATATCTGTTACTGAAGAGGAAAAAAACCAACTTGATGTGCATGCTCCAAGAAATAGTATTATCGTCTACCTGAAAATGGTTTTTAGCTATATGCAGACTTTGTCTTTAGATGCTTGGTTTGGGAGCTGAGATTATTTTGAGGCAGGGCTTGTGGTGAGAACTCTTAGGATTTACTCTCTCAGTGACTTTAATATATAACATATAGCAGTGTTAATTATATCAATCATGTTGTGCATTATAAACCTAGTACTTATTTTATATCGGAAGTTTATGCCTTTCCACCACCATCATCCAGTTTCCATTCCCCTGCCCCCAGTAACCACAAATCTGATCTCTCTTTCTGAGTGTATATTGAAGTATAATCGACCTACAGTACTGTTCATTCTGGTGTGTAGCATAGGGTGATTTGGTATTTGTGTACATTACAAAGTGATCACCATGATAAATCTGTTATCATTTGTCATAATGTAATTTTACATTTTGTATATATTGCATTAATCGTGTATTAATATATATTACATTATTATTGGCAGTATTTCCTGCACTGTACGTTTTATTCCTGTGATTCATTTACTTTGTGACTAGAAGTTTGTACCTCTTAATTTTCCTCACCTATTTCATTTATTACCTTTACTTCTCCTCTGGTAGCCATCTAGTTCTCTAGATCTATGACTCTTGTTTCCATTTTGTTATTTTTGTTCATTTCTTTTTTTTTAAGATTCTACATGTAAGTGAAATCATAAAATATTTGTCTTTTTATGTCTTGACTTCTTTCACTTAACACAGTATCCTCTACGTCCATCCATGTTGTTGCAAATGGCAAAATTTCATTCTTTTTTTTTTTTTTTTTTGTGGCTAATATTCATCTATCATCTTTTTTATCCATTCACCTATTGATGGACACTTAGATTGTTTCCATATCTTAGTTATTGTGAATAATGCTGCTGTGAACATAGATGTGCATATGTCTTTTTGAATTAGTGTTTTTAGTTTCTTTGAAAAAGTACCCAGAAGTGGAATTGCTTGGCAGTTTCTATGGCAGTTTTATTTTTAATTTCATGAAGAACCTCGATACTGTTTTCCATAGTGGCTGCACCAGCTTACATACCTACCAACAATGCCTGAGGGTTCCTTTTTCTCCACTTTCTCTCCAGCACTGATTATCTGTTGTCTTTTTGATAATACCATTTTGACAGGTGAGGTGATAGCTCATTGTCTCTCTCTCTCTTTAGTCGCTAACTCGTGTCTGACTCTTGCAACCCCATGGACTGTAGCCTGCCAGGCTCCTCTGTCCTTGGGATTCTCCAGGCAAGAATACTGGAGTGGGTTGCCATTGTCTTCTTTTGGGGATCTTCCCAACCTGGGAATTGAACCTGGGTCTCCTAAATTGCAGGCAGATTCTTTACCACCTGAGCTTTGAGGGAAGCTCTTAGCTCGTTGTGGTTTTATTTGTTTATGGTCGCACTGGGTCTTTGTTGCTGTACGTGGGCTTTCTCTAGATGCAGTGAGTGGGGGTTACTTGTTGGTTGTGGTGCACAGGCTTTTCATTGCTATGCCTTCTTGTTGCAGAGCTCGAGCCCTAGGGCCCGTGGGCCTTCAGTAGTTGTCTCACGCAAACTCAGTAGTTGTGGCACATGGGTTTAGCTGTTCAGCAGCATGTGGACTCTTCTGGGAACAGGGATTGAACCTGTGTCCCCTGCATTGGCAAGTAGATTCTTAACCACTGGACCAACAGAGACGTCCTCATTAGGGTTTTGATTTGCATTTCCCTGATGATGAGTGATGTTGAGCATCTTTTCATGTACCTGTTGCCCATTTGTGTGTCTTTCTGGAGAAATGTCTGTTTAGGTTCTCTGTCCATTTCATGATAAGATTGTTTTTTTGGTGTTGAGTTAAATGGATTTGTATATATTTTGTATATTAACACTTTGTTAGATAATTGTTTGCATATATCTTCATTCAGTAAGCAGTCTTTTCTTTTGTTGGTGTTTTCCTTCCTTGTGCACAAGCTTTTTAGTTTGGTTATTCCCATTTGTCTGTTTTTGTTTTCCTTGCCTTAGGAGACATATTCAAAATATTGCTAAGACTGATAAAAGCATTGTTAATACTACTTACATTTTCTTCTAGGAGTTTTATGATGTCAAGTCTTACTTTTAAATCGTCAATCCACTTTGAGTTTATTTTTGTGTATCATGTGAAAAAGTCCAGTTTGATTTTTTTTGCATGTAATTGTCCAGTTTTCCCAACACTATTTATTGAGAAGGCTGTCTTTTTCTCATTGTATATTCTTATCTCCTATGTTGTAGATTAAATGCCCATGTAAGCGTGGGTTCATTTCTGGGCTATTCTGTTTCATCCTTCTCTGTCTACTTTTGTGCAAGTATTATATTATTTTTGTGACTATAGCTTTGTAGTCTGTTTGAAATCAGGGAGCATGGTACCTCTAGTTTGTTCTTCTTTCTCAGTATTGTTTTGGGTAGTTAAGTTAGGCTGTTTTGGATTTTCATACAAATTTAGAGTAGTTTGTTTTGGTTCTGTAAAAAATGCCATTGGTATTTTGGTAGGGATTGCAGTTAATCTATAGATTATCTTGAGTAGTATAGTCATTTTAACAATATTAATTCTTCCAGTCTGAGCAAAGTATATATTTTCATCTCTTGTTGTCTCAGTTCTTTTTCATCATTGTCTTACAGTTTTCTGAGTAGAGATCTTTTTCTTCCTAGATTTATTCCTGGGTATCTTATTTCTTTTTGATGCAGTTGTAAATGAGATTGATTCCTTAGTTTCTCTTTCTGATAGCTTGTTGTTAGTGTATAGAAGTGCAACAGATTTCTGTGTTTTAATTTTGTATCCTGCAGCTTAACAGAATCATTCATTTGTTCTAATAGTGTTATGGTGGTGTCTTTTGGATTTTCTGTATATAGCAGTAGTATGTCACCTGCAAACAGTGAGTTTTACTTCCTACCCAGTTTGGATTCCCTTCTTTTTTTCCTTCTTTTATTCAGTTAATATTGGAAGTCCTAGCCAAAGGAATCAGATGAAAAAGTGGTGAGAGTGGGCATCTTGTCTTGTTCCTAATCTTAGAGGCAGTGCTTTCAGCTTTTTACCATTGAGGATGGTGTGTTTGTCATAATCAGCTTTATTATGTTGAGTTATGTTCCTTCTGTACCTATTTCGTTGATAGGTTTTATGATAAGTGGAATTTGAATTTCGTCATAAGCTTTTTCTGCATTGATTGAGATGATGTGATTTTTATTCTTCAGTTTGGTAACATGGTATTGCCAGATTGATTTGTAGATATTGAACCATCTTTGCATCTCTGGGATAAAATCCCATTTTATCAAGGCTTATGATACTTTTAATGTATTGTTGAATATGTTTTGCTTGTATTTTGTTGAGGATTTTTTCATTTATGTTCATAAGTGATACTGGTCTGTAGTTTTTTTTTTTTTTTTTTACAGTCCAGGTCTTTATCTTTACACCCATCAGGCCATGAATTGATAAGGATTGGGCTCCATCACTTCGAATTCCTTTTCATTGGTCCTCATGAAGTATGCTTCTCTGGGTGGAGCAGGCTGGCGCTTCAGCTGAACCCAAGTCTCTTTCTCTTTGGCTTCCTTCTTTTTCTGATCATTTTCCTTCACATGTTTCAGGAAACTATCTTGGCTCTTAGAGTGCTTAATATGCTCGATATGCACGTTAATTCTCTTGGCAAGAATCTTGCCCTTAACTTGTTTGTTTACAATGATGCCGACAGCATGCTGGGTAACATTGTAGACTCTCACAGTTTTGCCATGGTAACATTTGTGGGGCATTCCATTTTGAACAGTACCCATTCCCTTGATATCTACAATATCACCCTCCTTGTAGATTATCACGTATGTGGCCAAAGGAACAATTCCATGTTTTCTAAAAGACCTAGAGGACATATTGCAGGTGCCCCTCCTTGTTCCCTTTGTGTCGGTCATTTTGGCGAATTATTGGAAGATGGCGGTTCTGGCTGAAAAGTGGTCTTTGTTTTTTCTTTTTTGGAGGTGGTGATGTCTTTGATTTTGGTATCAGGGTAATGCTGATGTAGTAGAAGTTCAGATGCATTCTTTTCTCATAGATGTTTTGGAATGTTTTGAGAGAAATAGTTGTTAATTGTCTAAATATTTGGTAGTATTCACCTGTGAAGCCATCTGGTCATGGACTTTAATTTCTTGGGAGTCTTCTAAATTACTGATTCAGTTTTATCATTGGTACAGTAAGTCCCCTACATACAAACCAGTAAGTTGTAAACTTTCAAAGATGCAAATGTGTATTCTCTCAGTATCTGATGTGAATGAAGTTGCAGCTTACCCTCCATCTTCTGTTGCTGAAAACCTTTCAGCTCTACCATCCTACACCTCTTTCCCTCCTCTAGTCAGTAACTCTTCTTGCCTGTTCACTCGATGTCAGCCCCTGTATGCCAGCTGTTTTACTGTTCAGTTCAGTTCAGCTGCTCAGTCGTGCCCGACTCTGCAACCCCATGAATTGCAGCACGCCAGGCCTCCCTGTCCATCACCAACTCCCAGAGTTCACCCAAACTCATGTCCATCGAGTCGTTGATGCCATCCAGCCATCATCTGGATGGTGATGCCATCTATCTCATCCTGTGTCGTCCCCTTCTCCTCCTGCCCCCAATCCCTCCCAGCATCAGAGTCTTTTCCAGTGAGTCAGCTCTCCGCATGAGGTAGCCAAAGTACTGGAGTTTCAGCTTTAGCATCATTCCTTCCAAAGAAATCCCAGGACTGATCTCCTTTAGAATGGACTGGTTGGATCTCCTTGCAGTCCAAGGGACTCTCAAGAGTCTTCTCCAACACCACAGTTCAAAAGCATCAATTCTTTGGCGCTCAGCTTTCTTCACAGTCCAACTTTCACAACCATACATGACCACAGGAAAAACCATAGCCTTGACTAGACGGACCTTTGTTGGCAAAGTAATGTCTCTGCTTTTGAATATGCTATCTAGGTTGGTCATAACTTTTCTTCCATGGAGTAAGCGTCTTTTAATTTCATGGCTGTAGTCACCATCTGCAGTGATTTGGGAACCCCAAAAAATAAAGTCTGACATTGCTTCCACTCTTTCCCCATCTATTTCCCATGAAGTGATGGGACCAGATGCCATAATCTTCGTTTTCTGAATGTTGAGCTTTAAGCCAACTTTTCACTCTCCTCTTTGACTTTCATCAAGAGGCTTTTTAGTTCTTCTTCACTTTCTGCCATAAGGGTGGTGTCATCTGCATATCTGAGGTTATTGGTATTTCTCCCAGCAATCTTGATTCCAGCTGTGCTTCCTCCAGCCCAGCATTTCCCGTGATGTACTCTGCATATATAAGTTAAATAAGCAGGGTGACAATATATAGCTTTGACATACTCCTTTTCCTATTTGGAACCAGTCTGTTGTTCCATGTCCAGTTCTAACTGTTGCTTCCTGACCTGCATATAGGTTTCTCAAGAGGCAGGTGAGGTGGTCTGGTATTCCCATCTCTTTCAGAATTTCCCACAGTTTATTGTGATCCACACAGTCAAAAGCTTTGGCATAGTCAATAAAGCAGAAATAGATGTTTTTCTGGAACTCTCTTGCTTTTTCCACGATCCAGCGGATGTTGGCAATTTGGTCTCTGGTTCCTCTGCTTTTTCTAAAACCAGCTTGAACATCTGGAAGTTCACGGTTCACGTATTGCTGAAGCCTGGCTTGGAGAATTTTGAGCACCACTCTGCTAGCGTGTGAGATGAGTACAATTGTGCGGTAGTTTAAACATTCTTTGGCATTGCCTTTCTTTGGGATTGGAATGAAAACTGACCTTTTCCAGTCCTGTGGCCACTGCTGAGTTTCCCAAATTTGCTGGCATATTGAGTGCAGCACTTTCACAGCATCATCTTCCAGGATTTGAAATAGCTCAACTGGAATTCCATCACCTCCACTAGCTTTGTCTGTAGTGATGCTTTCTAAGACCCACTTGACTTCAGGTTCCAGGATGTCTGGCTCTAGGTGAGTGATCACACCATTGTGATTATCTTGGTCGTGAAGCTCTTTTTTGTACAGTTTTTCTGTGTATTCTTGCCACCTCTTCTTAATATCTTCTGCTTCTGTTAGGTCCATACCATTTCTGTCCTTTATCGACCCCATCTTTGCATGAAATGTTCCCTTGGTATCTCTGATTTTCTTGAAGAGATCTCTCGTGTTTCCCATTCTGTTGTTTTCCTCTATTTCTTTGCATTGATCGCTGAGGAAGGCTTTCGTATCTCTTCTTGCTGTTCTTTGGAACTCTGCATTCAGATGCTTATATCTTACCTTTTCGCTTCTCTTCTTTTCACAGCTATTTGTAAGGCCTCCCCAGACAGCCATTTTGCTTTTTTGCATTTCTTTTCCATGGAGATGATCTTGATCTCTGTCTCCTGTACAATGTCACGAACCTCCGTCCATAGTTCATCAGGCACTCTATCAGATCTAGTCCCTTAAATCTGTAGTGTAACATTCAGAGTGTTTTACTTTTTTGTTTTTTAATGTATTCGGTCCAGTTCAGTCGCTCAGTTGTGTCCGACTCTTTGCGACCCCATGGACTGTATAGCTGTGCCAGGCTTCCCTGTCCATCACCAGCTCCCGAAGCTTGCTTAAACTCATGTCCATAGAGTCAGTGATGCCATCCAACCATCTCATCCTTTGTCATCCCCTTCTCCTCCTGCCCTCAATCTTTCCCAGCATCAGGGTCTTTTCATATGAGTGGCATCAGGTGGCCAAAGTATTGGAGCTTCAGCTTCAGCATCAGTCCTTCCAATGAATATTCAGGACTGATTTCCTTTAGGATTAACTGGTTTGATTGCAGTTAAAGGGACTCTCGAGTCTTCTCCAACACCACAGTTCAAAAGCATCAGATCTTCAGTCTTCATCTTTCTTTATAGTCCAGCTCTCACATCCATACATGACTACTGGGAAAACCATAGTTTTGATTAGACGGATCTTTGTTGGCAAAGGAACGTCTCTGATTTTTAATATGCTCTCTAGGTTTGTCATTGCTTTTTTTCCAAGGAGCAAGCATCTTTTGACTTCATGGCTGCAGTCACCATCTACAGTGATTTTGGAGCTCAAGAGAATAAAGTCTGTCACTGTTTCCATTGTTTCCCCATCTGTTTGCCGTAAAGTGATGGGACATGAAAAGTATTATAAACCTATTACAGTACAGTACTATACAGCCACTTGTGTTAGTTGGATACCTAGGCTAGTTTTGTTGAATGAATTGGACTTAAGAACATGCTCTTAGAACAGAACTGGTTTGTATATAGGGGACTTACTGTAATTGGTCTCTGTTTATATTTTGTATTTCTTCCTGATTCAGTCTTGGGAGGTTATACTAGGTGATTATTTCTAGGAGATTATCGAATTCTCCTACGTTGCCCATTTTATTGCCGTATAATTGTGTTATGTAATTTCTTTATGGTCCTTTATATTTCTCTGGTGTCAGGTATTGTGTCTCTTTAATTTTTTTTTTTTTTGGATCCTCTCTTTTTGTTGATGAGTCTGGCTAAGGGTTTGTTGATTTGGTTTATCTTTTCAAAGAGTCAGCTCTTCATTTTCATCCTTATTTTGTTTTCAAAAAGGAAATTGCATATTTCATGTACGTTGTTTATTGTACAATGTACGGAAATATAGCTGGCCCTTTATATTGATTTTGTATCCTGTATCCTTGCTTAATTTGTTAACTGTTTCTCTTTGTGTGTGTTTGTATGTGTGTGTATTATTTAGAATTTTCTGCATATAAGATCATGTCATCTTCAATAGAGATACCTTTACTTTTTCTTTCCCAGTTTGAATTGATATTTTTTTCTTACCTAATTGTTTTAGTTACAACTTGCAGTACAGTGTTAAATATACATGGTGAAAGTGGGAGCATTTAAGTTTTAATTTGCACTTTTTCAAGTGCATTTTCATAATTTCCTCAGGATGTATGGGATGTAGAATTTTAGAATGTTTAAATAAAATCACTTCGGAGGAAGGTAGTAATCTCCTTTACCGCTCAACAATTTCCTTCTTACGTGTTGAATAATAGCTTTATTAGTATTTTTAATAGCTTTCTTATGCCTTCATACTTTATAAGTATTTCACAATGATGAGCCTCTGTATTGGTGTGGTTCTTCTCATCATTGTGAGAAAACATTTTTTTCAAAACAAGAAATTCATGTTCTTTGGTCCTAGAAACATTGAAGTATATTTCTCTGAAAACGTTTTCACTTTCATGTTTTTCCTTTTTTAAAAAAAACCTTGATAGTTGACATATTATCTTATATAATCAGTCTTTTATCTTTTTGCTCTGTGTTATATGAGATTTCCTTGATTTAGCTTGTAACTTACTGATGTTTTTATTGTAGATATCATATTTCAGTTTCCAGGAGCTCTTTTGTTTTCCACTCTACATTCCCTTTTCCAGTGGTTTTCTTTTTCCTGTTATTCTAATTACCAGTTTCATGGGAGGCATTATCTTATGGGTTTATCTAATGTGCACCTTTATATGTCTTAGTATCTATTAAGTTAAATGACATAATATTGTCTATTTGTCTGTCTTGTGCATTTGATTTATGAGCTCCTTGAATGTGTGGACTGTGCTTTATTTATTTTGGTAAATCCCTGTGCCCCACAAAATGCATCTGGCACATGATAGGAGCTCAGTAAGTGTTGCCTGAATGAGTTTATCCATAGCACTAAAAAGCTTTTTTAGTGTGTTTCAGAATGGCTGGTATACATCATATTTATTTGTTAGATTGATTGTATATGCCAACAAAAAAGTAATTCTTTAGATAATTGATGTGTACAAATCAGTTGTTTTGCTGTAGTGTTGATTAGATAATCTTGTAGCAAATTTTTTTGTATAGTACCTTCTTAGAAGTATGAAACTTCAGGATTGTGTACAAAATCCTTCTGCCAAAGAAAAAATTCATGCTTTAGGTATAAAGGTTTTATTGGAAGATAAGGAGAGATTCTTCCTGACAACTTCTGTAATTTACCAGATTTAATATCCTGGGAAGATGTGAAAGCAGTTATTTTGGTAGCAGCCAAGATTTAGCTTCACAAGGTTCTTAGTTACTGCAAACATAATTGAAGTCATATGGCTAAATGAAAAAAGATAGAGATTATTTACTGCATGTTGGAAGTTCATTCTGTGAAATAGGAAGATAATGAAAGAACTGTCATTAAGTGTGAATCCTAAATTACTTGATAGTGAATGACATTTATATATGTAAATATACATAAAAACTGAGATTAATAGGGAAAGGGCAAAAGAGACATCATGGTTTGCCTAACCTTTAAAAACAGGTAAAGTAGGGAATTCCCTGGCAGTTGAGTGGTTAGGACTCGGTGCTTCCATCTCTGAGGGCCTGGGTTCAATCCCTGGTTGGGGAACTAAGATCCACAAGCTGTGCAGTGTGGTCAAAAAATAAAAAAATAGGTCAATGGGATTGTGGTGATGGCAAAACTATAAATTTAGTAAAAATAAGTGAGTTGTCACATAAAATGGGTGGGATTTATGTTATGTAACTTACATAATAAAGTCATTAAAAAAAAAAACAGATAAAGAAATAGCTGTTTTTTCCAGTTAAGTGAAAATTTTGAAAAGGGGAAGCTATTTTAGCTTTTACATTTAAATCTAGCCTATCTTGGCTTTTTGTGTATGGCATGAAGTTGGGGGTCAAGGCTCATATTTTTCCATGCAGATACCTGTGTGTTCTAACATATTGAAAATATTCCCATTAAAATGCACTGGTGCCTTGGAAAATGAGGTGACTATATATATGAGTGAGTCTATTTTTGGACTATTTTTATTCCATTTTTTGGTCTGTTCTTTTGCCAGTAGTACACAGTCTTGATGACACTGTAATAAATGTTTGGTAGTGTAAACTTCAAAACTACCATAGTATGTAGAAATACAGTTGATTTTTGTGCCTTGATGTTATATTTGATGACCTTGCTGAATTCACTTATTGTTTTGTAGTGTTTAGGATTTTCTGCATACACAATTATGATGTCTGTGAAATGGTGTCTGTGAACAAAGTTAGTTTTACTTCTTCCTTTACAGTCTTTATTATTATTCTCTTTCTTTATTACTTTACTGCACAGTTTAACTTCCAGTACTCTATTGAAACTGAATTTTGAGAATGGTCATTCATGTCTCCTAATTTTAAAGAATATCATTCAGTATTTTTTAATTGGCTGTTATCCTGCTGGCTTTAGCTGTTTTTGTAATGCTTTGTATCACATTGAGAAGTTTCCTTCCAGTCCTAATTTCTTAAGTGTTGTTAAGAATAAATGTTGAATGTTTATCAAATGACTTTCTTGTATCCATTGAGATTTTGTTTTTCTCCCTGTTTTTTGTTAATATGGATAGTTACTATTATTATTTTTTAATGGTGGGGTAGGGACTGTGTGGGAATGCGGACTAGAAGTGTTCTAACATCTTTGCATTCCTGGGATAAATACTACTTGGTTTAAAGAACATTGTTTTTAATATTGGATTCAATTTACTGATACTTCACTAAGGATTTCCCTCTGAATTCATGAAGGATATTTTTATTTCTGATACTTAGGGTTCAGGAATTTGTTTTCTTCAAAATTGTAAAGTGTTGAATTCTCGGGTATTTTCTGAGTTTGTGCAAGATTGGAATTTTTTTCAGTATGTGTTTGCTAGACTTGAGTGAAGCCAAGGAGTTTTTCTTTGTTGGCAGGTTTCAACTCATAAATGCAATTTCTCTGTTCTCTATTTCATTGAACTTTTTCCTCTTAGCACTTGTCCCTTCTTTGTGCTTGCTTTTGTTTTTATTTATTTATTTGACTGCTCTGGGCCTTAGTTGTGGCATGCAGGATATAGTTCCCTGAGCAGGGATTGAACCAAGCCCCCCTGCATTGCAAGTCTGGAGTCTTAGCCACTGGACCACCAGGGAGTTCCCTTGCTTTTGTTTTAATTTGCCTACTTCAGTTTAGTGGTTGGCAGACTTAAGACCTGTGGACGACACCTAGCCTGCCATTTTTTTTGTGGTGGTGTTATGGCCTGCAAACTAAAAATATGGTTATTATATTTTTTAATGATTGTGAGGGAAAAACAAGAGTATTATTTGTCATGTGAAAATTCTGTAAAGTTCAAATTTCGATGTCCATTTGTTGGGACACAACTATGTTCACTTCTTTATGTATTGTCTTGTGGCTTCTTTTATGCTATGACGGTAGAGTTGAGTAAAGGTTATACAGACTTTAGAGACTAAAATTTTTACGTCTAGCCCTTTGTAAACAGTTTATCAATCCCCAAGATACTGATTTTTTGAAAAATTTGTGCACAACATTTCGTTTTGGTATTTTCTGTCATCTATTCTTTGATTATCTTCCCCTGTTTTCATTTGGATTGAATTTAAAAAATTCCATCCATGTGGCCTGTTGGTTTTTTTTAGCTACGCCTCTGTGTTTTTTTTTTTTAGTGTTTATATTAGTCTGCTTAGGTTGACGTAATACCATAGACTGAGTGACTTAAACAATGAAAATTTATTTTCTCACGTTTCTGGAGTCTAGAAAGTCCAAGTAATGGTTTTGATAAGGTTCAGTTTTGTTGGGAGCTCTTATCCTGACCTGTAGACAGCTGCTTTCTAGCTTTGTCCTCATATAGAAGAGAGGTGACCTTTATGACCTCACTTAACCTTAATGACTTCCTCAGACCCTATCTCTGTGTATAGTCACTTGGGGGTTAGGGCTTCAGTTTATGAATTTGGGAGGGGACACAGTGCATTCTGTAGCAGTGGTTATGGAGATAAGTATGTACATTCTTAATTTATCAGTAGAATCAGATTAATATAACAGTTCATGACCAGCTAATGTCCTTGTTGTTCATGTCCTTAGATATATGTTATAAACCACCCCCAATAGTTAACTGTATTTGCTTTAAACAGTAGTCATTTAAATAAATGTAGGAAAAATAGTCTTATATTTAGTGACATGTTTATTTTTTCTGGATCTTTTCATTCATTCCTGGATTCATTTTCATACTAGTTCATTTCCTATCAGTCTGAAGAACTTCCTTTAGTATTTTTTTTAAACTTGGTTTTTAAAAAAAGATGTAATTCACTGCTATATAATTCACCCTTTAAAAGTGTTAAGTTCAGTGACTTTTATATATTTGCAAAATTATATAGCCATGACTAGAGTCATTTTAAGAACATTCATCACCGCAAAGAAAGAAACCCTGTGTCCTTGACTGATCACTCTCCATTTTCCTTCAGCTGCTGTTCCACCCACCCAACCATATGCAGCCACCAGTCTCTCTTTTAAAAGTCTCTGGATTTGCCCATTCCGGATATTACATATAAATGGGATCATGTAATATGTGGTCTGTTGTGCCTTACTTAGCATAAGGTTTTCAAGGTTCATGTTGTAGTGTGTATCTGTACTTAATTTCTTTTATTACTGAATTATATTGTTATGTGGATATACTACTTTTTTATTTATCCATTTATTAGTTGACAGACATTAGGTTGTTTCTTTTTGACTATTATGAATAACGTTGCCATGAACATTTGTGAAGTGTTGGTGTTGAATAAGTTTTGATTGTTGATAAGCCCATTCTTCCCTCACTAAATTGTCTTGGCATCCATGATTTGAATTCAGTTGAAAATCAATTGAGGGACTTCCTGGTGGTCTAGTGGTTAAAATTCCTCACTCTCAATGAAGGGGGCACTGGTTCGATCCCTGGTGTGAGAACTAAAATCCTACATGACGCATGGTGTGGCCCTTAAAAAAGAAAAGAAAAAACCAGTTGTTACAAATGTGGGCATTTATTACTGGACTCTAAATTCTGTTTAGGTGATTGGTATGTTTAGCTTTATGCTGAGTACGGTAGCTTTATATAAGTTTTGAAATTGGGAAGTATGTGTCCCCATTTGTTTCTGTTTTTTAAGATACTTTGAGTTATTTTGTGGTTCCTTGCATTTCCATGTGAATTATATAAGATCAGCTTGTCTATTTTACAAAAATCCCAGGTGGGGCGTTGATAGGGATTGTGTTGAATCTGCATTTCAGTTTTGGGGAGTATTGCTGCCTCACCAGTACTAAGTTGTCTAAGTACGTAACTGTGGAGTATTTATCCTTTTTTTAAAGGCTGGCTATAATTCTATTTTTTTCCCCCAACAGTTTTGTAGTTTTCTGTGTATGAGTCTTACAGTGTTTTGGTTCAGTTTATTAAGTAGTTTATTCTTGCTGCTGCTGCTGCTGCTTCTGCTAAGTCGCTTCAATTGTGTCCAACTCTGTGCGACCCCATTGACTGCAGTCCACCAGGCTCCCGCATCCCTGGGATTCTCCAGGCAAGAACACTGGAGTGGGTTGCCATTTCCTTCTCCAATGCATGAAAGTGAAAAGTGAAAGTCAAGTCGCTCAGTTGTATCCTGCTCCTAACAACCCCATGGACCGCAGCCCACCAGGCTCCTCCGTCCATGGGATTTTCCAGGCAAGAGTACTGGAGTGGGGTGCCATCGGCTCTATTGTAAATAGGGTTGTCTTCTCAATTTCATTTTTGATGTTTATTCCTAGTGTGTAGAAATACAATTATTTTGGTATGTGTTGATCTTGGATCCTTCGATCTTGTCAAACTCATTTATTCCCTTTGTGTGTGTGTGTGTGTGTGTGTGTGTGTGTGTGTGTGTGTATTTCTTAGGATTTTCTGCTTTATATCCACAGAGTTTAGTATCTGTGGGGAGTTCTGGAACCAGTTTCCCTCAGATACTGGAGGTGACTGTATACAAGATGATGTCATCCACAAATAGAGGTTTTTTTTTTTTTTAACTTCTTTTTCAATTTGGATCTCTTTTGTTTCTTTTTCTTGACTGATCACCCTGGCAGAACCTCTAGTATGGTGGTGGTGCTTTAGTTGCTATGTCCTACTCTTGAGACCCTGTGGACTGTAACTCACCAGGCTGTAACTCACTCCTCTGTCCATGGTATTTCCCAGACAAGAATACTGGAGTGGGTTGCCATTTTCTTTTCCAGGGGATCTTTCGGACCCTGGATCTTTTGGATTGAAACCAGGTCTCCTGCGTTGCAGGTGGATTCTTTACCACTGAGCCACCAGGGAAGCCTGAACCTCTAGTATAAAATTACATAAATAGAAGTGGTGAAAACTAATATCCTTGTGTTGTTTTGGTCTAAGGAGGTAGTATTTTTTGTGACGTGTGAATTCTTTCAGATGTCTGAAAATGTGTTTAGCTTTGAAGGCTTCTTTTAAACCTACAGCATTACATCGATTCTTTAAATGCTTTATGACAGGTGTCATTCCCTTGTCTTCTGTTTTACATTCTTTCCCATGAGTAGTCTGCTGTTCCATCCTTTTTCCTCTGATCTGTTCTTTTTTCCTTCCCTGCTTGTAAGGTTTTTCTCTTCGTCTTTTTTCAGTACCTGATCTTTATGTGCCTAGGTATGACTTTTTTTTTTTTTTTTTTAATGTTGCTGAGCTTCTTGGATCTGTGGATGAAAATCTTTCCCTTTGGGAATACTTTTCAATTTCTCTTCAAATGTTTCTCCTTTCTTTCTCCTGCCATTTTGGAAGTGCTGCTACTAGTATGTTAGATCATCAGATGTGTTCCACAGGTCTCTGACACGTTTTGCCTTTTTCTCTTATCTTTCAGTCTAGATCCCCAACCCCTGAGCCATGGACCAGAAAAATTGTCTTCATGAAACAGGTCCCTGATGCCAAAAAGGTTGGGGACCACAAGTCAAAATGATTTACTTTAATAAATTTTCGCTCACTTCAGTTTCTGAATAATTTACTTTAATAATGTTAGCTCACCTCAGTTTTAAGGGTAGGATCGAACTCTTCTTTCAGACAGGGCCCTGGAATCTTAAGTGCTGTGACACTAAGTTTCTGTTTTCAGGCCAAGTTTCTGCATCACTGGAAATTCTGCAGAAGTCCACTGGAGGATAATTGATGGTAGCAAGACTTGTTTTCTGTTGAGGGCAGCTTTTAGTCTGCCCATACTCAGGCATTAAAAGTTTGGTTTCTCTGTGTTCCAGCAAAGTTTCTTTGCCTATAGCATCCTTTTTCTGTCTACATTTGTACTTCAGCCAATGTAGGTGCCATGCAGGGTTGAAAGCACTAGTGGTCTGTGGTCACGTAGAGATGGCTGGTCCCTCTCTGGAATTCAGTTGATTTAGACTTACTTTGTACCCAGAGGTATTCAGTGGCTTTAAAGAAAGAATAGAATTTTAAATTTATTTAGTGTTTTGTCACTGTATGTTCTTTGTGAACTTCTATATTCTAACTGGAAGTCCTTTATTGAAGAGTTTTTGAGTGAGGTCAAGATCTCAAGTCAGTTTTTCAAGGGGTACATTGATTTTGTTGTTGCTTTTGCATATTTGAGGTAAATGAAAGTTATACAGATAAAGTGACTTTAAGGTTAGTGAGTCATGCTAACATGTTCTCAAGATACATTGGTATAGTTTATATGCTTTCAGTGATGAATTAGGCAAAGTGGGAAACTAAAAAGTTGATTTGAATTTTGATGAATTATAAACACTGAAGTCTAGACAGATTGTATGTATTTGCCTTCATCTACCGCCATCCTACCCTTTGATTTTGGAAGAACTAATGCTGGGTTCTTTACATTGAAAGTTAATTTTTTCAGTTTTCAATTTGAAAAATCACCTGGCAGCAACATTGTGACTGCAGTGGGAAAACTAGTAGCTAGTACATTTTAAAATGGTTAACATGTTATGTTTTATGTTGTATGAATTTTATCTCAATTAAAAAATCAATGAGCTGTTTGAAAGGCGCTCTCTGATGTTTATTTAAATTTTTAATCATAATGGACATTTGTGTGCTTTTATTGGCAGTTGTTTATTAGTCTGTAGATTTCAAGAGTTTGATTTTGTATCAGTGCCAGCTAACTTTCAAAATTGAATTCATTTGAAGAATACTGTTAGGTTTGATCTTAGCCAAAAGGCTGAGAAGCCATGAAGAATACTATTAGAAAAATAACTGTTACAACATATCTTGCTTTTTGATTTAGTCATGAGAGTTACTTGTTAAAACTTTACCCTTTGTTTTATAAGTTTTTCATGAAAAATTGACGGAATATGTAAAAGTGTGATGTTGGTAAACCGTTGAGAAACTTGTTATGTTATACAGAGTGCTTTTTTTTTTTTTAATGAATGGCTCTTGAAATCTGATGTGATTTTACTTGGTTTTCAACAATCTCTTTTTCCACCTTTCCCTTCTTGAGTCTTATTTATGGATGATTCTCTCCTTTTTAACCCTCCCTACTCTGTCTCTCCAGCCTTGGCAACAGTTTTGAAGATGGCTCCCATGTAACGTCACCATTAAACCCAAATGAAAACTTCAATGTTGTCATTAAAGAAGAGCCTCTGGATGATTATGAATATGAACTTGGTGAGTGCCCAGAAGGGGTCACTGTGAAACAGGAAGAGACAGATGAGGAAACAGATGTATACTCAAACAGTGATGATGATCCTATACTAGAGAAACAGCTGAAGAGGCACAATAAAGCTGATAACCTAGAAGCTGACCATCCATCTTCTAAATGGCAACCAAATAGCCCATCAGGTGTTGCTAAAGCTAAAATGTTCAAATTAGATGCTGGAAAGATGCCAGTAGTCTACCTGGAGCCCTGTGCTGTCACCAAAAGCACAGTGAAGGTTTCTGAGCTCCCTGACAACATGCTTTCCACATCTCGGAAGGATAGATCTCTGTTGACAGAATTAGACTATTTGCCTGCGTACGTTGAAAATTCTAATGAGACTGGCTTCTGCTTAGGCAGAGAATCAGAAAATGATCTTGGAAGACATTCACTAGATATCAGAGTGGTACAAAAATATCCCTCACTTAAAGAAGCTCAGTGGAAATACCCTGATATATCTGACAGTGTTAACACAGAAAAACTACTTGATGGTTCAAAGAGTTCAGTTGGGGACTCGTTTTTAGGAAAAGAGGACTTGGGCAGAAAGAAAACTATGCTTAAGATTTCAGCGGCTCCCAGGACTGTGAATGCTAATCAGAATGCCCCTCCAAATGTCCCTGGAAAAAGAGGAAGGCCACGAAAACTGAAACTGTCTAAGGCAGGGCGGCCACCTAAAAACACAGGAAGATCTTTAACTTCTACGAAGAACACTCTTACGGGCCCTGGAAGTACCTTTCCAGATGTAAAACCTGATCTGGAAGATGTAGATGGTGTTCTCTTTGTTTCCTTTGAATCAAAGGTAAGATTGTCATTTTCAGCTTTCTTTCTAAGGCCAAATAATCATCACTGAATTGTATACTAGCTGCTAGTTATCTTAGAATGTAGTTACTGTGAATGCATCCATTATATGAGGTTGTGTGCATGGGAAGGGGAGTATCTCTGAAATATTGGGTTAGCAGTATTAACCCAACGCTTCAACTAGATTATTTTTCTTTCAGATTTTTAGAGAAACTTAGTCTTTCTAAATTGACTACACAGAGGTTGAATTCTCTCTGCCTGTTCTTTTCCTCCCTCCTTGTTAATTGCTGAGTAAATCTATTTTTATTTAAACAGGGGCTTCCCAGGTAGAGCTAGTGGTAAAGAACCTATCTGGCAATGCAGGAGACATAAGAGACGTAGGTTCGATCCTTTGGTTGGGAAGATCCTCTGGAGGAGGTTATGGCAACCCACTCCAGTATTCTTACATGGAGAATCCCATGGACAGAGGAACCTAGCGTGCTACAGTCCATGGGGTCACAAAGAATCGGACACAACTGGAGCAACTTAGCATGCATGCAGAAGAAATCAGTATACAAATTGCAATAAATGGGCATAAATACAGTTCTAAGTCAGTTAGCTGAGTGTATTATATTTAAATTTTTTGCTTTCTCCCCACTATTAAAGTGATGTTAATGTAGAACATTTAGAAAATAGTGAAAAGTATCAACATGGAAAAAATGCCCCTGGTTTACTTTTAAATCCTTAGAAGTGACATTAACCACTTTTTTTCTTTCCTTTTTTTTTTTTTTTTTAATACAGGAAGCTCTAGATATTCATGCAGTTGATGGAACAAATGAAGAATCTTGTAGTCTTCAGGCATCAGCTGCAAATGACCCAGGTATTATATAATAGTAAAAAAAAAACAAGAGAGAGTTGGAGAATTTGGCTCTAGAAGTGAAAGAAGCAATGTGTAGTCTGCTGTAGTATATAGCAGCTTATTTTTATCATTGTTTTCTGAGTAGGTTGCAGAGCAAGAATTTCCCAGTTGGAAAAGGAATTGATAGAAGATTTGAAGGCCTTACGGCACAAGCAAGTCATACATCCTGGTCTTCAAGAAGGTATAATTCTCTAAAAACTATGCAAGCCTGGTTTTGTTGTTGTTGTTGTTCTTCTTCTTGCCCTCTCTTTTTTCTCTCTTCCCTTTGCACCTTCCCCAAACCTTTTCTGTTTTCCTTCTTTCCCCTTTCTTTTGATTTCATTTATTTTAGCCCTTCTCTCAGCTTGCATTTTTTCTGTTCTCTCTGTTCATGATTCTTTCTCTTAACTAAAAAGCATGCCTAGGTCTTTGGTGTCCTAAGAGAAACCTTTCAGACTCTGAGGATACTGTTCTGTCATTGGTGAAGCATAATATATTATGCATTAAAAATGTATCATGGTAAGAAAGTGGTGTTTTTCTTTCTTATAATGCAATTTTGGTTGCTTTTGTTTCTGGGGGTTTTTGAAGGTTCCTTTGTTTTGTTTTTGGAGGGAAAGACCCTACTTTTTTTATGTACTTGGTAATATATTTAGCTGTGTAAAGAGAATACTTATTTCTCATATGTGACTGTAAACATTTTATATATTTCATATATTGCTTGGAGTGTAGTTTAAAATTTTAATCATTACATATTTTGTTGAAATAGTTTATCTTGGCCTTGATTATATGGTTTAATCCTTTTTTAAAGAATAGCAAAATTTACCATACCTATGCCATTATAATTAACTACTGACTTTCCTCCCTGTTTGCACTGTAAATAGAAGGACTATAAACCATGCCTCAACTTTTAGTTTTCTCATATCTTTTATTTTAGATATGCTTCTTGGAGTAGTTTGAGTTTTGACACTTAGTCAATTTTCAAAGGACTATCTAGGCTGATTCACATTGTATAGTTGATCATTTATATGAAAGTCTAAGCATTATATACCAACAGAACATTGATTTATAAACAGCCATTCAGTTTCTAAATTCACTGGTAATATTTGAACTTTTTGCTTTAACGTGAGACTGTGTGACAGTATGGTGTTAAAGTATGTAAATTTCAACCCAAGTAATTAGGACTGGATACTGTGGATTGTAATGGAAGATCAGTCATGTCATATTAGTCTTGCTGGTAATAATGTTTGCTGTCCTTTATTGTTTGTTTTCATTTCTGCTATTTTATTTAAATAATAATCTCTTTTCTCAGTTAACTTTTCGTTTTCCCCTCACTCCTACATTTTTTTAAGTACTCTTTATAACATTTGCATTGTGTTCTTTCAGCCTAATGACCACATTTATTGTCTTAGTTCTAGAGTTAAATATATTTAGTGCTCCCTGCTGATCTTTTTGCTCTGTTTGTTAGTTTTTTTGGCTAAGGTTTGAGTTTTTTTCCTTTCCTTATAGACATTTTAGTCAAATCTGTGATTTTTTTTCCCTTTGTGTAATGGGCCTTCAAAGTCAAATGCTTATGGGAACTAAGCAGGTAACATATAGTGAAATTAGCCTGAATTTGTGGGTGGGGTTGGACTCTAGTTGGCTGGAGTATAGGTTCTTTTTCTAAGGGGTCATCCACATGAGTTCAGTTCAGTCACTCAGTTGTGTCTGACTCTTTGCGACCCCATGAATCACAGCACGCCAGGCCTCCCTGTCCATCCCCAACTTCCGGAGTCCACCCAAACCCATGTCCATTGAGTCGGTGATGCCATCCAACCATCTCATCCTCTGTCGTACCCTTCTCCTCCTGCCTTCAATCTTTCCCAGTGTCAGGGTCTTTTCCAATGAGTCAGCTCTTCGCAACAGGTGGCCAAAGGATTGGAGTTTCAGCTTCAACATCAGTCCTTCCATTGAACACCCAGGACTGATCTCCTTTAGGATGGACTGGTTGGATCTCCTTGCAGTCCAAAGGACTCTCAAGAGTCTTCTCCACATCAGTGAATTGTCAAATAGGAATGTAGGCCCATTATTTTCAGAAATTCCCATTGTAGTGTAGAAGATAAAGTAAGTATTTTTATGTAAAATCTATCCGTTGTAAGTGGTGGCAGCTGATAAAGTTTTTTTGAACAGAAAAGTGTGTGAGGCATCCATCACCTTTTAGTTACTACACAAATTATGCATTTAGTGTTCAAGTTTGTACTTAATCCTCACATTGTTAAGGGTAAATTCAACTACATTCTTATATAGTTTTACAGTTAAATCTGTAATCCGTGTGTACTTTCTAAAATCCATGAGGCACTTTCCATAATGTATAAGGTAGAATTACAGTTTGGAGGTTTTCCTCTATTTTATTTTGGCAGATGTCTCCCCCAGCCCCCAACCTTTGCTTAAGACTTAAAATATTAAAAGAATTAAGTTAGTTTGACTAAATGTTTATAGTAACTTATGGTGCCAGCTAAGTATCTGCAGATAGTGAAAATACTTGTCTAGATTCCTTTCTAATAATTGATGTTTGAAGTAATTTATTAAATTTATTACATTTCAATTCAGTAATGTCCTGTTTCTTTGCCTTTCTGTCAACTGTAGCATTTCCTTATTTTTTAGAAAATGAGCACTTCTAAATCTAGAAAGATTTTGAGCTGGAAAAAAAAAAACTTGAAAAGCTTTGTGAACTTCCTTTGTAATTGTGGAAGAAATGTTGATTTAAGCCTGAGAAAATGTTTTTATTGTTGTTGTTTATAGTTTTGTTGCTAAAATAAGATTCTTAATTTTGTTTTCCACAGTGTGATATTTTTGTTTTCTATACTTTTCTTTGCTGCTTCCAAACTGGTTTATTTTCTAAGCCCATCATCCTGAAATTACAATTTTTTGATCTTTAAAGGTATTGTTATAAAAGCGTTTTCTACTTCATTGCTACCAAGTAAATTAATTCTATGTCAGTTGTTACATTCATGTTTTATTTTAAGTAAGTATTAGATTTGCAGAAATATTGGAACCATAGTACAGAGTTCCTATATACTCAACATCCAGTTTCCCCTGTAGTTAACATCTAACTTGAGCGCAATACATTTGTTACAATTAGAGAACCTACTGATATACTATTATTTACTAAAGTGCATACTTTATTCAGATTTCCTTAGTTAGTTTTCTATGTTTCAAGGTATCACCTAGGAAAATGTCGTAGTACTGCATCTAGTAGTCATGTCTCCTTAGGATCCTGTTGGCTGGGATGGTTTCTCAGACTGTTTTGTTTTTAATTGTTTTGACCGTTTTGAGGAATACTGGTCAGGTATTTTGTAGAATGACCCTCAGTTGAGATTTGTTTGATATTTTTCTCATGGTTCACCTGAGACCATATGTTTATAGGAAGAATACCACAAAGGTAAAGTGCCATTCTCATCTTACCATATCAAGGATAAATATTATCAACATAATTTGTCACTGACATTTTTATGCTGTACTCTTTGGAAGGAAGTCACTGTGTAGTCCACACTTAATGAGTGGTAAGGTATGCTTCTCTTTCTTGAGGAAGGAGTATCTGCATAAATTACTTGAAATTTTTCTGTAGCCAGAGATTTCTTTCTCCCTCATTTTTATTCAGTCTTTTATATCAGTATGAACTCCTGTCAGTTTTAATGTTAAATTCCTTAAATGACAGTATTCCCAGGGCACTCTCTCTTTCTTTTTAGTTACTTAAAAAAATCTCTGTAGTGTTAAATCAGTGGTTAGGTAGAGTTTTTCTTTTATATATCTATATCTACTTTTCTGTTCTATGTTCAGTAGTTATACAGGTTTTTCTTTGGAGTGTATTTTTGTGGATATCTCCTATTTAAGTGCATTTAGCTAGATGCGCACTTTTTTTTTTTTTTTCTACAGTTTATCATCTTAGGTGATTCTGCCTTGAACCTAAAGGGTTATCTGTTTTTGTTTCTTTCTTTATGAGTCTTTTTTTTAATGGTGAGATAATGTATTCTTAGGAAGTTGCTCCTAATATGATGAAAAGGCAGAAGCATTTAGGGGTATGATTTAACCCATCATGTGCAAAGCATTATATGCTTTTATATGCTAAGAATTATTTAACTTATTTTTGCAAGCTGAAGTTATTCTCATTCATATGGAACCGACTAAGTCTGGGTCTTATGGCAAATAAGTCTTCATGGCAAATAGATGGAGAAACATGGGGAAATAAATCTTCATGGCAAATAGATGGGGAAACATGGCAAGTAGATGGGGAAACAATGGAAACAGTGAGAGACTTTATATTTTGGGGCTCCAAAATCACTCACTGCAGATGGTGTCTGCAGCCATGAAATCAAAAGACACTTGCACCTTGGAAGAAAGCTATGACCAACCTAGACAGCACATTAAAAAACAGAGACATTACTTTGCCGACAGAGGTCTGTCTAGTCAAAGCTGTGGTTTTTCCAGTAGTCATGTGTGGTTGTGAGAGATGGACTATAAAGAAAGCTGAGTGCCAAAGAATTGATGCTTTTGAACTGTGGTGTTTGAGAAGACTCTCTGAGAGTCCCGTGGACTGCAAGGAGGTCCAACCAGTCCATCTTAAAGGAAATCAGTCCTGAATATATATTCATTGGAAGGACTGATGCTGAAGCTCCAATCCTTTGGCCACTTGATGTGAAGAACTGACTCATTTGAAGAGACCCTGATGCTGAGAAAGATCGAAGGTGGGAGAAGGGGACAACAGAGGATGAGATGGTGGGATGGTATCACCGACTGAATGCACATGAGTTTGAGTAAGCTCTGTGAGGTGGTGCTGGACAGGGAAGCCTGTTGTGCTACAGTCCATGGGGTTGCAAAGAGTCGGACACGATTGAGCGACTGAACTGAAACTGAAAGTCTGGGTCTCAAGTATTTGTTTCTTGGGGAAGGATTTTCTCTAAGGACAAACATTTCAAGATGTGTAGGTAAGCTAAGTTGGGAATTACTTTGAGTAGTGTCCATGTGCCATTGACCTCTCTACTGTTAAGGCTTTAACAAAATAAGTATATTTAAAATAAATTTGATCTTTGTGTTGATATTTTTCGGAGAAGGCAATGGCACCCCACTCCAGTACTCTTGCCTGGAAAATCCCATGGACGGAGGAGCCTGGTAGGCTGCAGTCCATGGGGTCGCTAAGAGTCAGACACGACTGAGTGACTTGACTTTCATTTTTCACTTTCATGCATTGGAGAAGGAAATGGCAACCCACTCCACAATTCTTGCCTGGAGAATCCCAGGGACAGCGGAGCCTGGTGGGCTGCCGTCTATGGGGTCACACAGAGTCAGACACGACTGAAGTGACTTAGTGGTAGCAGCAGTTGATATTTTTAGGATCACTTGATACACCTTTTTGTGGGAAGATGGCAGTTCAAAATATTAGCAAATCCAGACAAGAAGATATGTAGGGAAAACAGTCTGTAAATTTGATTGTCCTGGTCTAGATTTTGCATGTCTGCCTACCTATTTGGCTGTATGGATACATTTTTAACAACTTAATTCCTTTCTTTCTGTTTTCTCTGTAGGCTCAAGTAGTTTTTGTCTGTAATAATAATATGTTTCTCTTTTCAAAGCACTACAGTATCTGATTTTATCCTTTGTTTAGGATTCAGTGTGACTTGAATTTCTGCGATATTTTGCATTCTGCTCCACTCTGGTTCCACTCTGCTCTTCCTCCCCACCTTTCCTAGTTAATTCCTACTTATTCTAATTTAAGAATTACACTCTCTGTACAGTTTTACCAGGTTGCCTTAGGCTTTTCAAGTATCGTTCCATTTGCCTCTCACAGGATTTATTTACCCTATTGTAACTACTAATGAGTCAGTTGGGAAAACAACACAAAAGCTCCATGAGGTCTGGGAAATGTCTTTGATCTCTGTCCTCATCTGTATTGCAGAGCATTTGAAAGAGAAGGTACAGTTAATTCTTAAAACATAAAACTCAGTGCAGTGGATTGATACTTCACTGATGAGAAAGCAGAAGCTAAGAGAAATTTAGCCCAAAGTCAGGATTAGAGAACAGTTTTTTGACCCATATTAACCTGCCTGCCAAAGCAGGAGACGTAAGAGACACGGGTTTGATCCCTGGTTTGGGAGGATCCCCTGAAGGCGGGCATGGCAATCCACTCCAGTATTTTTGCCTGGAGAATCCCATGGACAGAGCAGTGTGGTAGACTACAGTCCACAGGGCCGCAGAGAGTCGGACCCAACTGACAGTGGCAGCACACAGGCACACGTTTTTCTCCCTAGTTGATTGAAACATGAGGAAAATACTTCATTGATGTTCATTTTAATCACATTATGTGATTCAATAAAATAAGCATGATAAAATGATACTTATTTTAAAGAACTAGAATTATAAACTAAAGCCAAATTGCCATCTCTGTTTATTAAGTTTTATGTGGAGTATATACAAATCAACCTTAAGAGAACTTGAAGCTTGTAACCTGACCAGTGTCTTCACCTTGCAGGAAACGAGTACTATGTAATAAGCTTTTTATTGGAAACCTGTACCTGTGACTTCTAGTAGTTAATACCATGATAGTTGATGCCTTCAATTTCTTATTTCAGTTTTGTTCAAATTTAGGTTAAATGCTTTCCTTCTCAGTAATATGAAGCCAGTAATTGTACAAACAAGGAAATCCAGATTAGAAACTTGTCACTAGTAACAGAAAAAATTCAAATTTAAGAACAATAGGATATAGATTTATACCAATAAGATGAGGACAGTTTTAAAAGTCCAGTGATATAAAATGTTGATGAGGATGTGGATCAGCAACGACTTTTAACGCTATTGGGGAGAGTATAAATGGAGAGTTAATTGGCAGTCTAGTGAACAACTTCCCAACTAGTGCAGTATTGCATGTGGTTATCCATGATTGTGTGACAGGTATGCTCTTGAAACACTTGATCTCAGAGTGGCCCGACAAGACCACGGGAAATTAATAACTGTAACTGGTTGCCTCTAGCCATAAGCAGCCTCATGTTTATTCCAGTTTGTTATGTAATTACTGTTTTCTTATTTCCCATTAAATAAGAAAGATTCAGAATAACTAGGTGTATCAGTTAGAATTCTGAATTGCAAACATCAGAATCCACTCACTCTGCAGGTGAAATAGAATATAAATTTATTAAAGAATATCAGATGATTTACAGAGAGAATCTCCTGAAAGGCAGAAAAACAGACTCTAGGACTATGCAGTCAGGAAAAATGTCCAAAAAAAAAAAAAAAGGAAAAATGTCCAAATTATATTCCCTGAGACTGCAGCCATGATATTAAAAGACGCTTACTCCTTGGAAGGAAAGTTATGACCAACCTAGATAGCATATTGAAAAGCAGAGACATTACTTTGCCAACAAAGGTCCATCTAGTCAAGGCTATGGTTTTTCCAGTGGTCATATATGGATGTGAGAGTTGGACTGTGAAGAAAGCTGAGCGCCGAAGAATTGATGCTTTTGAACTGTGGTGTTGGAGAAGACTCTTGAGAGTCCCTTGGACTGCAAGGAGATCCAACCAGTCCATTCTAAAGGAGATCAGTCCTGGGATTTCTTTGGAAGGAATGATGCTAAAGCTGAAACTCCAGTACTTTGGTCACCTCATGCAAAGAGTTGACTCATTGGAAAAGACTGATGCTGGGAGGGATTGGGGGCAGGAGGAGAAGGGGACGACGGAGGAGAAGGGGATGACAGAGGATGAGATGGCTGGATGGCATCACTGACTCCATGGACGTGAGTCTGAGTGAACTCTGGGAGTTGGTGATGGACAGGGAGGCCTGGCATGCTGCGATTCATGGGGTCACAAAGAGTCGGACATGACTGAGCAACTGAACTGAACGGAACTGAACTTAAGAGCCCATACAAACAGTCTCACAACATTGAACAGTTACTACCATTTTCAACATAGTACACTGAACACAGTATACTACAGCTAGGACATTGATTACTTTTACCTCTAAAAGTTCTTAACTTGGCCAAATAGTATCAACCTCGTTAACACAATTCTGCATAGTATTCCTTTGCTTATGGTCCTCTCTTCTAGATTGGAGCCTTTTATGGCTACATCTGTGTTTTAACACCTCTCTATTGAAGAGGTGGGGGTTATAATGTGGAAAAGTAATAGCTTTTGGAAAGGTTCTCAGAATATTTTGGGCAGCCACATGTATGTCAAACAGTATCCAGTAAATTAAAGATGAACATATCCCATTATATAGCAATTCCACTCTTGGATAAATGCCATAAGGAAAAGCTAAATACACTAGAGAAACTTTCATACATGTTCATATTTGTGATAGACTTTTTTGTACAAGATGTACAATTACCCTGCAGTATTTTTTGTAATAGTTTAAAATAGGAAACAGCTTAATTCTCATCAAAAGGAGAATGGTGAATAAATGAGAGTCATTCATAATCTGGAATAGTGTACAACAGTGAAAATAAATCATGTAGAGATACACCTGTCAACATAGACAACTCTTTGATGTAAAATGTTAAAGAAAAAAAGGTAGAAACATAGGTAAAATATATGCTTTCCCAATACCTACAGATAAGCCATAATATTTATAGGCTCCATTAACCATAAATATCTTAATAATAACTAAAGAATTAGTAGCCTTCACCAGGCCAGACGCTCAGACTATTGTATGTTTGTATTAGAGGTCCTAGAAAATCTCTGGGGTATAAAGTATTAAAGTACAAAAAGTCTGAAGTCTGCTGTGTTTATGTATTAGTTATCTATTGCTGCTTAACAGATTGCTACAAACCTAGTACCTTAAAACAACACATTTACTGTCTCAGGGTTCAGTGGGTCAGGTGTTAGGCCATAGCCTAACTGGGTCCTCCTTTTAAGGTATCACAGGATTGCACTCAAGATGTGAGTCTTGTCTCCTCATCAAAGGTTTGAGTGGGGAGGGATCTGCTTCCAGTTTCCCTCAGGTTGTTGGCAGAATTTTTATCCTTGCAGCTCTAGCAGGATGGATGATAACACTCACTCTTAGATTATCACATATACATACATAATCATGTACATCCTATCCCTTTTGCCACTGGTTAGAAGCAAGTCACAGGGCCCACCAACATTCAGGATAGAAAAGGGAGGATTTTGTAAATATATAATACCCAGGAAGTGAGGATCATGAGGCCACCTTGAAGTCTGTCTGCCACTTTCAACTTTTATTTCATCATTTCTGGTCTCCACTTATTCTTTATTATACCCCTCCCTCCCCCCTCCACCCCAACCAGAGATTAAAAAATACCCAATATGAAAAAAAAATACCCAATATGATTCTTTTTTTTTTTTTTGTAGTGGGCTTAAAATTGAATTCAGTGGACCCAACAATGAGCATTGATCTTAAGTACTTGGGAGTACAGCTACCTTTGGCTCCAGCCACTAGCTTTCCATTCTGGAACCTTACCGGAGCCAACCCTGCCTCTCCTGGTGAGTGCACAGTATTTGTAAACTCAAACAAGTTTGTGATAAAAATAAAATGCTACCATTGTTAGAGACATTTAGGATACTCTAATTAAATCCTTTATCTAGTGGTGAGTCTTAACTATAATTTATACATTTTAGATGAAATCTTAGTAATTAATTAGATATTAAATATTGGCTTCCTTGAATTTTGATCGTCTTTTACTTTTACTTTTATAGATGCTGGATTTCCCTTTGTTTCTAGGACAGGGAAGACCAATGATTTCACCAAGATCAAGGGATGGAGGGGAAAGTTTCATAGTGCTTCTGCATCTAGGAATGAAGGTAGTCAGCTTTTTAAAAATTTAAAAATACATTCTGAAACATGTGGCCAAAGACTCTTGTTAAAAGTAAACCTTGGTTATTTTTCTTTATCTCTTCTTTCGATGCTTTAAAATAAACTGAAAATAATTATCTTGCCTTTTTTTGTTCATTTTCTGTGTCTTGTAGTCCCTATCCTGGGTTTCAGTCCCTAACCATGTCAGACTTAAATAATTCTTGCAGCCTTTTCAAACTACACTTCCTTTCTATTCCTACAGTTATAAAAAGCATCATCGTCAAGCATTATTTCAGAACTGTATACTTTAGAGCTGTATAGTGATTTCCAATAATGTTACAGTACTTCAAAATAAACTTCTAAATCCAATCTGAAATCTAAATTTTGATTGTGTGTCTGTTGGTCTCCTTTCTTAGTGCTTTTCCTTTCAAACTGCAGTTGTTTGCAGTTACACTCTAACTAGATAAATTTATTGTTTATTCAATATAATTTTTCTCCTCTTTGAATCTTTGTACAGTATTATAATAGTGTAATGCTTGTCTCTGTTAAACTTGCTTTTTCTTGTTCCTTAAAAACTAAATTTTATACTACTGTTTTTGTGCCCTTAACTTTTTCCCTTCTGAGGAGGGACCGTTTGGAAGATCTGGTAGCTTATAAATGAATGCTCCTGGCCTTTTTAAGTGTATTTTTCTAGAGACATAAATATCTGTCTTACATTTCTTTAAATATCTGTTTATCTTTATTTCTAGGTGGAAATTCTGAAGGTCCATTGAAAAACCGTTCTGCTTTCTGCAGTGATAAGCTGGATGAATACTTGGAAAATGAAGGCAAGCTGATGGAAACAAGCATGGGTTTCTCTTCTAATGCTCCCACGTCGCCTGTGGTATACCAGCTTCCCACCAAGAGTACCAGCTATGTTCGAACACTTGATAGTGTGCTGAAGAAGCAGTCTACCATTTCCCCTTCTACCTCTTACTCTTTGAAACCTCATTCTGTACCCTCTGTCTCTCGAAAGGCAAAGTCTCAAAACAAACAGGCAACTTTCAGTGGCCGAACTAAATCATCTTATAAATCCATTTTACCATACCCTGTTTCACCAAAGCAGAAGCACACTCCTATGATTCCAGGAGATAAGATTACCAAGAATTCTTCAAGCACCACCTCAGAAAACCGGGTGAATAACTTGATTGTGCCAACTTTAGATGAAAATACATTTCCGAAGCAAATTAGTTTGCGGCAGGCACACCAGCAGCAGCAGCAACAGCAACAACAACAGGGATCTCGCCCTCCAGGCTTGTCTAAGTCTCAAGTGAAGCTAATGGATCTGGAAGACTGTGCACTTTGGGAAGGAAAACCAAGGACCTATATCACTGAAGAGCGAGCAGATGTATCCTTAACAACTCTGCTTACGGCTCAAGTAGGTACCTTTTGTTTTCCAAAAGCATATTAGTCTTGTCGAGAAAGAATTAGGTCGTTAGAAGAAATGGGAATGGGGCTTTTTGGCAGGAGGATGGGGTGTTCAGTTACCTTAGTGACAGCTAAGGAAATGTCTTCCACATTTGTTCTTTATCAACTAGATATCAAGTGTAGATTCCTCCTACCAGCAGAGGGAGACTGTACAATCATGCTTTTGAATTGTCCCTCTCCTTTATAAAGGCAGCTGACTATTTTGAACATTTTTAATTTCATTCTCCAGCATGTGGGCAAGTACATTTACTGGGCTTGTTAAAAAGAGCTTTGAAAACTCTGCTTAAAAGGTATTAAATCCCAGAAAATGCCCCAAATTATCAACCTACAGAGAAAATGGTTTTGTCTTTTATAAAATTATATATTAAGAAATTTTCATTAATTGTTGATTCACCTATGGTAACATAGGTGAATGGTATGTTAAAGCCTTGGTGCATGTGAAATGATACAGGAGCATGTGGATAAGTTTTCTGTCATGAAATTTCTGTAGTTTACCTTCCATATTTTAAATTCTGTGACTATATTCTAAAGCTGAAGATCATCAGATATTGGGACTAAATATAAATTTTATCTTTTATAATCAATCATTCCTAAAGACTTTTCATTTTCAGTTCAGTTGCTCAGTCGTGTCCAACTCTTTGCGACCCCATGAATCGCAGCACACCAGGCTTCCCTGTCCATCTCCAACTCCCGGAGTCCACCCAAACCCATGTCCATTGAGTCGGTGATGCCATCCAACCATCTCATCCTCTGTTGTCCCTTCTCCTCCTGCCCTCAATCTTTCCCAGGATCAGGGTCTTTTCCAATGAGTCAGCTCTTTGCATAGGTGGCCAGAGTATTGGAGTTTCAGCTTCAACATCAGTCCTTCCAATTTATCACTCAGGACTGATCTCCTTCAGAATGGACTGGTTGGGTCTCCTTGCAGTCCAAGGGATTCTCAAGAGTCTTCTCCAACATCACAGTTCAAAAGCATCAATTCTTCTGTGCTCAACTTTCTTCATAGTCCAACTCTCACATCCATACATGACCACAGGAAGAACCATAGCCTTGACTAGACGGACCTTTGTTGACAAAGTAATGTCTCTGCTTTTTAATATGCTGTCTTGGTTGGTCATAGCTTTCCTTCCAAGGAGTAAGCGTCTTTTAATTTCATGGCTGCAGTCACCATCTGCAGCGATTTTGGAGCCCAGAAAAATAAAGTCAGCCACTGTTTCCACTGTTTCCCCATCTATTTGCCATGAAGTGATTGGACCATATACCGTGATCTTTGTTTTCTGAATGTTGAGCTGTAAGCCAGCTTTTTCACTCTCCTTTTTCACTTTCATCAAGAGGCTCTTTAGTTCTTCACTTTCTGCCATAAGGGTGGTGTCATCTGCATATCTGAGGTTATTAATATTTCTCACAGCAATCTTGATTCCAGCTTGTGCTGCTTCTAGCCCAGTGTTTCTCATGATGTACTCTGCATATAAGTTAAATAAGCAGGGTGACAATATACAGCCTTGACATACTCCCTTTTCCTATTTGGAACCAGTCTGTTGTTCCATGTCCAGTTCTAACTGTTGCTTCCTGACCTGCATACAGATTTCTCAAGAGGCAGGTCAGGTGGTGTGGTATTCCTATCTCTTTCAGAATTTTCCACAGTTTATTGTGATCCACACAGTCAAAGGCTTTGACATAGTCAATAAAGCAGAAATAGATGTTTTTCTGGAACTCTCTTGCTTTTTTGATGATCCAACAGATGTTGGCAGTTTGATCTCTGGTTCCTCTGCTTTTTCTAAAACCAGCTTGAACATCTGGAAGTTCACGGTTCACATACTGCTGAAGCTTGGCTTGGAGAATTTTAAGCATTACTTTACTAGTGTGGGAGATGAGTGCAATTGTACAGTAGTTTGAGCATTCTTTGGCATTGCCTTTCTTTGGGATTGGAATGAAAACTGACCTTTTCCAGTCCTGTGGCCACTGCTGAGTTTCCCAAATTTGCTGGCATATTGAGTGCAGCACTTTCACAGCATCATCTTTCAGGAGTTGGAAAAGCTCAACTGGAGTTCCATCACCTCCAGTAGCTTTGTTCATAGTGATGCTTTCTAAGGCCCACTTGACTTCAAATTCCAGAATTTTGGCTCTAGGTGAGTGATCACACCATTGTGATTATCTTGGTTGTGAAGCTCTTGTTTTGTACAGTTTTTCTGTGTATTCTTGCCACCTCTTCCTAATATTTTCTGCTTCTGTTAGGTCCATACCATTTCTGTCCTTTATCGAGCCTATCTTTGCATGAAATGTTCCCTTGGTTTCTCTGATTTTCTTGAAGAGATCTCTCATGTTTCCCATTCTGTTGTTTTCCTCTATTTCTTTGCATTGATTGCTGAGGAAGGCTTTCTTATGTCTTCTTGCTGTTCTTTGGAACTCTGCATTCAAATGGGTATATCTTTACTTTTCTCCTTTGCTTTTTGCTTTCCATCTTTTCACAGCTATTTGTAAGGCCTCCTCAGAGAGCCATTTTACTTTTTTTTCATTTTTCTTGGGGATGGTCTTGATTCCTGTCTCCTGTACAGTGTCACGAACCTCCGTCCATAGTTCATCAGGCACTCTATCAGATCTAGTCCCTTAAATCTGTTTCTCACTTCCACTGTATAGTCATAGGGGTTTGATTTAGGTCATAGCTGAATGGTCTAGTGGTTTTCTCCACTTTCTTCAATTTCAGTCTGAATTTGGCAATAAGGAGTTCATGATCTGAGCCATAGTCAGCTTCCGGTCTTGTTTTTGCTGACTGTATAGAGCTTCTCTGTCTTTGGCTACAAAGAATATAATCAATGTGATTTCAGTTATGCATGTATTATTCTGTTCTCTTTTTATTAATTACCATAGAGCAAGGGTCAGTAAACAGTTTCTGTAAAGGGGTAGATAGTAAATACTTTTGGCTTTGTAGGCCTTACAGTCTCTGTTGCAGTTTCTCAACTCTGCTATTGTAATGCCATAGATGTTATGTAAATGAGTGGACCTGGCTGTGTTCCAATGAAACTTTACTTATGAAACAGACTGAATTTGACCCCTGGGCCTTAAGTTGGTCAACCCCTGCTCTATAGCATTATGTGTGATGTCTATTGAGAATAAATTCATCCTTGTTGATATTTTGGCTCATAATTAATTACAGTATTGGAGAAGGGAATGGCAGTTTACTCTAGTATTCTTGCCTGGAGAATCCCGTGGACAGAGGAACCTGGCAGAGTACAGTCCGTGGAATCGCAAAGAGTCGGACCTGGCTAAGTGACTAACGCTAACACTGATTAAAATATCTGTTCTTTTATCTGTGCTATGTATTTTAGAATGGGAGATAGCTCAGACTTCTGGTTATATTCCTACTTTGTCTTCTGAATTTGCATTAATCTGTTACTGTTTGTACTGAGTGCTCAGAGTAGAAGGTGGCAGACCAGTATATGATTGTAACTTGTTAGGGGATGATTTAGTAGATTTATAATTGTCTACTCTTAACTTTAGGCATCTCTCAAAACTAAACCCATCCATACGATCATAAGGAAACGAGCGCCTCCATGCAACAATGACTTCTGTCGATTGGGGTGTGTATGTTCAAGTCTAGCTTTGGAGAAGCGCCAGCCTGCTCACTGCCGCCGACCAGACTGCATGTTTGGCT